>NC_133647.1:201479305-202079305 GCF_009905375.1 Apium graveolens
AACTACCGGATGGTAATTATGCTACTGTTTCTCATATCGGCAATGTTCAATTCTCGCCCGATTTCATTTGACTAGATGTTTCATATCCCAACTTTTACTTTAAACTTGATATCTGTCACACAACTAAATAAGCATTTGCATTGTGTTGTTCATTTCTCATCCAATTCATGCTATTTTCAGGACCCTTCTTCGAATAAAATTCTTGGTCGAGGCTCTCGCACTGTTGGCTTGTATCAACTGCAGCCATTTTCTCGAATTAATTCAGTTAATAAATTGCTAGTGAACCTATGGCATTATAGACTTGGACACCCAAGTTCTGGATGCTTCAAGTTATTATGTAATTCTTTTGACTTTATACAATTGTTTTCATAATTTCATTGTAATGTTTGCCCCATGGCAAAACAAACACGATTATCGTATAATAAATCTTCAATTTCATCTACTGCTTCATTTCAATTAATTCATGTTGATATATGGGGTCTATTTTTTCTCCCAAGCATAACAGGAGCTCGTTATTTTTTAACTATAATTGATGATTTTTCTCGTTGCACTTGGTAATACGTTATGCAATCAAAGTGCGAGACATTAAATTTATTAAATATTTTTATGCATTTATTATTACTCAATTCTTTACAAATATTGGCACCATTTCAACTGGATCAACTCGTATTCATCTTCCAGCCTTACAAAAGATCTGAACAGACAATGGGTCTGGATTTCTTTCTAGAGATTTTCAATCTTGGATCTTTGCCAATGGCATACATCACCAGCGCATATGTGTTTCCAATCCTCAACAAAATGGGGTGGTTGAGAGAAAGCATCGTCACCTGCTCAATGTAGCCCATGCTCTACGTTTTCAAAGCAATAAACCTCTTAAATATTGAGGAGAATTCCTATTAACGGCAGCATATCTCATTAATAAAATCCCAACACTCACTCTTCATAATAAATCCCCTCATGAAATTTTGATGGGTACACCACCTGATTATACTAAACTTCGTGTCTTCGGGTGCCTATGTTATGCTCGAAATACACATGTTTTACATAAATTTGATGCTAGAGCACAATCAGGTATCTTCATCGGTTACCCATTTAATCATAAGGGATATAAAATTCTTGATATTAAGACTAAAAAAATATTTATCTCTCACAATGTTATCTTTCATGAAGATCTTTTTCCATTTAAAGATGCATTGCCGGTTCAAACTGATTTTCTTCTCACACATGAATCTTCTGAATCTTTATATGATTTTTCCGAAGATTCTCCTATACAAAGTTCAAATCCTCCCGTTTCCTCGTGTCCAGTTAGTCCACAAATTTCTAGTTCCAACCTTCCATTATCCAAATTTCATTATGGAAGTGATTTTTCGAATATAGGAAACTCGCCTGGCCCTCCTTCTCCGGCTATAGAATCTTCATCTTCGTCTCCATCACCTTCCCCCTCTTCCTCAAGTAGTTTATCACCTGAGGTCTCTCCTCCACTAGCTCGGCTGTACGTACTCATCGTGCTCCAAGGTTGGATGATTATCAATGTAAACTTAATCTATGTACCTCGTCATCTCCACATCCTCTCACTACTTCTATTCCTTTCCATCAAGTTCCTCCATCTCAACAAAAAATCTTAGCTTCCATCATTAATGTTGATGAACCACGCACATTTACTGAAGCTATAAAGTCACCTGACTGGAGAGAAGCTATGGCAACTCAAATAAAAGCCTTGGAATCCACATGGACTGTCACCACTCTTCCGCCAGGAAAGAAAGCAGTAGGTTGTAGGTGGGTTTATAAAACCAAATATAAAGCTAATGGTTCTATTGAAAGATTCAAAGCCCGACTCGTAGCCAAAGGTTATACCCAACAGGAAGGCATTTCCAACTGATGTCTTTGTTGAATGATTGTCCTTTACCCTTGAAGAATCTTGGCTTCTTTACTCTAATGTTAGAGAACTTTCTTGCCAGATAGGCCATTGACTGATCAAGCTCATCAAGTTCATCTAGGGTGTAGTACTCATCTTCTTCCAATTCCAGAATGACTTGTTCCTATGAATCATTGTTTCTTTGCTCACTTGTTGAGGCAACTGGAATTTGAGATCTTGGCTCATCATTAAAGGTTTGGCTTTCATTGAAAATTAAAGCACTTGAACCATCTACAACATGTCCTTGACCAGATCTCAATGATTTCCTTTGAATCATTTCTAGTTCATATGTTTTGAGAATTCCATATAGAACTTCCAGTGTTATTCTGCTCAAGTGTCTACCTTCTCTGATTGCTGAAATTTTTTGTTCCAAATGGTCAGGGAGTGTAAGCAAAAACTTCAAGTTCACTTCTTCAGCTTCATAATATTTGTCATGGAGCAGCAAGTCATTTATCAGCTTATTAAACCTTTCAAACACATCAGTGATACTTTCTTTTGGCTTGGCCATGAAGCCCTCATATTGTGAAATCATATCCTTCTTTGATTAGATCTAACTTCCTCAGTTCCCTCACAGAGTATTTCAATCTTTTCCCAGATTTGCTTAGCAGTGTCACAGTTAACAATGTTGTTGTACATTACATTGTTAAGTGACTCAATCAAAATAAGCTGCAAGCCACTATCCAGGGAAACTTTTTCTTTCTCAGGCTCAGAGTACTCAGCAGGGTCTTTTGGAACATTATGAGCTGGAATGACCATATCACCATCTGTAGATTCCTCAATTTTAACCATAGGAATGAAAGGCCCATTTTTGAGAATCTGAATGTATAATGGATTGGCCATCGTGATAAATAGCAACATTTTCTTTTTCCAAAGAGTGTAGTTAGCTTTGTCAAAAGTAGGAATTTTGATGCTACTGATTTTCTGTGTATTCATTCTTCCAAGATCTTGAATCTGTTTACTTTCAGATTTCGCTCTGATACCACTTGTTTGGTAATGAATTATACACAGAGGGGGTGAATTTGTTTTAGTGTTTTTAAACTTTTCTTGAACTATTTTGGTTGTGAACAAAGTAAATCAAATCTTGTAGTGAAATATGTTAATGCACAAATTAAACATGCAATAATAAAGAACACGGATCTTTCAAAACTCACTTAATTTTATATTAAAATTAAGATTTTTTTTCTACAAAATTTCTAGGCTCTTTGTTGATAAAGAGCTTAGCTTCTTTCTTGAGAGAGTACAAGAATTTCTGATCTAAATTATTACTTCTAACAAAGGACCAGTGTCAACTTTATAATTTAATTAACTGCTGGTTTATACAATGTATAATAAGACATGCTATTAACTTTAGTAAACTGTCACTTGTCATTTTTATTTTAGAAAAAGTATATCTTCCATTTCTGGCTTAGCATCTTTGTATACTGTGTTAACTTTGATCATCCTTTGTCAGTTAATCTTCACCCTTGATTTTGCACACTCTTCAAGCTGCTTTTGTAGACTTGTCAATCCAACTGGTTGGATTGTTTGTTGATTGTAAATCTTGGATATTGAACTGGTATGTAATTTTGTACTTTGAGATTTTACCTCGAGATCTCCAGTTTGCTCTATAGAGGACTTGACATCTCGATAAGTATATTGGTTTATCGAGATCTCTAATACTCTATAGTTAATTTGACTTGTAGAGGTCTATGAGTTCTCTATAAGAGAATTTGGCTTGTCGAGATCTCTAGTCTTTATATTTTTACTTTGACTTATCGATATCTCTGAGTTCTCTAGTGGCTTATTGACTTGTCGATAACTCAGAGTTCTCTAGTCAAATTTGACTTGTCCATAACTCAGAGTTCTCTAGTGAATTTTGGCTTATCGATATCTCTGAGTTCTCTAGTGAAATTTGACTTATCGATAACTCAGAGTTCTCTAATGAATTTTGACTTGTCGATAACTCTGAGTTCTCTAGTGAAGAAATAATTTGTCGATATCTTCAATCTTCATGTCTTCAATTTGGCTTGTCGATATCTCTAAGTTCTCTAGTAGCTTTTTCTGAGTTCTCTATAAGTCATTCTGGAGTTCTCAAATGACTTCTATATAACACTAAATCTGTGACTTGTAGAGATCTTGAATTAGAACATTTTTCCCAAAACAGATTTATTCAACTCCAAGCTTCTTCATAATTCTTCTGAGGCATGATCTTCTTGATCTTCTTCCAGATAGAATTCTTAGGCTTGATACTGTTTAAAAGAAAAAGACTCAATTTTGCTCTTTGACATTTTTACAGACTTTAGTGTTACAATACAAAATGCAAACTAAGATTACAATACAACTTACTTAGGGTTGCCAATTTGACTTAGTCTTGTTGAAGTATAGGCATGTTTTGCACAACATTCCTCGACTACAATTATGCCAAGGAGTGTTGGTACGAAGTTAATCTCAACTTCAGTGAAAGAGAGGAGGAATATGCTCATGAATGGCTTCTGAATATGTTGACAAAAGCTTCAGATGACAGTCTAATCAAAATCTCGACAGCGCTTTGGGGCATTTGATTTTCTAGAAATAAGAGAATTTTTGAAAATAGAAGCATGTCACCAACCTTTGGAGTTTTCTAGAGTAAAACGCAAGTTGATGAGTGGCAGTTAGCAAATAAAAGGACCGATAATATGCAGAGAACGGGTGAGCCTTGTACGATGACTACTGATAGATGGAAACGTCGGGAGGTGGATCAACTCAAGCTAAACGTAGACGCTTCAGTGGTAGAAGGGCAGAATTCATTTGTTGTTGGTATGGTGCTTAGAAACAATCAAGCTCAGTACATTGCAGGCAAAACTATGAGATTTGCAGGGGTTGTTCCAATCCTAGAAGCAGAACTAGCATGTATATGGGAAGCTCTGATCATAGAAAGTGATTCACTTCTGAGTGTTAATGCTATCAACCAAGGCCACGATAATATTCTGGAAAGTGGAGATCTAGTGCAGCAATGTCAAGAGATGATAAGAAGTACCGTTAGGATCTTAGTTAGTCACATTAAAAAATAAGCGAACAATATAGCACATAATCTGGCTAGGATTCCTTGTGAGCATAATTGTTTTATTGTTTTCCCGTATCCTCCATCTTGGTTTTGGAGACATTATTGTCGGATATTTTGGAGGTTTAATGAAATTTCCATTCTCAAAAAAAAGATTAAAGAAATATTTGACGACGAAAATTAAAGAAACAAACTTCCTAGATGTTATACAAATCAAATATGGGAACC
Source organism: Apium graveolens (assembly GCF_009905375.1). Taxonomy (NCBI): domain Eukaryota; kingdom Viridiplantae; phylum Streptophyta; class Magnoliopsida; order Apiales; family Apiaceae; genus Apium; species Apium graveolens. Next base: position 201,484,468 of record NC_133647.1, read on the forward strand.
CTAATTAACATGTAATATGTCGTTGGTGAAAAAAAAATTTAACCTATATTTTTATTTGATAAATTACTAAAAAAACTTTTTTTAAGTTTTTCTTTTGCGATTTTATAACCATCTCCTCAATTTTTTTGCAAAAATAAGGGGTAACTAAATTCAACAGGATCGATATGCTAATAGTTGCATTCTGTTTTGTTTTTTTACATTCGAAGTTGTATCGAGATGTAGAAACTTGTCGAGTTTGAATAGAGTTGGCAAAAAAAATCGTATTTTTTCAAAAAAATTGGAAATCTTATTTTTAAAAACGTGATTTTTGCAATAACAATTTTAAAAATGATATTTTTTTTGCAAAACAAATTGAACATAGGGTATTTTTCAAAAGAACCCTTTATATTTTTCTAAATGAAAATTAATATTTTATTAATATACTGAAAATTTTGTAGAGTTTTTAGTATTTTTTTCCTAGGGTGAATATCAACTGCAAGCATTAGGAGTAAAAAAATCTCTTCGTGAGCTGCTTTGGTAGTACAATCATCTTTTTAAAAATCACTATGTCAGCAAATTATTGTCATTATATACACACATAGATCTATATTTGTTTGTGTTAGGTGGATAGTTGAAAAAAGTTAGCATGCATTAATGGGTTGAGCAATTGAGTGGTGCAATCTAGTTGCAGTATTATTTCAATCGTCATTTTTTAGGAAGGATCTAGCCTTATAGAATTTTAATGAGTAGTGAGCAATTAGCTTACTATCTTCAATTATTTTTAGTTGTGAATTCTAAACTTGAAAGCAAGCATTTATGGTAAGACATCTGCAGTGAGTCTACACATATGCATAAACAGTAGTTATAGCCTTGCACTCCATTATCTAGGTCTTTTTTTGAGAGAGAGGGAAAGAAGTTGTGTTAAGGACTAGGGTGAGTCTCTAGAATGAATGTATTGGTGTGTTGCTGTCTATTAGATTTTTGGATAAATTTATTAAAAAATAAAAAATAAAACATATAATGCTAAAAATATGGGAATCAGCAAATTAAATGAATTAAAATTGATAATTAGTAAATAAATGATTTAGAAGATAACTAAAAAGTACTTTATAATAATTTAATAAATATTTGAATTAAAATAAATTTAGTTAACAAACAATGGTGAAATTTAAAATTCAGTTAATTTTTAAGCAATCATAAAATTTTAATATCAGTCCAAACATTAACTAACATTATTCTTTTAACGTAAAAGTAGATTACATATGTTAATATCAATATCTTTGTTCCCCTAAACTTATATAATATTATCTTATTTAGTATGAAATTTAATTTTTAAAATATAATTCATCATATTATAAATAAATTTAATTTTTATATCATTATTCAAGATTAATTCTTTGCAGAGTTTTTAGAGTTTTTTTTCCTAGGGTGAATATCAGCTGCAAGTATTAGGAGCAGAAAAACTCTCCCCCTGAGCTGCTTTGGTAGGAGAATCATCTTTTTAAAATATTACTATGCCTTGGAAAGCAGCAATAGATCTGTATTTGTTTGTGTTAGGGGGATAGTGGAAAAAAGTTACATGCATTAGTGGGCTGAGCAATTGAGTGCTGCTCTTTTATTTTGCATTGGAGCTATGAGACTTGAACCGGATAGCACAAGTGTTGAATGATAAAGGTATAGCACTTCTGACAAATGAGTCTTAGCATTGGAATAAGTTAGTCACTTTCTAGAGAGGTCATTTTTTGTTGAGGTGATGTAAGTTGGGTCCCACTAAAAAAGGCAACCGTACATTTGCATTGTAGTTGCTATTAGGAGTAGAAAAACTATCAGTGAGCCATGGTAGTACTAGAATCATCTTTTAAAAAAATTACTTTGTTAGAACTTGGAAAGGAACAACTTATTGTCGTGTATTTGTTTGTATTAGGTGGATAGTGGAAAAAAGTTAGCATGCATAGGTGGGCTGAGCAATTGAGTGGTGCAATACAGTATTATTTCAATCATCCTTTTCTCAGGAAGGTTCTAACCTTATAAAATTCTAATGAGTCGTGAGCAATTAGCGTACTATCTTCAATTATTTTCAACTTTGGCTTCTAAACTTGAAAAGCGGCATTTATTGTAAGACAACTGTAGTGAGTCTAAACATATGCATGAACAATAGTTATGGGCTTGCACTCCATTATCTAGGTCTTTTTTTGAGAGAGGGGGAAAGATGGTTGTGACTGAGTTGTGTTAAGGCCCTAGAGTGAGTCTCTGGAATGAATGTATTGGTGTGTTGCTGTCTATTAGATTTTTGGATAAATTTGTTAAAAAATAAAAAATAAAACATATGATGCTAAAAATAAGTGGGAATTAGCAAATTAAATGAATTAAAGTTGATAATAGTAATTAAATGATTTAGAAGATAATTAAAACATACTTTATAATAATTTTATAAATATTTGAATTAAAATAAATTTAGTTAACAAACAATGGTGAAATTTAAAATTCAGTTAATTTCTAAACAATTATAAAATTTTAATATCAGTCCAAATACTAACTAACACTATTTACGTAAAAGTAGATTACATATGTTAATATCAATATCTTTATTTCGCTAAACTTATATAGTATTATCTTATTTACTATAAAATTTTATTTTTAAAATAAAATTCATTATATTATAAATAAATTTAATTTGTATATCATTATTCAAGATTAATTTTTTAAACAAAAACTTTTTATATAAAATATTATTTAAAACACTATTTGAGTGTGAAAATATTTAGATAATATTAGTATGTGTATGACAAGAACAAATATCAATGTATCCAAAATGTATATGTCATTAATCAAAAGGTATTTCCCATTTTAGCAACAAAAAAGAGAGTGTATAGCAATCTTTTCAAAATTCGATTTTAATAGTAATTTTTTAAATAGTAAAAATAAGATAATATTGATTAATTAATTATATTTTACAAGTTTTCTTATTTTCTTTCAATAATTTCAAAATATTAAGTAAGTTAAGTGGATGGAATTAAGTAAGCTACTATATATCATGCATTAGTTTTATATCATCAGCAAAAATATATACAGATCTTGGGAGTAGAAAAACTGTCCGTGAGTAAAAAAAATAGCACCCATTAGTGTGATGAGCAATTTAGATTGTTCTATTGTGGTGAATGTTCTAACCTTATTGAGTCCGCGAGCAGTTAGCTTATTATTCCCAATTATTTTTAGTTATGATTTCTAAACTTAAAGCAATTATTGTTTATAAACATGACATCTGTACACGATGAATCTAAACATATGCATGTATGATAGTTACAGCCTTTATAGCTCAAACCATTATTTAAATTTTTTTGTGAGAGAGTGGAGTTTTTTATATGGAGATTGATGTGACAATTGATGACATTGATGTCAATGTCAGAAAGTGAGTTTGGGGAATAAATCCATTAGTGTGTTATTTTGTATTTGTTTTATTTCATTTTGTTAGATTTTTTATTACATTTTGTAAAAATTTAAAAAATAAAGCATAGGATGCAGACAAAAGAGGGGGTAATGGATGAGTACTTTATGGTATGTCCTTGTGGAAAATTGATGGTCACTGAGTATCACATTTTAACAATACATTGTACAGAATTGATCGAGTAAATAGATAAAAGGATTATCCATTTCACGTATAAAGTCTTTTGTAATTGATCTTTGTACTCAAGTAAGTTGGGTTAATTAGACCATTAGTTGCACATATGTTCCTGCATATGAATTTTAACACTTGCATTCATTCTTGATACAAGAGATTCTTGATATAAGAGATGGATACCCCGGATCAGGAAATCTGGTTTCGTGTAGATACCTTTGCCAAAGGAGATCATGGAAGAAATTGAAGCAAAGGGAAACCTGCAATATCACCAGAAGTAGTTTTTGCACTCGAGGAAAACAACGGATGGTCCAAGGAAGGAATGGATGAGTACGTTATGGTCTGTCCTTGTGGAAATCTTATGGTCACTAATATCAAATTTTGACAATATAGTGTAGTAGAATTGATCGACTAAATAGATAAAAAGTTATTGATTTCATCTATAATGTCTTTTGTAATCGTTAGTAAGGTGGGTAAGTTAGGACCATTAGTGGCACATGTTCCTCCATAAGAATTTTAACACTCTAATTCATGTATCAAGGAATGTAATAGGTATCCCAAAGTGTTTCCTAATTTCAAATATAAGTAAAATTAATTCTTACATGTCAGAATAAAGTAGTCTTTTTGAATTAGTGGATCTCCATTCTCCACAACTTGACTTGCCAGATTCTCCATTTACATGTTAGACATATATACTGAGACTCTAATTAAAGGAGAGATTAATGACTTATGTATAGTAATTATTTACTAATATAACTACAATTTTGTACTCATATTTGATTCAGCATTGCAGCTTCTAGCACCTTCTATAAAATCATATCAGCTGACTTCTAGAAATGTAAAGAACTACAACCATTTAGGCACAAGGTACAGTGCAAGAACCTTAAACCATAGTGGGGACAAAATTGACACCCATATTAATTATCACATTTCTCATCTTGTTTCTGTCTTCTTCAGAACAAATTTGGATTAATCCAAAGTATCTTCCATTTGGTCAAAACAAGTAAACAGTACTCACATACACTCTTAATTTTTGAATTAGGTTAGCATTTATATCAATAAATATTTAGCATATTGTTTAGTCTTTGTATGCTGATGCAGAGCAGATGTGGAAAGGTAAGTTGGAATTTTAGCCTTGTGAGACCAGCTCTGCTTTTGACACCAAAAATTAAAGGCTAAGAAGATTGAAAGGTAAGCCTTATGTAGCTTTCTTATCTGATGCTGTAAGCCTAATTCAAATTTTCTGAAAGTAGTCGACCTACATGGCATGTCTTGTAGTTACATTGCAAGTCAGAATCAAATCTTGAGGAGAAAAACCAAGTATTAAAGGGGTCTTGTTTATATAAACCAACTTCTTTAGCCCTTTTTTTTCACAATGCATGCTTTTAGTCATGGTCATCTTAAGGTATAAAGAAGATGTATGTAATGTAGGTCCTCCTTCCCTGAAGATCAATCTGGAATGTCGAACCATAACAAAAAAAAATATTAAAGTTGAATTGGATTTTAGGTGTTCAGTATTGTACAGGTAAATTAGTTATGCAGTTATATAAGCCAATTTGTAGGCCTCAGTTATCAGAAATGCTTCATATTAACACTTGCTAAGAAAACCTCAAATTAATTATTTGAGTAATCACAAATTGGCTTCTTTTTTTCTATCTTTGTACTGTATTTGGTATAGTTCTACTAATATAGGAGGGACAAAGTCCTTAACAAAAAAGTAGTAACAAACTTTGTATAAAGGCCATCTTTGCATGACATGAGATTTGATAAAGGTTATTTGGAAAAAGCTTCAACTTGTTCATTGCACATATGGCATTTGAATAGTGCAAATGGCATAAATTTTCAAAGTTTAAAAAATTAAATTTGATCCCTAGTTATGAGGCCGAGGATATAATTTATGTGAGTTTTTTTGTTTTCTTGAAAAATAATTGGAATCGGATAGAATGGTATGAAATCCTTGCGTAATACAAGTGCAGATGCTTTTATGTATACTGTGATCTTTGGTATCTAAATTTTTGTTTTTTCTTGGTAATAGGCATGTATTCAACCTTCAGAATTTCAAATTTATATAACATGAACAAGAACAGTGAGATGTCAGAATAGGGTGCACCGGTGATATCATATTTGTAAATAGATGGATTTTCATTGAGAAAAATGAATTATAGGTACAGACATTTCAATTTTCGACTATTTACAGCTTAATCCCAGAGGCCATAACACCGAAATTCATGTTATGGATCATGGGAAGAATCAACAATTGTGTTGTGATCATTGAGATTCATACACTGCCATCTGAAGAAACTGTAAGTTCTTTGATGGTTAAGAAATCCCATGAACCAAAAACTCAAAGCCATCCTTTGTAACTACTTCTATATACTTTTTTGATGTATCATTCACATTTTCATTTTCATTTGCTCTCTTTATCTTGTTTAATGGAAGTGAAACCTTGTACGAGTCCGAAGGAATCCCCGGTTGAAGTAGAGACCTTGATTGATCTTTCACTGCAGAAGGCAATTCTATCGGTTGAGATAAATAATAATCCGGCTATAGGACCAGCAGTTGTCGATAGATAGCATTGTGAAGCCTTTAATAGCTTTTCTCCTTGGCTCACACTGAAATTTTGTCTGAACACTTTCTTCCACACCCCCTACTTGGAGAATTTTAGCTCCCAATCTCAACTTTCCCTTCACCACTTTCACTTAACTTAGGTCCAATTTTTCACTGCAAAAGTTAAAAACAAGAACATGTTAGCACTCAATTTTAAAGCAGAACCAGCCACAAAACAAATGTTTTTTGACATTTGGTAAGCTCATAACTTACCATGATTGCGAATGCCTTTTGCAAAATTCTCCACTTGCGCACTGAGTTTGTTCATCCTATTCCTCATTAACTCTATATTGTCTGCAGTTCCAAGAAAAGTCTATTGTTATAAAAGGATACTGTATAGCTGATATTAACAGTCAAAATGATTATTTGATAAATTATTGCTTTACATCTCGTTTGATAAATTATTTAATACTTACTCTGTCTAAATTTCGGAGATGCATAATACTGATTGCAACTGATACATAAAATTCCTTCTGGAAGCATTTCAGCTGGAAATGCTGTTGAGCTGATCGGAAATCCAATAACTTGTCCTGAAATCTGGCTCTTCATATCTGAAACTCTGATGAATGTAAATTGCTTGATTCTCTCTAACCCTCTGGTTGAATGATACTTGCTTTGTGATGCACGTTGTAGGATGCATTACAACTACGCGTCTTACATGGTATTTATAAGGCCAATAACAAGGTTAGTGGTATTTAACTTTTTGTTGCATGACTCATCTTTGGCTCATCTATGCGACAAATGTGACGAGGCATGAATTGTTAAAGATAAGATTTGGGAGAAGATTTATGCTCTGCTTTGTCAGCAAGCTGGTTGAAGGGTCGTAAGTCGTTGTCGGCAATATAACTTTTTCTTTTTTTTTGTCAAGTTTGTTATAGAACAACAAAAAGTTCAGGTAATGGTAGTTAGCTGAAATTGATGGCATATTCGATTTCAACAGAGGGTAACTAACCAACTGAAAATGTGTAGAAGGTATTGTCGGTAGCATGATCTGTGTGGATTATTAAGCAATTACACTTAATGGTTTAACCAGAGCATTGGAGATTAAAATATCGCCTTCTCGTTTAAATACTCTTTAATCATGTCAGAAAAATGGTCATGTTCTTATAACTTGCTGAAAACCAGAAGCTGGGCAGTTTTTAACAGAGTAAAATTGTAACGTTACCGACTCTCCCAAAACCTAGGAAAATGTCATTTTAAGTATGTATGTGTGCTTGTATGATCTAGCATTGAAGCTTGTAGCACCTTGGACAAAAAACATAATAAGGTGAAGTTGTGATTATGTGTGAAGAAGAACTACAATTGGTAATGAACAAGATAACACATAGAGGAGCAGTGACATTCTTTGTGATGGCCAGCATACTTTAATAGAGTATATAACAATATGATTAAGGAAAGCAAGGAGTAGATTCATCACATGCAAGTCATAAACAGCTGGTGCAAAAGTTTCAAATGCTTATCTGGATTGCCGTCACTCTTCATATATTTTTCATCATGCATGTTTCTTTATGTTTCTAGCATCCTTAATATCTTATCTTGATGTTTAATGGAATGTTTTGTGGGGCAGCCATAAAACTAAGCCATGCAAGCTACCTTCAGACTATTACAAATTTTCTATGATGTTTAACTATAATTTAATGAAACATTATTGAATGTACTATAAATTTTCTATGATTATTATAATTTTAGATACAACATACTGTGTCATGTCACAGTCACCAAAACTGTTTTTTTCTTGATAGTGTAAGTTTGTGCCACAAGAAAAGTTGTTTATGACAGCTGGCTCCAAGTTCTGACATATTTCATCTTCTTTTCTGAAGGTCCTGTTGATTTGTAGATATGGAGTATAAAATGTCCAAATTTGCAGTGGTTCATACCATCTGAATCATGGTTGAACCACACATATAAACAATTTGACATCTTCAAGTACAACAAAATATTTACATCAAAGTATAAAAAGTCTCTGAAACAGAATTGGTCATCATAGCTAGGCTATCACTGGAGCTTGTTTGGTGCTTGCTTCAGAATCAATGAGAAATGTTATTAGAATGTGTGGGTGAAAGGTACTTATATGAAAAGGTTGGAGCTTGGAATTTGAAAAGCGGCTGATGAGGCACGTTCCATTGTCGATTTGCTAGCATCATCAAGATCATTCCCAGTTCTATCTTGTGCAAAGACAGGGAAATTTTAATTAGGAAAAATCTTTTACTTTGATGGGATCCTTCTGCAATTCTCAGCATTATTAGCATTGATCTATTATGTCAAAACTAATTAAGACTCTTTCTCAATTGATCTGAATATATATTTCCCATGTTAAGCACTCATGCTCTCACTAGTTGCATAAGTGATGCACGCTAAGCCTGATAGCCTCCCCGCCGTCTTATATCTTTGTGGGCAGAAGTCTAATTTTTTTTCCTTTCTTTGTGCTAATTCCAGAAGTCTAATGTTGGAGTCTGTTAAGTGCAAGGAATCGAATACAGCTTCTATATAGAGTTACAGAAATTTTAAACATATGAGGAGCCGGGGCTTACAGGCTTACCAGCTTACCAGATTACCTCTGGCAATTATTATTTTAGCTGGAGTTGGAGCAATGATAGCTAAGACTACAATTTGAGGAAGGAAGTGGCTAAAAATTAATAGCATACATTACCATGTCTCAATCTATTTATATGTCCTATGATGGTCTTGCAAATTCCCTACGGTCTACGGCCTACGGCTAAGTGACTTACAGCCTCCGGCCCTTCTCCTTACGGGAATTTACCCTACGGCAGAAATTCTCATATCCTCCCGCTCCGATCCATCTTCATGCATCCAGTTCATTACCTACTTGTCACCTGCTTCGTCTTAGTCATTCCCGAAAATATGGAAATTATGGCACTTGTCCCTACGTCTCATCATAATCGCCTCACCTATGTATAATCTCTAGACACGTGTCAACACTTCCGTAAAATCTGGGAGATGACTCATCTTCGAAGAAGGATAAAACCTACGAAAAACAAAGAAAGAAGGACGGAAAAACAAAGAAAAAGAACAGAAAAGAAAAAAAAAAGAATAAGAAAATAATCTTCTGATACCGTTAATTAAACGAGATTGTATCTGCCATCATCCTAGTTCTGAATCATTAGTTCATTACCATGGCTTAATTCATTTGGTTTTTAAACATTCATATGGAGAAGAGGCATTATGACACACATGGCGCTTTATGTGCTCCTATGTCCTCTGAGATGCAAATTGCACCTCTGCATGTATCAATGTCCTTATTATAAGGCCTGCAGCAGTGCCTAACTTTTTTTTACTCTATTTTCGTCGAAATATACGGTTACATGGGGTAATGAGCACTTGCTGCAATTTTAATAGTTGTTTCATGATACATTTAACACCCGTAGCAGTTTTTTGTACCTAATTTTGCAAAGTGGTTTGCTAGGGTGGAATCCATATCTATCTATACTATGAACCTATATTATGTATACTAGTTAATAGCACGGTTCTCGTTAATATTTAAGAATTTTATTTATCCTTTCATATTATAATTTAAAAATATTTATATAGATATATAATAATACTCCCTCGGTACCTTCTAATTGTTTACATTTCTGAATATATGTCCGGCATGCATTTAAGGTGCATAAAAAGTATAGTTATGTAATTTATTTTTATAAATTTGTTTTCCAAATAAAAGTTTAATGTTTTAATTTTATTCAGAAAAAAAAATTGTAAAAAAAAAATTACATAACTATACTTTATATGCACCTTAAAATGTGTGTCAGGCACTCTCTCAAAATGTAAACAATCGAAAGGGACGGAGGGAGTAATAAATTTATAAAAAAAATAAGATAACATGTGGTCGTAGTTTAGTAGAATAAGTATACTATATCTAGTAGTTTAACCATCTAGTAATTTAGCGGATATATAATATAAATTTTTTTAATGATATGATAAGGTGTGGTTGTAGTTTAGTAGGAAAAGTAGACTATGTGTGTAGTAATTTAATAATTCAGTACTTTAGCGGATATATAACACTATTTATATATTTTTTTAATAACCAAAATTAGGGAATAACCGTTGAACCAAATTATACTTCATTCCGGTTATTATAGTATAGATAGCAGAGATTATATTATATTATATAATATAATAACCGAAATGGAGTATAATTTGTAATTTGGTTAACTCTTTTTATCTCGATTGTCAGATCTTCTTCGTCAAATAAGAGTCGTTAGATCCAAATACTAAATAAATACACTACACAAGTTCTCAGGTTCGAAATCTCGTCAACAAGAAACATTTATATTATTATTTATGAAGATACATATAAGTTCTCGGGTTCGGATCCCGTCAACAACAAACATTTATATTATTTATAAAGATACATATAAGTTTTCAGTTTTGGATCTTACTCACCAACAACAAACATTTACATTATTATTTATAAATAAAATCTCATCAATCATATACTACTGATAATATTTGTACCGAACTTGAAATTCTACCCAATGAAATTATAATTATATAATCATTATTTAATGTTTAATTATTTATATAGAATTTTAATAAAATTATATAAAATAGAAAAGAAAATATATAAATATTAATTAAGACTTGTGCATTGCACGGGCCGTAAACCTTTTTGGATCGATTTAGAAATAGTAAAATTGATATATATCAAAGGGGGGCCAGAAAGGCTTTTCGGGAATCGGTCTGATTCTATCTCTGTTTATTATTAATATGTGAAACTTTCGTACCAATGTAACAAATTTTGATACCGATCTAATAATAGAAATTGACTTCTATTCTCTCTAAACTTTGTTTTCTAATAACTAGTGTTCATGTAAGCGTCTATTTACTTTTAATTTAAAAGATATTTTTTATCAATAATTAAGTAATATTAAATAAACTATATTGAAAAAGCCAATTATAAGATAATTTTCAAATAATATTAATTAATATTAAATTATCTATAATATACAATTCGTTTCACACAAACAAAACTAATATGTTAGATTTCTATAACAAATAAAGCAATGCAAGACTAGAATTATACTGGAAAATTTCATATTTGATTCCTTTTTTTTAACTACATAATTATTCTTTGCAAATACCTATTTAATATTTCATATTAATATATTAATTTCGATTTGTGTTTCGCACTACAAATACTAATTTGATATTTTAATCTGATATACACGAATTATCAACTATTTATACTAATAAGTAAAATCATGTTCTATTATTATACAAAAGTGTCAAATCTTGGTAATCACTAAAAAATCATAAAACTATTTTTACATTTATTTAATTAAATCCCAACTAACAGAATTACTTCTACTCTCCATGTGGACTTTATTTTCACTTTAATTTCTATTTGTTAGTGTTCATCTAAGCGTCGATTTACTTATAAATAATCCTATTAGTAAAAGATAATATGTTAGATTTATATAACAAGTAAAATAATTAGGTGTATAACTAGAACTAGAACTAGATTTATAAGTCATATTAGTAAAGGAAATAACTATACGATGGAATTTCATAATTACACTTACTTCAATTTCTTTTAACTACATAATTTAACAAAATTTATTTATTATATTTCAATTCCGTGTTTCGCACGGATTATAAGATTTAATTTTATGTATATAATAAATTGATATTATTTTTAATCTCGGTCCCGGGTCTCGTGTTTCGCACGGGTTGCCAACTAGTAACTTTTATATATTTACCTAAATCATAGATATTTGATAAACTAAGAATCAAAGAAGAAAGAATAAGATTAAATGAAAAATTATATTTTTACTAACTAGAACTATAACTAGATTTATAAGTCATATTAGTAAAAAAAATATTGTGGAATTTCATAATACACTTGCTTCAATTTCTTTTAACTGCCTAATTTAACAAAATTTATTTATTATATTTCAATGCGTGTTTCGCACAGATTATAAAATTTAATTTTATGTATATAATAACTTGATATTATTTTTAATCTCGGTGGCACGGGTCCCGTGTTGCCAACCAGTAACTTTTATATATTTATTTAGATCATATATGTTTGATGAACTAAGAATCAAAGAAAGAAAGAAGAAGAGTAAATGAAAAATTATGTTTCTACTGAATATCTCAAAAAAGACTATATTGTGAATCCCATCTGACAAAATGAAACTAAGTGGGGCTTTATATATAGCCCAATATCTACTCAGTTACAAAGATCAAACGACATGTTAGTTGTACTATATCATGTAAATATTATAAGATCCCTAAACTATAGCTAGCAATTAGAATAGCAGTTCTACATAATCTAATATCCCTGATTTATAGCTTACAAATTAGTGTTAGAGGGATTTTCTCTCATATCTTAACTACTGCTGCAATCTCTCCATGAATATATCATTTTTATGCTATATAAGCAGCTCAGTTGTAATAGTTCAATAATCAATAACAATTTCATTTTTATTATTCACATGGTATTAGATTAAACCTGTGCCATCTCTCTTTAATCATCTTAGCAGAAAAACGATGGCGTCTCCTCCCACATCTCCCCATCATTCTGAAAATGCTAATGGTGATCCTAAAATCACTGCAACTCCAGAAAAATCTCCAGAAACTGCATTTTCAACATTTCTCTTAAATCATCTTAGGAGAAAAATGATGGCGTCTCCTCCCACATCTCCCCATCATTCTGAAAATGCTAATGGTGATCCTAAAATCACTGCAACTCCAGAAAATCTCCAGAAACTACATTTTCAACATTTAAGCAGATTGATCCATATCTTATCCATCCTAGTGACAGCCCTACTGCTGTGTTTTACTCTCCCCTTCTCAATGGTGACAACTATCCAAGTTGGGCTCGCGGTATCACCAAGGTGTTGAATACGAAGGGCAGGCTTTCCTTTGTTGATGGCTCTCTTCCTCCACCAAAAGACCCGACAGAAAAGGCTTGTTGGAAACGATGTGATGATCTCGTGGTCAGCTGGATTACGAACTCGTGCGAACCAGATATTCGATCATCATGCTTGTATGCTGACTCTGCCTTCACTATATGGAAGGACTTACATGTCGGGTTCTCTCAAGCAAATGCTCCTAAATTGTTTCAATTGATAACTGCAATTTCTAACTTGAAACAGGATGAAAAGTGAGTCACTGTTTATTACACTCAATTGAAGACATTGTGGGATGAATTGGACTCTCTTAACCCACCTGAGACATGTATTTGTGGGGCTAGCAAGTTTTTACTCGAACAACATGCACGAGATCGTTCAATGGAGTTCTTACAAGGTCTACATGATAAGTTTGCTCCAATCCGGAGCCAAATCCTTCTCCTTGAACTGATTCCTACTGTAGAAAGAATGTTTAACCTCGTCAAACAAGAGGAAATGCAGCAGATCATCAACAACAGTATTGCTCCTCTCGTAGAATCTGCTACTCTACAGGTTTATGGTAATTCTCAGCGTTTCCGTTCTTCAACAAAAAGGCAGAGGCCATTTTGCGACCATTGTCATCGTCATGGTCACACAAAGGAGCACTATTATCGTCTCTATGGATTTCCTGATCGTTCTTCCTCTCATCAGGCTCATAACGGAAAGCCACATGTACTGTCCAGCCTGTTCCAGCACCACCAACCCATCATGTCCATCCTGTTACTGTTGCACCTACTCCAACTTTCATTACGGAACAATATAATCGCATTCTCACCTTACTAAATACTCCAGACAATGAGGATGATGCTTCGACCAGAGTTAATTTGGCAGGTATAACTCCCGGCTAATCTTATTCTCCTTTTAAAATTCCCTGGTATATTGACTCGGGTGCCACACATCATATATGTTGTGATCTATCTATGTTCAAAAATTATACACTCATGACTCCTCATTTACAATTTCAACTACTGGATGGTAAATATGCTACCGTTTCTCATATCGGCGATGTTCAATTCTCGCCCGATTTCATTTTACTAGATGTTTATCATATCCCAACTTTTACTTTAAACTTGATATATGTCACACAACTAATTAAGCATTTGCATTATGTTGTTCATTTCTCATCCACTTCATGCTATTTTCAGGACCCTTCTTCGAATAAAATTCTTGGTCGAGTCTCTTGCACTGTTGGCTTGTATCAACTGCAGCCATTTTCTCGAATTAATTCAGTTAATAAATTGTCAGTGAACCTATGGCATTATAGACTTGGACACCCAAGTTCTGAACGCTTCAAGTTATTATGTAATTCTTTTGACTTTATACAATTTTCTTCAGAATTTCATTGTAATGTTTCCCCATGGCAAATAAACACGATTATCGTATAATAAATCTTCAATTTCATCTACTGCTTCATTTCAATTAATTCATGTTGATATATGGGGTCCATTTTTTCTCCCAAGCATAACAGGAGCTCGTTATTTTTTAACTATAATTGATGATTTTTCTCGTTGCACTTGGTTATACCTTATGCAATCAAAGTGCGAGACATTCACATTTATTAAATATTTTCATGCATCTATTATTACTCAATTCTCTACAAATATTGGCACCATTTCAACTGGATCAACTTGTATTCATCTTCCAGCCTTACAAAAGATCAGAACAGACAATGGGTCTAAATTTCTTTCTAGAGATTTTCAATCTTGGCTCTTTGCCAATGGCATACATCACCAGCGCAGCTGTGTTTCCAATCCTCAACAAAATGGGGTGGTTGAGAGAAAGCATTGTCACCTGCTCAATGTAGCTCGTGCTCTACGTTTTCAAAGCAATATTCCTCTTAAATATTGGGGAGAATGCCTATTAACGACAGCATATCTCATTAATAAAATCCTAACACCCACTCTTCATATTAAATCCCCTCATAAAATTTTTATGGGTACACCACCTGATTATACTAAACTTCGTGTCTTTGGGTGCCTATGTTATGCTCGAAATACACATGTTTTACATAAATTTGATGCAAGAGCACAATCAGGTATCTTCATCGGTTACCCATTTAATCATAAGGGATATAAAATTCTTGATATTAAGACTAAAAAAATATTTATCTCTCGCGATGTTATCTTTCATGAAGATCTTTTTCCATTTAAAGATGCATTGTCAGTTCAAACTGATTTTCTTCTCATACTTGAATCTTCTGAATCTTTATGTGATTTTTCCGAAGATACTCCAATACAAAGTTCAAATCCTCCCGCTCCCTCGTATCCAGTGAGTCCATAAATTTCTAGTTCCAACCTTCCATTATCCAAATTTCATTATGGAAGTGATTTTTCAAATATAGGAAACTCGTCTGGCCCTCCTTCTCCGGCTATAGAATCTTCATCTTCGTCTCCATCACCTTCCCCCTCTTCCTCAAGTAGTTTATCACCTGAGGTCTCTCCTCCACTAGCTCGGCCTGTACGTACTCATCGTGCTCCAAGGAGGATGGATGATTATCAATGTAAACTTAATCTCTGCACCTCGTCATCTTCACATCCTCTCACTACTTCTATTCCTTTCCATCAAGTTCCTCCATCTCAACAAAAAATCTTAGCTTCCATCATTAATGTTGATGAACCATGCACATTTACTGAAGCTATGAAGTCACCTGACTGGAGAGAAGCTATGGCAACTGAAATAAAAGCCTTGGAATCCAATAATACATGGACTGTCACCACTCTTCCGCAAGGAAAGAAAGCAGTAGGTTGTAGGTGGGTTTATAAAACCAAATATAAAGCTGATGGTTCCATTGAAAGATTCAAAGCCCGACTCATAGCCAAAGGCTATACCCAACAGGAAGGAATTGATTATCATGACACATATGCTCCTGTTGCGAAACTTGTCACAGTTCGTGCTCTTTTATCTGTTGTCGCTGTCAAGCAATGGCCCTTACATCAACTTGATGTAAATAATGCCTTTTTACGAGGCGGTCTATTAGAGGAAGCTTATATGTGTATGCCGCCTGGCTTTCAAAGGAAAGGAGACCCGCGTGTTTGTCGCCTTAATAAATCAATTTATGGTTTAAGACAATCATTTCGCAGATGGTTTGCGAAATTCTCATCAGCGCTAAAAGATGCAGGTTTCTCCCAATCTCGTGCTGATAATTCTCTATTTACATCGGTCACTTCTAACGGGTCTATCTATGTGCTCGTGTACGTCGATGACATAATTATCACCGGTGATAATCCTACTGTGATATCTTCTTTAATCCTTAGGCTTGAGTCACGCTTTCCCATCAAGAACCTAGGCCCTCTTCGTTATTTTTTGGGCATTGAAGTATCAAGATCATCAACAGGCATTTTCCTTTGTCAACGTAAATATATTTTGGATATTTTAAAAGATTTCGGCCTAACCAACACAAGGCCATCTCCTTTACCCATGGAACAACATCTCAAACTACTCCCTTTTGATGGTACCCCGTTGTCAGACCCTTGTCAATATCATCGTCTAATTGGTCGACTATTATATCTTATAGTTACTCGCCAGACATTTCATTTTTAGTAAATTATCTTAGTCAATTTATGCAACATCCACGAACTTCTCATCTAGATGCTTCTTTTCGTGTCCTACGTTATCTCCGAGGCACAATCAATCATGGAATTTTTCTATCTTCTTCAAGCTCCCTGCGCTTGCAAGGTTATACTGATTCAGACTAGGCTGGTTGTCCCATAACTCGTCGATCAATAACTAGATACTTCACCATGCTAGGTGCAAGTCCTATTTCTTGGAAATCAACAAAAACAATCAACCGTCTCTCGTTCCTCAACAGAGGTAGAGTATAGAGCTCTTGCAAACCTCACCGCTGAGTTGCAGTGGTTGCATTATTTATTTCATGATCTAGGTATTCCTTTCAATAATCCCATTCCAGTTTATTGTGATAATCAAGCTGCCATCCATATCGCCGAGAACCCCGTCTTTCATGATGCACTAAACATATTGAATTAGATTGTTATTTTGTCCGAGAGAAAATTCTCTCTGGACTTATTTCTCCTTCTCATATTTCAACTAGAAGCCAGCTTGCAGACATATTTACAAAACCCTTGGGTGCAGACCAATTTCAACGACTTGTAAGCAAGTTGGGAGTGTGTCCAGGAAGTCCTCCCTCTCCAACTTGAAGGGGGGTGTTAGTTGTACTATATCATGTAAACATTATAGGATCCCTAAACTATAGCTAGCAATTAGTATAACAATTGTACATAATTTAATATCCCTGATTTATAGCTTACAAATTAGTGTTAGAGAGATTTTCTCTCATATCTTAACTACTGCTGCAATCTCACCATGAATGTATCATTCTTATGCTATATAAGCTGAACAGTTGTAATAGTTCAATAATCAATAACAACTTTAGTTTTATTATTTCACACTACCCTCGTATTTTATTGCTCAACACTCCCCCTTAAGCTAATGAGTGTGAACAAAGTTAAAGTCTTAGCTTGGAGATATAAATTGGCACTAACTACTTCATATTTTTCCAATTAATGACTAATATGATAAGTTTAAGCTCATGTCCTCGCTTTACTTGCTATTAAAGGATCCTGACTTTGATTGTCATTAGAGGTATCCTCACTTTGCTTACCATTAGAGTACCTCATTAACTTCATTTGAATCATAACTTTGCTTGCTATTAAAAGATCATGACTTTGATTGCCATTAGAGGTATCCTAGCTTTACTTGTCATTAGAAGACCGTCGTAACTTCATTTAAGTCTTGACTTTGCTTGTCATTAAAGGACCCGCCTTAACTTTATTTAAGTCTTGACTTTGCTTGTCATTAAAGGACCCTGGCTTTGATCGCCATTAGAGGAATCCCGACTTTACTTGTTACTAACTTAAATCTCGTGCGATGCACGGTTTCGTTAATATTTGTAACGCACCCAAATTCGGGGTCAAAGGATTTGATCGTCACTATAAAACTTTAATCCAAATCAACCTGTTTAATCAATAAACAAATGCCAGCGGAAGATATTTAGCATAAATGACCCCAACTAATCCAAGATCTTTTAAGGTTACATTTCTACAAACAAGAAATCAAAATTCCACAAATAATTTTTCTCTTTCTTTTACTTTTAAAACTCTTTTCAACAAATACCAACTCAAAACTAAACCCACTAGTATAACTTCGAAATGAAGTATACTAGGCCCAAATAAAATATACAACTATAATATAATATAATATAAACAACTTCATACAATAAAACTTACACTAGCTCGCAAACCCTGGACCAGCCACCTTTCAAAAAGCTTCGTCTTTGCTTTCTCGAATTACGCAGCTAAACATCGCAAGCTAATCCTCACTGGAGGTTAAATTTAAAAAAACAGGAAAGTATGAGCGGAAGAAATGCTCAGCAAGTTCATTATAGTAAATATCGGGTCAGTTTGATAAAAAAAAAATGACATCTGCATCAGCGTAGAACATTTAGAAATCATAATTGCTGAATCATAAAATTCTTTTTGATATTTTCAAGCGAAATGCTTCAGCAATACTTTGAATCTTGACGAGAATAAAACTCGTAAAACAGTGTTTACGGAAATATCGTAAACAATTCTAACATGAAACAATGATTATGGATTGAATCGTAAATTTTACTCAAAATCGAACTCTTGAAATTAATACTTATTTTGTTATCATATCAAATTAGATATCACTACGAACTTTGATCCTCACAACATTCCATACTGAAGTCAACACCAATCATCTGTACTAATACCATCTTTGATATTTAACAACAAACTAAGTATCCTCAAAATAAGAAACTGAATCAAAACCACATTTCATCTTTTACCCGAAAATAAAATACTTAATAAATCATTCCTTGTAAGATGTCAAAAGCAATATAATAATTTCGATTGGAACCAAATTATGCACTATACTGTTCCTGATGATCAGTCATGAAACAGCACCGGTATCCCGCAGTATACCGTAAATATAGGTACTACCTGTATTCCGAAGACATACGGTACCTATAGGGCGCCAGAAAAAGGCATAACTAGCCTTGTAAGATATTACACTTCTGTATTGCACTTCCGTATAATAGCTCACGCTGGACCGGTGCATCGGCCTCTTACGCTACCAGTAACCATCAAATCTCAAAACCTTTTATTGAAAAGGGGTCATAATACTCGACACCCGAAATAATTTTATTCCCCCATTAACTTGGGTAGGAATATTCACAACCAAGTCACTTTTTTCAAAATCCAAAACATTTATAAATCCAGTAATTGGATAAGTAAAATCACTTGACTATTCTGAATATAGAATAGCAGATGAGTATTTGCATAAACAGAATTATTTAATTCAGCAATATGTAAAACATTTATCTATTCCGAACAGAGAATAGGGAAAACAATACTTGCATAATATAATTCGAAATAAACGTCACTTGAATGATAAGTGAAGTCAGGGGTACTTGCCTTTGGGTTTTAGCAGTTAGTCACACTCGCAATAACACATCTATTCTGACATTCTGTCTTAAAGTATCACCATCTTTCTTTCCAACACTTCACCGATATGCTGCTCCTGCGATTGCTAGAAGCCAGATATCCAATGTCATTCCATCTTATTCTTTATTCAACGTCTTGTCCCGATCAGCTCGAATGATCCGCATCTATAATTAAAATATAGAACTTTAATCGTCGAAACGATAATCACTCGACGAACTACGCGTCAAAATCCTATCGTCTACCCATACGATAGCCCACACATAATTATATCATCCAAACACAAGACTTTTGACCCACATATGTATTTAATTCACATACCACGTAATCACATAACTCACGTATCACATAATTCATATAACACAGGACTCGGTACGTTTAAAACTGAAATTGGGTCAAACTACGATTTATCGATCAATAATCGACTTAGAATGACTTGTAAAACAAGTAACCTTTCAAAATAAAATGATTTGGGTCTCAAAAGTATTTTTAATGAAAGCGGAATATTTTTCTGAGTCTGTACGCGTTCATTTCGTATCAAACGGACGAACGGTTTATTTATTATGAATTTTTTGAACATTTTTCGGAATTAAAACGGGTCTCCGAATCATTTATAACTAAATAATAGGGCTCGAACACCCGAAAATAATTTTATAAGAATTATCGAGCCTGGAAAATAATTTAAAATAATATTTTCTTGGAAATCGGACAGCACCTCCTCTATTTCTTGGACTGACAGTCGATATCATATCGACACAATCAACAACAATTAACACAATAATTTATATTTACGCGTATAAACACTCCAGAAATGAATAACACGGTCAAAAATGACTTCTACAAAAACTTCTAAAAATTATGAAATAAATATATAAACACTAACATGCTATAATATACAAAAGTACGAAGGCGGAATTTCGGAATCGTTACCCAAAATAAATTCTGATCACCCCGAAGAGAATATCTGATGTCCGGAAAATATCTCCACAAAATCCGAAATTAATAGCCATAGACATATACACGCTGAGATGCCATGTGGAATAATCAACGCCTTCAAACTCCTTTTTAATGTCCCGAAAATAAATTAAAACGGAAATATAGCGGAAATATGCCCCGCAAATTTTCTTCTCAAAACCTTGCAATATATATACCTATGCGTAGGTATCGAAGCGCTGATCGTTTATATATATAATAATTAAAATTTGGATGAACGGTTGAGAAGATATGAATTTTTGAAAGTTAAAAGTAAATAAATAATACGAGAGAAAGAGAGACATTGAGAAGGGAGAGAAACTGTTTTGGTAAAAAGGAAACGGGGAGGGGGTTTGTTTTGTTAACGCAGAGATAAAGAAGGGGGAGGGGCGGCACGTGGCAGGGGCTGGGGCTTTACACGTTTCTGTTTTTTTTTCTTCCTTCCACTGTACTACTTGCAGTACTTATCAACATACAAGCCTAATTTTGTCACGAAATTTAGAATTTAACGAGCAGACTTACGGGTACAATTAACCCGAAAATTACCAAATAAGTTTTAAAATTCTCGGAATAATTAAAAACTAATAAAATAAAATTTTCATAATTTTTAAAGCATTTTTGACTTGCTCGTTATACCCGCATTACACAATTTAACGAACCGAGCTGCGCTTGAAACAAATTCAGAAAATTACGAAAATAGTCTTAAAATGTTACAAATATCCCGAAGTTTATAAAAATATAAATTTCGAAATTTTAAAACAATTTTTAAAATACAATTTATACCCGCTTTTATCAATTAAACGAATCAACGCGTTGGTGAAATTAATCCTACAAATTTCCAAAATAATTTTAAAATTCTCGGAATATTCCAAACTTAAATAAATATGAGTTTCATAATTTTTGAAGGATTCTAGAATTAAATACAGATTTTATAAATAAATGAAATCAGAAAATCATACAGGGCTAAATAATTGATGAAATATTGATTTCTAAATTTTATAAAATCCCAAAAATAATTATTGTAATTATAAAACCATAAAAACAATTTTAGAGACAATCCAAGTATTTGTGCAAATAAATATCCGAAAATAGATTACTTAGGTGCTAAGTAACTAAAAAAATGATACAATTTAATACCATATTTGGATAATCATCAAAACCGAGCTTTTTATAAACCACCATATACGAAAATAATGTAAAAATATCCCGTCTCTCGAGAATACGGATTTTGTTGATTACCGAAATAACTATCGTATCGAAAATCTTGCGCCGGGCCGCGCACGGGTCAAACCGTAATCCGGATTGAAAAAGTCAAAACACAGAAAATGTCCGGAATTACCAGATTAGGTTAGAAAGGAGTTTTCGGAAGAGTTTCGGGTTGTAAAAACGCAAAAACAGTTGAGGTTGGACGATTCCCGACTTTATAAAATAATTTTGGTAATTACTCAGAAAATAATTAATAATTCATAAATCAATATAAAATCATATAACAGTCCAAAAATTACCAGAAAAATATCACAATTATCTATATTTTATTCTGGACATATAAAAATTCAAATACTCAAATAATATCACGTATAAACACCCAAACATCAATTCCAATTATCAGATAATTTACTAAAATTCACATAAAATCACATAAATAATTCCAAATAATTATAAAAATAATATCTGAAAATATGGGATATTACAATCTACCCCCCTTATAAGGATTCCGTCCTCGGAATCAGCAGAAGAGAGCACTAGGGATCTTATCACAAATTTTCCATTTCCAAATAAACTCGATTTTCCATAATCTCAAATAAATCTTGTATTCCTTGTATATAAAACTTTTACAGGAGCTTCACTGTGCATCACTGTTCCATTCACACCCTTTGACCAATTCTTCAATAAAATCACTTTTTACCGATTGCGAGAAAGAAGAATAGAGAGAAAGATAAAGAGAAAGAAAAAGAAAGAGAGGGATAGAGATAAATAGAGAGAGAAATAAAGAAACAGATTGACTTCGTTGTACGTCGTTGATATTTTAATCGCATTGCACTCCACTGTCGTCCTTGGTAATTCCATCATACCGCCTTACTTTGACTTGACCAGGATAACTCAGCTTACTTGCTTGGCATACCTTCGAATGTTTGGGATGACAAAATCATGGAATTTCAAAAAGAAATGAATTTGATACCATAACGGGACCAAGATCTGAATTTGAGAAAAAGTATTGTTGAAATAAGAGAAAAACTGAGAGATCGGTTGTGACGCCCTCCAAACCCGGGGTCTAGATTTGGGGGTCACTCGCCAATAAACTAAAATAAAATAATCACAGCGGAATAATAAAATAAATACGACCCCTTTACCTGCACTGGATCGATCACAGGTTATAGTATGGAACAGGCACTACTACAAATCAAGTGTTATTACAAACCATAGTCTAATTAGTTTTACAGATTATTCAAATTTTATTACAAACCTCTAGACTATCCAAGCGTCCCAAAACAGTCTACCTGGAAACACACCAACTATTTACAAACACATAACCTCTGGTCAGACCTGGAACTTAAGCTTGCTCTGGCCTAGCTGAAAGAATCAAGATAAGAAACAAGTATGAGCGAAAGAAATGCTCAGCAAGTAGTAAATAGCTTATGATTTGGAATAACAACAGTATATCTGATGAACAAAACCAACTACAATAATTGAGCAGTATCAAAACTGATATAAATTTGATAATAAACAACAATTGCAATATATTATGTTTTGGGATTGGAATCCTCGAACGACGGTGTGTTGCCGCCGGTGATCAGCCGCGGAGCAACACCGGTATGCCGAAGCATATCCAACTAAACAAAAGGTACCTAAGGCACATATCGGCCTAGCAAGGTGTTATATCCTGTATAACACATAGCTCACACTGGACCGCCGCCACGGCCTCTTACGCAACCATCCAACCCATAAAACCATTTTCCGTCAAAGGAGTCGAATCAAATGACATCCTTAACCACATAACTCCCCATTTCTCATGGTCCGGAGTTTTCCCAACAACCAATGGCGAAATAACCAGAACAATTAGTTATTCGCTAGTCTCAATTCAAAGCTTCACTGTATAGAGTAAGTTATAGCGAAATGTAAAAATATTTAACTATTCTGAACTTAGAATAGTAGAGAAATTGAAAGAATAAAGTTCAGAGTCAATATCGATTGAATAATAAATGAAGATATAGGTACTTGCATAATATAATTCAAAATAAACGTCACTTGAACAATAAGTGAAGTCAGGGATACTTGCCTGGTATGCTCAATAACCTCTTACTTTAACTCTGTTTCTATCTGCTAGCTACTATCTCCGTCTAACACTTGACTGCGCTCCTTGCTACTTGATTCTATAAACAAAAGGACTATCTTAATTGACAGATCTAAACTCAATCGACGTAACTATACGTCTTGACATCTACCCGATCGTTTATAACTAGCATGGCATTTTAAAATTATAACAGATAGCATGTATATCACGTAACACGTAATCATGGCATTTATATAACACGTACTCACATATTTTATGTAACACATAAGTCAAATCATTAAGAGGTACGTCTCAGTGCGTTCAGAATGAAAATTAGGTCAATATTAGCATTTACCGATCAAATACCGACTTAAACTGATACACAAATCAAATGACATTGCAATACAAAAGAAATTAGGTCTCAAAAGTATTTTTATTAAAAGCGCAATATTTTTCTGAATCTGTACGCGTTTGTTTCGTATTAAACGGACAAACGGTTGATTTATTATGAATTTTTGAACATTTTTCGGAATAAAACGGGTCTCCGAATCATTTAATAATTAAATAATAAGGCTCGAACACTCGAAAATAATTTAAAATAATATTTTAAAGCTCGAAGCTATTTTTCGGAATTTTTAAATCAAAAATAAATAATTAAATCTATTTATTAAATCAATTTAAAATCAATTAATAATTAATTAAGTTAATTAATCAATTAATATTAAATTAATTGATTAATTAAAATAATTAAAAACTAACTAAAATTAATTAATAAAATAAATCAGATTTATTTTTGAATTAAAAATGAATTTTGGAATTAAAATAATAATTTTAGGAATTAAAAATGAATTTAGAGATTAAATAATGGATTTTTGAATTATTAATAAAAAGTAAAACCCAAAAACATGTTACAGGTTTTGTTTTAGGGAAGAATAGGATCAAACCCGGGTTTCTGATCGGGTTGGAACCGGGTCGGAGAAGAAGGTCTCGGGTCGATCAAGAATAGGTCGGAGATTCCCCAGAATCCGGCGACCCGCCTGATTCCGGCGAACCTCCGACGAGGTCCCTAGCTGCTTGATTCCATCCCAGTTTTAATTGGTATATATTATGTTCGATTATACGAACTCACAGCAATCCCTGAACTACAGAATCATCGCCTACTGTCTGTTTCCGGCCATAAATCCGGTGAGCTTCGAGCTCATTCCGGCCAAATTCGAATCCAGTCAATTCGTGACGAAAATTAACGAAATAAATCATAAAACAACGCTCTGAATACATAGAATCTATTCATGGAATCATAAACATCTAACAGTCGATATCAAATCCGGAAAATCAAAACATAAAAACATCAAAACCCGAAACTTTGGTTAACCATTTTTAGCAATATAACGCAGCAATTAGTGGCGTGAATCGACTATAAATAAACACGTGAGGCTATAATTATCATCAGTTTGAACCAACAATCACTCAAACAGAAATCCCCAAATTGATTATAAACCCTAGAAATATGAATTGAAAAATTACTTATCGTTTGATGATTATGATAAGGGATTATGAAAGAACAGATCGAGGGCTTCATTTTGGTTACTAGAACATCGAAATCTGAATTCAGCATCACCTTCAAATTCGAGTTTGATTCCCAGAACTCTTCAAGAACACCAAGAACACATATTCAAGAAAATTTTCAGAAAATTAAACCTCAATTTCTATATGATACTGAATCCTATTTTTGAAGTATAATATACCAAATTGACCAGAAAAACATGCTCTACAACATGGAAGCATCAAATCACATCAACAACATCAAGAACAAAAATTCATAATTTAATTATCAAATAATTCGAATATAAATAATTAAATAAGAAAATTACTGTGATTTCTGGGCAGAAACTGATGATTGATTCAGAAAGAAGATTTCGAGAGCTTCGTTTTGATATGCTGCACGCCCGAATCGGAGTTCGATAACGCCTTCGTTCGTGTGTTTGATTCTCGGGAACGTTTCGGTTTTCTCGGGTTTTTCTCTGTATTTACGGTGTTTTAACTGGTTGCAAATGAAAAACGGAATAAACGAAATAAGAAATAGGCTATTTATATTTATGGAATATTGGATCGTTCTGGATCGTTTTGGATCATTTTGGATCATTAAATTAGTTGCTTAGCCGCTAAGTAACTGCAATAACGATCCGATTCAATACCAAAATTGGATAATTATCAAAACCGAGCTTTTTATAAAATACTATATACGAAAATAATATAAAAATATCCCGTCTCTCGAAAATACGGGTTTTATTGA
Source organism: Apium graveolens (assembly GCF_009905375.1). Classification (NCBI taxonomy): domain Eukaryota; kingdom Viridiplantae; phylum Streptophyta; class Magnoliopsida; order Apiales; family Apiaceae; genus Apium; species Apium graveolens. The sequence goes on from NC_133647.1 coordinate 201,510,596, forward strand.
TTACCGAAATAACTATCGTATCGAAAATATTGCGCCGGGCCGCGCACGGGTCAAACCGTAATCCGGATCGAAAAAGTCAAAACACGGAAAATGTCCGGAATTACCAGATTAGGTTAGGAAGGAGTTTTCGGAAGAGTTTCGGGTTGTAAAAACGCGAGACGGTTGAAGTTGGAAGATTCCCCGCTTTATAAAATAATTTTATAATTATTCTGAAAATAATTAATAATTCATAAATCATTATAAAATCATATAACACTCCAAAAATTACCAGAAAAATACCACAATTATCTATATTTTATTCTGGACATATACAAATTCAAATATTCAAATAATGTCACATATAACATTCAGATATCTATTCTACTTTTCAGATAATTCACCAAAAATTCACATAAAATCACATAAACAATTCCAAATAATAATAATAATATTTGAAAATATATGGGATATTACAATCTACCCCCCTTAACAGGATTCTGTCCTCAGAATCAGCCTAGGAAAATAAATAAGGATACTTGGATCGCATTTCGCTTTCCAATTCCCAAGTCGACTCTTCAACCTTGGGATTCCTCCACAAGACTCGCACTAAAGATACAGACTTATTCCTAAGTACTCTTTCTTTCTTATCTAAAATCTGCACTGGTTGCTCTACAAAAGATAAATCTGGCTGGATCTCGATCGGCTCGTATTCAATCACATGATTCGAATCAGACAAATAACGCTTCAACATTGACACGTGGAACACGTTGTGAATATGCTGCATGTGAGGTGGTAACGCTAATTCGTAAGCAACCTTTCCCACACGCTTCAAAATTTCAAAAGGGCCAACATAACGCGGACTCAGCTTTCCTTTCTTTCCAAATCTTGATAAACCTTTCCAAGGTGAAACTTTTAATAACACTGCCTCTCCAACTTCAAATTCCATATCTTTTCTGGTAGGATCAGTATATTTGCGTTGACGATCTTGAGCTGCTGTTAATCTTTTCCGAATGAGTTCTATTTTCTCCTTCGTCTGTTGAATCAATTCTGGACCCAAAATCTTTCTTTCACCCACTTCTTCCCAACATATTGGAGATCTGCATCTTCTCCCGTACAAAGCTTCGTAAGGCGGCATCCCAATACTGGCATGATAGCTGTTGTTATAGGAGAATTCAACTAATGGCAAATACTCGTCCCAACTCCCTTCAAAATCTAGTGCACATACCCTCAGCATATCTTCAATAGTCTGAATCGTCCTTTCACTCTGACCGTCTGTCTGCGGATGATACGCGGTACTCATGTTCAACTTCGTTCCGAGACAATCTTGAAAACTTCTCCAAAATCTTGAATTAAATCGAGGATCTCTGTCTGAAACTATGGATACTGGAACTCCGTGTCTTGTCACAATTTCTTTAAAATATAACCGTACCAATTTATCCATTGAGAATCTCTCGTTGATAGGAAGAAAATGCGCTGACTTCGTCAATCTGTCGATAATAACCCAAATAGCATCATGATTCGCCCTGGTCCTCGGTAATCCAACTACGAAATCCATCGCTATATGCTCCCACTTCCATTCTGGAATGTCCAATGGTTGTATCAGTCCACTGGGCCTTTGATGTTCCGCTTTGACTCGCTGGCAAGTGTAACACTTACTTACCCATTCTGCAATTTCCTTCTTCATGCTTGGCCACCAAAAGTTTTCTCTTAAGTCTCTGTACATCTTCGTACTCCCGGGATGAATTGAATATCTAGAGTTGTGAGCGTCTCGAAGAATTTCATCTTTCAACTCGGCTACATTGGGTATCCATATTCTGGAAGAAAATCTTAATATCCCTTTATCATCCTTTTGACTCCCTATTTCTTCTCCTGTCAAACTGTCTCGTTCATGGCTCATTACTTCTTCCTGACATCTTCTTATCTTCTCTAATAATTCTGGTTGAAAAGATATTGCACACAATACCTCTGTAGACATACTTGGAATATTAACCTCTATTTCCAGCTTCTCAAATTCCTTGATCAATTCCTCTGATGAAATTATCATGTTTAACCTTTCTTTTCTGCTCAGAGCGTCGGCCACCACATTTGCTTTGCCTGGATGATAGTTGATAGCACAGTCGTAATCCTTGATTAGTTCTAGCCATCTCCTCTGCCTCATGTTCAATTCCTTCTGGGTAAAGATATACTTCAAACTCTTGTGGTCCGTATAGATCTCACACTTTTCCCCATAAAGATAATGCCTCCAAATCTTTAATGCAAATACTATAGCTGCCAATTCCAGATCATGCGTTGGATACTTCTCTTCGTGTGGTTTCAACTGTCTTGAAGCGTAAGCTATCACCTTGTCATGCTGCATCAAAACACATCCTAATCCTTTGTACGACGCGTCACTGTAGATCACAAAATTTCCTTGTTCATCTGGCAAGACTAGCACTGGAGAAGATACTAATCTATTCTTTAATTCCTGGAAACTTTCTTCGCACTTCTCATCCCATTCAAATTTCTGATTCTTCCTGGTAAGCTTTGTCAATGGCGTAGCTATCTTTGCAAAATCTTGCACAAATCTTCTGTAGTAACCTGCCAATCCCATGAAACTTCTTACTTCCGTTGGTGTTTTTGGCCTCTCCCAGTTGATTACGGCTTCAATCTTTGTTGGATCCACTTCCACTCCTTTATTGCTAATCACGTGCCCAAGAAATCGTACTTCTTTTAACCAAAATTCACACTTGGAAAACTTTGCGTATAACTTCTCATGTCGCAGTATCTCCAGAACTATCCTCAAATGTTCTACATGCTCTTCTTCTGTTTTAGAATAGATCAAGATGTCGTCTATAAACACGATCACGAATTTATCCAAATACTTCTTAAATACTCGATTCATTAGATCCATGAAAGCTGCTGGTGCGTTGGTTAATCCAAATGCCATCACTAGAAACTCATAATGCCCATATCTGGTTCTAAATGCGGTCTTCGGAATGTCTTCAGGCTTGATCTTTAATTGATGATATCCGGATCTTAAATCAATCTTAGAAAACCATACAGCGCCTCTCAATTGGTCAAACAAATCATCGATCCTTGGTAACGGATACTTGTTCTTAATGGTTAGCTTATTCAGTTCTCGATAGTCGATGCACAGTCGCATACTCCCATCCTTCTTTTTGACAAACAATACTGGTGCGCCCCATGGGGATACACTGGGTCTTATAACTCCTTTCTCCAAAAGATCTTGCAGCTGAGTTGCCAATTCTTTCATTTCCACTGGTGCCATCCGGTACGGGGCTTTAGAAACTGGTTCTGTTCCGGGTGCTAGATCAATTGCAAACTCAATTTCTCTGTCGGGAGGTAATCCTGGTAGATCGTCTGGAAAGACATCTGAAAATTCGTTGACAATTGGAATCGCTTCTAGTGTTGGAACTTCCTTACTGGTGTCTATCACATGGGCCAAATATGCTTCGCAATTCTGACGCAATAACTTCTTCACTTGAGCGATCGTTAAGAACTTCTTCTCTTGCTTATTTCCTCGGAATATCACCTTCTTCTTATTATCCAAGGTCTGAAGTCTCACTTTCCTATTCTTACAATCAATCTGGGCGTTATTTTCTGACAACCAATCCATTCCTAAAATAACATCAAATTCTCCCAACTTAAAAGGTATTAAGTCGGCATAGAAATGATGTCCTCCTATCTTAATATCGCACTTCGGGCACACTCGGTCGACGGAAACTTGATCCTTATTAGCTAACTCTATCATTAATGCTTGTTCTAACAACTTAACTTCACAATGCAGTTTATTGACAAAATCTTGAGAAATAAATGATCTTGTAGCTCCAGAATCAAATAAAACTTTAGCATCTATGGAGTTGACTGGAAGCGTACCTGCCACCACGTCTGAACTCTGAACAGCATCCTTCATAGTCATATTGAATGTCCTAGCCTTTGGCTGGTCCTTTGTTGGTGGTCCTTCAATCCTTGGCACATTAGCAGTTGGTTCAATTGTCTGGCAGTCCCTGGCAATATGCCCCATCTTTCCACATTTAAAGCACACTGTCCCTGATCTCTGAGCTGTAGTCTGACTTCGACACTCATTAGCATAGTGTCCCTTCTGATTGCACTTATAACACAACACATTAGCCTTACAAATCCCAAAATGCCTTCTACCACAAAATTTGCACTCTAATGCAGGTGGACGATTGGGTCTCTGTTGATTTGAATTCTGAAAACGATTGCCTTGTCCTCCATTTCCTGATTGTGGTCTCTTGAATCCCACATTCCTATTACCCTGAAATCCTAGCCTTTTGTTGAAATGGCCCTGAAAATTACTTGACTGCTGACCTCCCTCTGAGGTTTCCATTTTCCTTTTCTTCCCATCATTTCCTTTCTGAGACATATCACTCCTACTCTCAATCACCATTGCCTTCTGAACCATTGCCACATATGAAGTCAACTCAAACATGGCCACTCTGTTCTGAATCCAAAACTTCAATCCCTGTTCAAATCTTCTGGCTTTCTTTTCATCTGTATCAACCTGGTCTGGCACGAACCTTGCTAACTCAGTAAACTTAGCCTCGTACTCAGCCACAGTAAGATCACCCTGGGTCAGGTTCAAGAACTTAATCTCCATTTGATTCTTCATATACCTCGGGAAATATTTCTCCAGGAACAACTCTGTGAATCTCTCCCAAGTTATAAACTCACCTCCTTCCAATGCTCGCGTGGATTCCCACCAATAGTTCGCCTCGCCCTTCAAAAAGTAACTTGCAAACTTGGTCTTCTGCTCAGCTCCTGCTCCGACCAATTCAAAAGCCTTTTCCATTTCCTTGAGCCATGCATTGGCTTCCACAGGATCAGCACTTCCCTTGAACTCAGGTGGCTTCACTGCTTGAAACTGCTTAAAAGTCACTGCAGGTGGTGCTGCTCGCTGCTGCTGTTGCTGCTGCGTAAGATGTAACATCTGCTGCTGCATTAGTCCCAACATCTGGATAATCGCTGGATCTGTACGACTCTCGGTACTACCCTCTCCTGAATTATTCCTTCTCTTTGGTGCCATTATTCTGGTAAGAAACAAGCAATATATATAATAATCTGTCAAGCATTGTGTCAAATATGTAGCAATTCTTTAACATATTAAAGTTCGCAAACACTATCTCTTCTCCAAAATATCATAAACTTGCTACCATATTAACACAAGCGACATGATTATCACATAATCCTGCTTATTATCTCGAGAATAATAACATAAAGAAAATTTACTCCGAATTATCCAAACCTTATAAATCCTTACTTAAAATCTCAACTAAACCAACAGAATAACATGGCAATGACACAAGGCCTAACGCTAAACGCAAAACAGGAAACCTAAACAACTTAACTATAACCCAGCCCAATATCCTAAATTTAATCCTATAAAAGCTAAATTACACGCGCCTATCTTATGTGATCTTCCTATGACTCATCTATGACAATCCTACGCCTGTTTCAGTGACCATAACCTGTAGCTCTGATACCAACCTGTGACGCCCTCCAAACCCGGGGTCTAGATTTGGGGGTCACTCGCCAATAAACTAAAATAAAATAATCACAGCGGAATAATAAAATAAATACGACCCCTTTACCTGCACTGGATCGATCACAGGTTATAGTATGGAACAGGCACTACTACAAATCAAGTGTTATTACAAACCATAGTCTAATTAGTTTTACAGATTATTCAAATTTTATTACAAACCTCTAGACTATCCAAGCGTCCCAAAACAGTCTACCTGGAAACACACCAACTATTTACAAACACATAACCTCTGGTCAGACCTGGAACTTAAGCTTGCTCTGGCCTAGCTGAAAGAATCAAGATAAGAAACAAGTATGAGCGAAAGAAATGCTCAGCAAGTAGTAAATAGCTTATGATTTGGAATAACAACAGTATATCTGATGAACAAAACCAACTACAATAATTGAGCAGTATCAAAACTGATATAAATTTGATAATAAACAACAATTGCAATATATTATGTTTTGGGATTGGAATCCTCGAACGACGGTGTGTTGCCGCCGGTGATCAGCCGCGGAGCAACACCGGTATGCCGAAGCATATCCAACTAAACAAAAGGTACCTAAGGCACATATCGGCCTAGCAAGGTGTTATATCCTGTATAACACATAGCTCACACTGGACCGCCGCCACGGCCTCTTACGCAACCATCCAACCCATAAAACCATTTTCCGTCAAAGGAGTCGAATCAAATGACATCCTTAACCACATAACTCCCCATTTCTCATGGTCCGGAGTTTTCCCAACAACCAATGGCGAAATAACCAGAACAATTAGTTATTCGCTAGTCTCAATTCAAAGCTTCACTGTATAGAGTAAGTTATAGCGAAATGTAAAAATATTTAACTATTCTGAACTTAGAATAGTAGAGAAATTGAAAGAATAAAGTTCAGAGTCAATATCGATTGAATAATAAATGAAGATATAGGTACTTGCATAATATAATTCAAAATAAACGTCACTTGAACAATAAGTGAAGTCAGGGATACTTGCCTGGTATGCTCAATAACCTCTTACTTTAACTCTGTTTCTATCTGCTAGCTACTATCTCCGTCTAACACTTGACTGCGCTCCTTGCTACTTGATTCTATAAACAAAAGGACTATCTTAATTGACAGATCTAAACTCAATCGACGTAACTATACGTCTTGACATCTACCCGATCGTTTATAACTAGCATGGCATTTTAAAATTATAACAGATAGCATGTATATCACGTAACACGTAATCATGGCATTTATATAACACGTACTCACATATTTTATGTAACACATAAGTCAAATCATTAAGAGGTACGTCTCAGTGCGTTCAGAATGAAAATTAGGTCAATATTAGCATTTACCGATCAAATACCGACTTAAACTGATACACAAATCAAATGACATTGCAATACAAAAGAAATTAGGTCTCAAAAGTATTTTTATTAAAAGCGCAATATTTTTCTGAATCTGTACGCGTTTGTTTCGTATTAAACGGACAAACGGTTGATTTATTATGAATTTTTGAACATTTTTCGGAATAAAACGGGTCTCCGAATCATTTAATAATTAAATAATAAGGCTCGAACACTCGAAAATAATTTAAAATAATATTTTAAAGCTCGAAGCTATTTTTCGGAATTTTTAAATCAAAAATAAATAATTAAATCTATTTATTAAATCAATTTAAAATCAATTAATAATTAATTAAGTTAATTAATCAATTAATATTAAATTAATTGATTAATTAAAATAATTAAAAACTAACTAAAATTAATTAATAAAATAAATCAGATTTATTTTTGAATTAAAAATGAATTTTGGAATTAAAATAATAATTTTAGGAATTAAAAATGAATTTAGAGATTAAATAATGGATTTTTGAATTATTAATAAAAAGTAAAACCCAAAAACATGTTACAGGTTTTGTTTTAGGGAAGAATAGGATCAAACCCGGGTTTCTGATCGGGTTGGAACCGGGTCGGAGAAGAAGGTCTCGGGTCGATCAAGAATAGGTCGGAGATTCCCCAGAATCCGGCGACCCGCCTGATTCCGGCGAACCTCCGACGAGGTCCCTAGCTGCTTGATTCCATCCCAGTTTTAATTGGTATATATTATGTTCGATTATACGAACTCACAGCAATCCCTGAACTACAGAATCATCGCCTACTGTCTGTTTCCGGCCATAAATCCGGTGAGCTTCGAGCTCATTCCGGCCAAATTCGAATCCAGTCAATTCGTGACGAAAATTAACGAAATAAATCATAAAACAACGCTCTGAATACATAGAATCTATTCATGGAATCATAAACATCTAACAGTCGATATCAAATCCGGAAAATCAAAACATAAAAACATCAAAACCCGAAACTTTGGTTAACCATTTTTAGCAATATAACGCAGCAATTAGTGGCGTGAATCGACTATAAATAAACACGTGAGGCTATAATTATCATCAGTTTGAACCAACAATCACTCAAACAGAAATCCCCAAATTGATTATAAACCCTAGAAATATGAATTGAAAAATTACTTATCGTTTGATGATTATGATAAGGGATTATGAAAGAACAGATCGAGGGCTTCATTTTGGTTACTAGAACATCGAAATCTGAATTCAGCATCACCTTCAAATTCGAGTTTGATTCCCAGAACTCTTCAAGAACACCAAGAACACATATTCAAGAAAATTTTCAGAAAATTAAACCTCAATTTCTATATGATACTGAATCCTATTTTTGAAGTATAATATACCAAATTGACCAGAAAAACATGCTCTACAACATGGAAGCATCAAATCACATCAACAACATCAAGAACAAAAATTCATAATTTAATTATCAAATAATTCAAATATAAATAATTAAATAAGAAAATTACTGTGATTTCTGGGCAGAAACTGATGATTGATTCAGAAAGAAGATTTCGAGAGCTTCGTTTTGATATGCTGCACGCCCGAATCGGAGTTCGATAACGCCTTCGTTCGTGTGTTTGATTCTCGGGAACGTTTCGGTTTTCTCGGGTTTTTCTCTGTATTTACGGTGTTTTAACTGGTTGCAAATGAAAAACGGAATAAACGAAATAAGAAATAGGCTATTTATATTTATGGAATATTGGATCGTTCTGGATCGTTTTGGATCATTTTGGATCATTAAATTAGTTGCTTAGCCGCTAAGTAACTGCAATAACGATCCGATTCAATACCAAAATTGGATAATTATCAAAACCGAGCTTTTTATAAAATACTATATACGAAAATAATATAAAAATATCCCGTCTCTCGAAAATACGGGTTTTATTGATTACCGAAATAACTATCGTATCGAAAATATTGCGCCGGGCCGCGCACGGGTCAAACCGTAATCCGGATCGAAAAAGTCAAAACACGGAAAATGTCCGGAATTACCAGATTAGGTTAGGAAGGAGTTTTCGGAAGAGTTTCGGGTTGTAAAAACGCGAGACGGTTGAAGTTGGAAGATTCCCCGCTTTATAAAATAATTTTATAATTATTCTGAAAATAATTAATAATTCATAAATCATTATAAAATCATATAACACTCCAAAAATTACCAGAAAAATACCACAATTATCTATATTTTATTCTGGACATATACAAATTCAAATATTCAAATAATGTCACATATAACATTCAGATATCTATTCTACTTTTCAGATAATTCACCAAAAATTCACATAAAATCACATAAACAATTCCAAATAATAATAATAATATTTGAAAATATATGGGATATTACATCGGTATGATCAAATGAACTTGGTATTGTGTGTCTAAATTAAGACACTACTAAAGGTTGTTAACCTTCATGTATTCACAACATACACAAGTGATGGCGTCCCATCCAACTCCTATCACACAGACAGGTATACCTTGTGTCCCCTATAGTTAGGGTTGTTCATCTCAGTTAGAATTAAAGAATATCAATTGAATCCAAAATCAAATGAATAAAACTGAAAATATTTCAGAGCTGATATTTCTAGAGAAAAATGAAATCCAGAAAACAAGATTCTGTAACAAAATGATTAAACGAGTGTTAGGGAATATATCCTCTAACAGATACCTCTTTTGAGAGAGGTCAAAAGAAATTATAGAAAGAGAAGGTATTGCCAAAGTCTTAATGCTTATCTTCTGTTTCAATTCTTCTGTTGACACTTCTTCATATTCCAGGGATATCGATAATCTTCATCGTCGTCGAATCGTAGTAGCCTCGAAAGGTTCCACAATAGAAATTTTGCAACTGCCAGGAGTTCCATCCAGCTTTGCACAACCATCTCAAACGAATCTGTCTTATCTTAACTTAATCGTTGGCACTATATCCGATAGTCCAACAGGAACTCGATATGAGCTCAAACGTCCTCACATAGCTATACACACTCCTACACACTCTCGTTTCTAGTTTACTATAACCTCAGCTCTGATACCAACCTGTAACGCCCCCAAATCCGGAGTCAAAGTTTTTGGTCGTCACTATAAAACTTTAATCCAAATCAACCTGTTTAATCAATAAACAAATGCCAGCGGAAGATATTTAGCATAAATGACCCCAACTAATCGAAGATCTTTTAAGGTTACATTTCTAGAAACAAGAAATCAAAATTCCACAAATAATTTTTCTCTATCTTTTACTTTTAAAACTCTTTTCAACAAATACCAACTCAAAACTAAACCCACTAGTATAACTTCGAATGAAGTATACTAGGCCCAAATAAAATATACAACTATAATATAATATAATATAAACAACTTTATACAATAAAACTTACACTAGCCTGCAAACCCTGGATCAGCCACCTTTCAAAAAGCTTCGTCTTTGCTTTCTCGAATTACGCAGCTAAATATCGAAAGCTAATCCTCACTGGAGGTTAAACTTAAAAAAACAGGCAAGTATGAGCGGAAGAAATGCTCAGCAAGTTCATTATAGTAAATATCGGGTCATTTTGATAAAAAAAACTGACATCTGCATCAGCGCAGAACATTTAGAAATCATAATTGCTGAATCATAAAACTCTTTTTGATATTTTCAAGCGAAATGCTTCAGCAATACTTTGAATCTTGACGAGAATAAAACTCGTAAAATAGTGTTTACGGAAATATCGTAAACAATTCTCACATGAAACAATGATTATGGATTGAATCGTAAATTTTACTCAAAACCGAACTCTTGAAATTAATACTTATTTTGTTATCATATCAAATTAGATATCACTACGAACTTTGATGCTCACAACATTCCATACTGAAGTCAACACCAATCATCTGTACTAATACCATCTTTGATATTTAACAACAAACTAAGTATCCTCAAAATAAGAAACTGAATCAAAACCACATTTCATCTTTTATCCGAAAATAAAATACTTAATAAATCATTCCTTGTAAGATGTCAAAAGCAATATAATAATTTCGATTGGAACCAAATTATGCACTATGTTGTTCCTGATAATCAGTCATGAAACAGCACCGGTATCCCGCAGTATACCGTAAATATAGGTACTACCTGTATTCCGAAGACATACGGTACCTATAGGGCGCCAGAAAAAGGCATAACTAGCCTTGTAAGATATTACACTTCTGTATTGCACTTCCGTATAATAGCTCACGCTGGACCGGTGCCTCGGCCTCTTACGCTACCAGTAACCATCAAATCTCAAAACCTTTTATTGAAAAGGGGTCATAATACTCGACACCCGAAATAATTTTATTCCCCCATTAACTTGGGTAGGAATATTCACAACCAAGTCACTTTTCTCAAAATCCAAAACATTTATAAATCCAGTAATTGGATAAGTAAAATCACTTGACTATTCTGAATATAGAATAGCAGATGAGTATTTGCATAAACAGAATTATTTAATTCAGCGATATGTAAAACATTTATCTATTCCGAACAGAGAATAGGGAAAACAATACTTGCATAATATAATTCAAAATAAACGTCACTTGAATGATAAGTGAAGTCAGGGGTACTTGCCTTTGGGTTTTAGCAGTTAGTCACACTCGCAATGACGCATCTATTTTGACATTCTGTCTTAAAGTATCACCGTCTTTCTTTTCAACACTTCACCGATATGCTGCTTCTGCGATTGCTAGAAGCCAGATATCTAATGCCATTCCATCTTATTCTTTATCCAATGTCTTGTCCCGATCAGCTCGAATGATCCGCATCTATAATTAAAATATAGAACTTTAATCGTCAAAACGATAATCACTCGACGAACTACGCGTCAAAATCCTATCGTCTACCCATACGATAGCCAACACATAATTATATCAGCCAAACACAGGACTCTTGACCCACACATGTATTTAATTCACATACCACGTAATCATATAACTCACGTATCACATAATTCATATAACACAGGACTCGGTACGTTTAAAACTGAAATTGGGTCAAAATACGATTTATCGATCAATAATCGACTTAGAATGACTTGTAAAACAAGTAACCTTTCGAAACAAAATGATTTGGGTCTCAAAAGTATTTTTAATGAAAGCGGAATATTTTTCTGAGTCTGTACGCGTTCGTTTCGTATTAAACGGACGAACGGTTTATTTATTATGAATTTTTTGAACATTTTTCCGAATTAAAACGGGTCTCCGAATTATTTATAACTAAATAATAGGGCTCGAACACCCGAAAATAATTTTATAAGAATTATCGAGCCTGGAAAATAATTTAAAATAATATTTTCTTGGAAATCGGACAGCACCTCCTCTATTTCTTGGACTGCCAGTCGATATCATATCGACACAATCATCAACAATTAACACAATAATTTATATTTACGCGTATAAACACTCCATAAATGAATAACACGGTCAAAAATGACTTCTACAAAAACTTCTAAAAATTATGAAATAAATATATTAACACTAACATGCTATAATATACAAAAGTACGAAGGCGGAATTTCGGAATCGTTACCCAAAATAAATTCTGATCACCCCGAAGAGAATATCTGATGTCCGGAAAATATCTCCAGAAAAATCCGAAATTAATAGCCATAGACATATACACGCTAAGATGCCATGTGGAGTAATCAACGCCTTCAAACTCCTTTTTAATGTCCCGAAAATAAATTAAAACGGAAATATAGCGGAAATATGCCCCGCAAATTTTCTTCTCAAAACCTTGCAATATATATACCTATGCGTAGGTATCGAAGCGCTGATCGTTTATATATATAATAATTAAAATTTGGATGAACGGTTGAGAAGATATGAATTTTTGAAAGTTAAAAGTAAATAAATAATACGAGAGAAAGAGAGACATAGAGAAGGGAGAGAAACTGTTTTGGTAAAAAGGAAACGGGGAGGGGGTTTGTTTTGTTAACGCAGAGATAAAGAAGGGGGAGGGGCGGCACGTGGCAGGGGCTGGGGCTTCACACGTTTCTGTTTTTTTTTTCTTCCTTCCACTGTACTACTTGCACTACTTATCAACATACAAGCCTAATTTTGTCCCGAAATTTAGAATTTAACGAGCAGACTTACGGGTACAATTAACCCAAAAATTATCAAATAAGTTTTAAAATTCTCGGAATAATTAAAAACTAATAAAATAAAATTTTCAAAATTTTTAAAGCATTTTTGACTTGCTCGTTATACCTGCATTACACAATTTAACGAACCGAGCTGCGCTTGAAACAAATTCAGAAAATTACGAAAATAGTCTTAAAATGTTACAAATATCCCGAAGTTTATAAAAACATAAATTTTGAAATTTTAAAACAATTTTTGAAATGCAATTTATACCCGCTTTTATCAATTCAACGAATCAACGCGCGGGTGAAATTAATCATAAAAATTTCCAAAATAATTTTAAAATTCTCGGAATATTCCAAACTTATATAAATATGAGTTTCATAATTTTTGAAGGATTTTAGAATTAAATACAGATTTTATAAATAAATAAAATCAGAAAATCATACAGGACTAAATAATTGATGAAATATTGATTTCTAAATTTTATAAAATCCCATAAATAATTATTGTAAATATAAAACCATAAAAACAATTTTAGAGACAATCCAAGTATTTATGCAAATAAATATCCGAAAATAGATTACTTAGCTGCTAAGTAACTAAAAAAGTGATACAATTTAATACCATATTTGGATAATCATCAAAACTGAGCTTTTTATAAACCACCATATACGAAAATAATGTAAAAATATTTCGTCTCTCGAGAATACGGATTTTGTTGATTACCGAAATAACTATCGTATCGAAAATCTTGCGTCGGGCCGCGCACGGGTCAAACCGTAATCCGGATTGAAAAAGTCAAAACACAGAAAATGTCCGAAATTACCAGATTAGGTTAGGAAGGAGTTTTCGGAAGAGTTTCGGGTTGTAAAAACGCAAAAACAGTTGCGGTTGGACGATTCCCGACTTTATAAAATAATTTTGGTAATTACTCAGAAAATAATTAATAATTCATAAATCAATATAAAATCATATAACAGTCCAAAAATTACCAGAAAAATATCACAATTATCTATATTTTATTCTGGACATATAAAAATTCAAATACTCAAATAATATCACGTATAAACACCCAAACATCAATTCGAATTATTAGATAATTTACTAAAATTCACATAAAATCACATAAATAATTCCAAATAATTATAAAAATAATATCTGAAAATATGGGATATTACAATCTACGCCCCTTATAAGGATTCCGTCCTCGGAATCAGCAGAAAAGAGCACTAGGGATCTTATCACAAATTTTCCATTTCCAAATAAACTCGATTTTCCATAATCTCAAATAAATCTTGTATTCCTTGTATATAAAACTTTTACAGGAGCTTCACTGTGCACCACTGTTCCATTCACACCCTTTGACCAATTCTTCAATAAAATCACTTTTTACCGAGTGCGAGAAAGAAGAATAAAGAGAAAGAAAAAGAAAGAGAGGGATAGAGATAAATAGAGAGAGAAATAAAGAAACAGATTGACTTCGTTGTACGCCGTTGATATTTTAATCTCATTGCACTCCACTGTCGTCCTTGGTAATTCCATCATACCGCCTTACTTTGACTTGACCAGGATAACTTAGCTTACTTGCTTGGCATACCTTCGAATGTTTGTGATGACAAAATCATGGAATTTCAAAAAGAAATGAATTTGATACCATAACGGGAGCAAGATCTGAATTTGAGAAAAAGTATTGTTGAAATGGGAGAAAAACTGAGAGATCGGTATGATCAAATGAACTTGGTATTGCGTGTCTAAATTAAGACACTACTAAAGGTTGTTAACCTTCATGTATTCAAAACACACACAAGTGATGGCGTCCCATCCAACTCCTATCACACAGACAGGTATACCTTGTGTCCCCTATAGTTAGGGTTGTTCATCTCAGTCAGAATTAAAGAATATCAATGGAATCCAAAATCAAATGAATAAAACTGAAAATATTTCAGAGCTGATATTTCTGGAGAAAAATGAAATCCAGAAAACAAGATTCTGTAATAAAATGATTAAACGAGTGTTAGGGAATATATCCTCTAACAGATACCTCTTTTGAGAGAGGTCAAAAGAAATTATAGAAAGAGAAGGTATTGCCAAAGTCTTAATGCTTATCTTCTGTTTGAATTCTTCTGTTGACACTTCTTCATATTCCAGGGATATCGATAATCTTCATCATCGTCGAATCGTAGTAGCCTCGAAAGGTTCCACAATAGAAGTTTTGCAACTGCCAGGAGTTCCATCCAGCTTCGCACAACAATCTCAAACGAATCTGTCTTATCTTAACTTAATCGTTGGCACTATATCTGATAGTCCAACAGGAACTCGATATGAGCTCAAACGTCCTCACATAGCTATACACACTCCTACACACTCTTGTTTCTAGTTTACTATAACCTCAGCTCTGATACCAACCTGTAACGCCCCCAAATCGGGGGTCAAAGTTTTTGGTCGTCACTATAAAACTTTAATCCAAATCAACCTGTTTAATCAATAAACAAATGTCAGCGGAAGATATTTAGCATAAATGACCCCAACTAATCCAAGATCTTTTAAGGTTACATTTCTAGAAACAAGAAATCAAAATTCCACAAATAATTTTTCTCTATCTTTTACTTTTAAAACTCTTTTCAACAAATACCAACTCAAAACTAAACCCGCTAGTATAACTTCGAAATGAAGTATACTAGGCCCAAATAAAATATACAACTATAATATAATATAATATAAACAACTTTATACAATAAAACTTACACTAGCCCGCAAACCCTGGACCAGCCACCTTTCAAAAATCTTCGTCTTTGCTTTCTCGAATTACGCAGCTAAATATCGCAAGCTAATCCTCACTGGAGGTTAAATTTAAAAAAACAGGCAAGTATGAGCGGAAGAAATGCTCAGCAAGTTCATTATAGTAAATATCGGGTCATTTTGATAAAAAAACTGACATCTGCATCAGCACAGAATATTTAGAAATCATAATTGCTGAATCATAAAACTCTTTTTGATATTTTCAAGCGAAATGATTCAGCAATACTTTGAATCTTGACGAGAATAAAACTCGTAAAACAGTGTTTACGGAAATATCGTAAACAATTCTAACATGAAACAATGATTATGGATTGAATCGTAAATTTTACTCAAAACCGAACTCTTGAAATTAATACTTATTTTGTTATCATATCAAATTAGATATCACTACGAACTTTGATGCTCACAACATTCCATACTGAAGTCAACACAAATCATCTTTACTAATACCATCTTTGATATTTAACAACAAACTAAGTATCCTCAAAATAAGAAACTGAATCAAAACCACATTTCATCTTTTATCCGAAAATAAAATACTTAATAAATCATTCCTTGTAAGATGTCAAAAGCAATATAATAATTTCGATTGGAACCAAATTATGCACTATGTTGTTCCTGATGATCAGTCATGAAACAGCACCGGCATCCCGCAGTATACCGTAAATATAGGTACTACCTGTATTCCGAAGACATACGGTACCTATAGGGCGCCAGAAAAAGGCATAACTAGCCTTGTAAGATATTACACTTCTGTATTGCACTTCCGTATAATAGCTCACGCTGGACCGGTGCCTCGGCCTCTTACGCTACTAGTAACCATCAAATCTCAAAACCTTTTATTGAAAAGGGGTCATAATACTCGACACCCGAAATAATTTTATTCCCCCATTAACTTGGGTAGGAATATTCACAACCAAGCCACTTTTCTCAAAATCCAAAACATTTATAAATCCAGTAATTGGATAAGTAAAATCACTTGACTATTCTGAATATAGAATAGCAGATGAGTATTTGCATAAACAGAATTTTTTAATTCAGCGATATGTAAAACATTTATCTATTCCGAACAGAGAATAGGGAAAACAATACTTGCATAATATAATTCAAAATAAACGTCACTTGAATGATAAGTGAAGTCAGGGGTACTTGCCTTTGGGTTTTAGCAGTTAGTCACACTCGCAATGACGCATCTATTCTGACATTCTGTCTTAAAGTATCACCGTCTTTCTTTTCAACACTTCACCGATATGCTGCTTCTGCGATTGCTAGAAGCCAAATATCTAATGCCATTCCATCTTATTCTTTATCCAATGTCTTGTCCCGATCAGCTCGAATGATCCACATCTATAATTAAAATATAGAACTTTAATCGTCAAAATGATAATCACTCGACGAACTACGCGTCAAAATCCTATCGTCTACCCATACGATAGCCAACACATAATTATATCAGCCAAACACAGGACTCTTGACCCACACATGTATTTAATTCACATACCACGTAATCACATAACTCACGTATCACATAATTCATATAACACAGGACTCGGTACGTTTAAAACTGAAATTGGGTCAAAATACGATTTATCGATCAATAATCGACTTAGAATGACTTGTAAAACAAGTAACCTTTCGAAACAAAATGATTTGGGTCTCAAAAGTATTTTTAATGAAAGCGAAATATTTTTCTGAGTCTGTACGCGTTCGTTTCGTATTAAACGGACGAACGGTTTATTTATTATGAATTTTTTGAACATTTTTCCGAATTAAAACGGGTCTCCGAATCATTTATAACTAAATAATAGGGCTCGAACACCCGAAAATAATTTTATAAGAATTATCGAGCCTGGAAAATAATTTAAAATAATATTTTCTTGGAAATCGGACAGCACCTCCTCTATTTCTTGGACTGCCAGTCGATATCATATCGACACAATCAACAACAATTAACACAATAATTTATATTTACGCGTATAAACACTCCATAAATGAATAACACGGTCAAAAATTACTTCTACAAAAACTTCTAAAAATTATGAAATAAATATATTAACACTAACATGCTATAATATACAAAAGTACGAAGGCGGAATTTCGGAATCGTTACCCAAAATAAATTCTGATCACCCCGAAGAGAATATTTGATGTCCGGAAAATATCTCCAGAAAAATCCGAAATTAATAGCCATATACATATACACGCTGAGATGCCATGTGGAGTAATCAACGCCTTCAAACTCCTTTTTAATGTCCCGAAAATAAATTAAAACGGAAATATAGCGGAAATATTCCCCGCAAATTTTCTTCTCAAAACCTTGCAATATATATACCTATGCGTAGGTATCGAAGCGCTGATCATTTATATATATAATAATTAAAATTTGGATGAACGGTTGAGAAGATATGAATTTTTGAAAGTTAAAAGTAAATAAATAATACGAGAGAAAGAGAGACATAGAGAAGGGAGAGAAACTGTTTTGGTAAAAAGGAAACGGGGAGGGGGTTTGTTTTGTTAACGCAGAGATAAAGAAGGGGGAGGGGCGGCACGTGGCAGGGGCTGGGGCTTTACACGTTTCTGTTTTTTTTTTCTTCCTTCCACTGTACTACTTGCAGTACTTATCAACATACAAGCATAATTTTGTCCCGAAATTTAGAATTTAACGAGCAGACTTACGGGTACAATTAAACCGAAAATTACCAAATAAGTTTTAAAATTCTCGGAATAATTAAAAACTAATAAAATAAAATTTTCAAAATTTTTAAAGTATTTTTGACTTGCTCGTTATACCCGCATTACACAATTTAACGAACCGAGCTGCGCTTGAAACAAATTCAGAAAATTACGAAAATAGTCTTAAAATGTTACAAATATCCCGAAGTTTATAAAAACATAAATTTTGAAATTTTAAAACAATTTTTGAAATGCAATTTATACCCGCTTTTATCAATTCAACGAATCAACGCGCGGGTGAAATTAATCATAAAAATTTCCAAAATAATTTTAAAATTCTCGGAATATTCCAAACTTATATAAATATGAGTTTCATAATTTTTGAAGGATTTTAGAATTAAATACAGATTTTATAAATAAATAAAATCAGAAATTCATACATGGCTAAATAATTGATGAAATATTGATTTCTAAATTTTATAAAATCCTAAAAATAATTATTGTAAATATAAAACCATAAAAACAATTTTAGAGACAATCCAAGTATTTATGCAAATAAATATCCGAAAATAGATTACTTAACTACTAAGTAACTAAAAAAGTGATACAATTTAATACCATATTTGGATAATCATCAAAACTGAGCTTTTTATAAACCACCATATACGAAAATAATGTAAAAATATTCCGTCTCTCGAGAATACGGATTTTGTTGATTACCGAAATAACTATCGTATCGAAATTCTTGCGCCGGGCCGCGCACGGGTCAAACCGTAATCCGGATTGAAAAAGTCAAAACACAGAAAATGTCCGGAATTACCAGATTAGGTTAGGAAGGAGTTTTCGGAAGAGTTTCGGGTTGTAAAAACGCAAAAACAGTTGCGGTTGGACGATTCCCGACTTTATAAAATAATTTTGGTAATTACTCAGAAAATAATTAATAATTCATAAATCAATATAAAATCATATAACAGTCCAAAAATTACCAGAAAAATATCACAATTATCTATATTTTATTCTGGACATATAAAAATTCAAATACTCAAATAATATCACGTATAAACACCCAAACATCAATTCGAATTATCTAGATAATTTACTAAAATTCACATAAAATTACATAAATAATTCCAAATAATTATAAAAATAATATCTGAAAATATGGGATATTACAATCTACCCCCCTTATAAGGATTCCGTCCTCGGAATCAGCAGAAAAGAGCACTAGGGATCTTATCACAAATTTTCCATTTCCAAATAAACTCGATTTTCCATAATCTCAAATAAATCTTGTATTCCTTGTATATAAAACTTTTACAGGAGCTTCACTGTGCACCACTGTTCCATTCACACCCTTTGACCAATTCTTCAATAAAATCACTTTTTACCGATTGCGAGAAAGAAGAATAAAGAGAAAGATAAAGAGAAAGAAAAAGAAAGAGAGGGATAGAGATAAATAGAGAGAGAAATAAAGAAACAAATTGACTTCGTTGTACGCCGTTGATATTTTAATCTCATTGCACTCCACAGTCGTCCTTGGTAATTCCATCATACTGCCTTACTTTGACTTGACCAGGATAACTCAGCTTACTTGCTTGGCATACCTTCGAATGTTTGTGATGACAAAATCATGGAATTTCAAAAAGAAATGAATTTGATACCATAACGGGACCAAGATCTGAATTTGAGAAAAAGTATTGTTGAAATGGGAGAAAAACTGAGAGATCGGTATGATCAAATGAACTTGGTATTGCGTGTCTAAATTAAGACACTACTAAAGGTTGTTAACCTTCATGTATTCAAAACACACACAAGTGATGGCGTCCCATCCAACTCCTATCACACAGACAGGTATACCTTGTGTCCCCTATAGTTAGGGTTGTTCATCTCAGTCAGAATTAAAGAATATCAATGGAATCCAAAATCAAATGAATAAAACTGAAAATATTTCAGAGCTGATATTTCTGGAGAAAAATGAAATCCAGAAAACAAGATTCTGTAATAAAATGATTAAACGAGTGTTAGGGAATATATCCTCTAACAGATACCTCTTTTGAGAGAGGTCAAAAGAAATTATAGAAAGAGAAGGTATTGCCAAAGTCTTAATGCTTATCTTCTGTTTGAATTCTTCTGTTGACACTTCTTCATATTCCAGGGATATCGATAATCTTCATCGTCGTCGAATCGTAGTAGCCTCGAAAGGTTCCACAATAGAAGTTTTGCAACTGCCAGGAGTTCCATCCAGCTTAGCACAACCATCTCAAACGAATCTGTCTTATCTTAACTTAATCGTTGGCACTATATCTGATAGTCCAACAGGAACTCGATATGAGCTCAAACGTCCTCACATAGCTATACACACTCCTACACACTCTCGTTTCTAGTTTACTATAACCTCAGCTCTGATACCAACCTGTAACGCCCCCAAATCCGGGGTCAAAGTTTTTGGTCGTCACTATAAAACTTTAATCCAAATCAACCTGTTTAATCAATAAACAAATGTCAGCGGAAGATATTTAGCATAAATGGCCCCAACTAATCCAAGATCTTTTAAGGTTACATTTCTAGAAACAAGAAATCAAAATTCCACAAATAATTTTTCTCTATCTTTTACTTTTAAAACTTTTTTCAACAAATACCAACTCAAAACTAAACCCGCTAGTATAACTTCGAAATGAAGTATACTAGGCCCAAATAAAATATACAACTATAATATAATATAATATAAACAACTTTATACAATAAAACTTACACTAGCCCGCAAACCCTGGACCAGCCACCTTTCAAAAATCTTCGTCTTTGCTTTCTCGAATTACGCAGCTAAATATCGCAAGCTAATCCTCACTGGAGGTTAAATTTAAAAAAACAGGCAAGTATGAGCGGAAGAAATGCTCAGCAAGTTCATTATAGTAAATATCGAGTCATTTTGATAAAAAAACTGATATCTGCATCAGCGCAGAATATTTAGAAATCATAATTGCTGAATCATAAAACTCTTTTTGATATTTTCAAGCGAAATGCTTCAGCAATACTTTGAATCTTGACGAGAATAAAACTCGTAAAACAGTGTTTACGGAAATATCGTAAACAATTCTAACATGAAACAATGATTATGGATTGAATCGTAAATTTTACTCAAAACCGAACTCTTGAAATTAATACTTATTTTGTTATCATATCAAATTAGATATCACTACGAACTTTGATGCTCACAACATTCCATACTGAAGTCAACACCAATCATCTTTACTAATACCATCTTTGATATTTAACAACAAACTAAGTATCCTCAAAATAAGAAACTGAATCAAAATCACATTTCATCTTTTATCCGAAAATAAAATACTTAATAAATCATTCCTTGTAAGATGTCAAAAGCAATATAATAATTTCGATTGGAACCAAATTATGCACTATGTTGTTCCTGATGATCAGTCATGAAACAGCACCGGTATCCCGCAGTATACCGTAAATATAGGTACTACCTGTATTCCGAAGACATACGGTACCTATAGGGCGCCAGAAAAAGGCATAACTAGCCTTGTAAGATATTACACTTCTGTATTGCACTTCCGTATAATAGCTCACGCTGGACCGGTGCCTCGGCCTCTTACGCTACCAGTAACCATCAAATCTCAAAACCTTTTATTGAAAAGGGGTCATAATACTCGACACCCGAAATAATTTTATTCCCCCATTAACTTGGATAGGAATATTCACAACCAAGTCACTTTTCTCAAAATCCAAAACATTTATAAATCCAGTAATTGGATAAGTAAAATCACTTGACTATTCTGAATATAGAATAGCAGATGAGTATTTGCATAAACAGAATTATTTAATTCAGCGATATGTAAAACATTTATCTATTCCGAACAGAGAATAGGGAAAATAATACTTGCATAATATAATTTGAAATAAACGTCACTTGAATGATAAGTGAAGTCAGGGGTACTTGCCTTTGGGTTTTAGCAGTTAGTCACACTCGCAATGACGCATCTATTCTGACATTCTGTCTTAAAGTATCACCGTCTTTCTTTTCAACACTTCACCGATATGCTGCTTCTGCGATTCCTAGAAGCCAGATATCTAATGCCATTCCATCTTATTCTTTATCCAACGTCTTGTCCCGATCAGCTCGAATGATCCGCATCTATAATTAAAATATAGAACTTTAATCGTCAAAACGATAATCACTCGACGAACTACGCGTCAAAATCCTATCGTCTACCCATACGATAGCCCACACATAATTATATCAGCCAAACACAGGACTCTTGACCCACACATGTATTTAATTCACATACCACGTAATCACATAACTCACGTATCACATAATTCATATAACACAGGACTCAGTACGTTTAAAACTGAAATTGGGTCAAAATACGATTTATCGATCAATAATCGACTTAGAATGACTTGTAAAACAAGTAACCTTTCGAAACAAAATGATTTGGGTCTCGAAAGTATTTTTAATGAAAGCGGAATATTTTTCTGAGTCTATACGCGTTCGTTTCGTATTAAACGGACGAACGGTTTATTTATTATGAATATTTTGAACATTTTTCCGAATTAAAACGGGTCTCCGAATCATTTATAACTAAATAATAGGGCTCGAACACCCGAAAATAATTTTATAAGAATTATCGAGCCTGGAAAATAATTTAAAATAATATTTTCTTGGAAATCGGACAGCACCTCCTCTATTTCTTGGACTGCCAGTCGATATCATATCGACACAATCAACAACAATTAACACAATAATTTATATTTACGCGTATAAACACTCCATAAATGAATAACACGGTCAAAAATGACTTCTACAAAAACTTCTAAAAATTATGAAATAAATATATTAACACTAACATGCTATAATATACAAAAGTACGAAGGCGGAATTTCGGAATCGTTACCCAAAATAAATTCTGATCACCCCGAAGAGAATATCTGATGTCCGGAAAATATCTCCAGAAAAATCCGAAATTAATAGTCATAGACATATACACGCTGAGATGCCATGTGGAGTAATCAACGCCTTCAAACTCCTTTTTAATGTCCCGAAAATAAATTAAAATGGAAATATAGCGGAAATATGCCCCGCAAATTTTCTTCTCAAAACCTTGCAATATATATACCTATGCGTAGGTATCGAAGCGCTGATCGTTTATATATATAATAATTAAAATTTGGATGAACGGTTGAGAAGATATGAATTTTTGAAAGTTAAAAGTAAATAAATAATACGAGAGAAAGAGAGACATAGAGAGAAGGGAGAGAAACTGTTTTGGTAAAAAGGAAACGGGGAGGGGGTTTATTTTGTTAACGCAGAGATAAAGAAGGGGGAGGGGCGGCACGTGGCAGGGGCTGGGGCTTTACACGTTTCTGTTTTTTTTTCTTCCTTCCAATGTACTACTTGCAGTACTTATCAACATACAAGCCAAATTTTGTCCCGAAATTTAGAATTTAACGAGCAGACTTACGGGTACAATTAACCCGAAAATTATCAAATAAGTTTTAAAATTCTCGGAATAATTAAAAACTAATAAAATAAAATTTTCATAATTTTTAAAGCATTTTTGACTTGCTCGTTATACCCGCATTACACAATTTAACGAACCGAGCTGCGCTTGAAACAAATTCAGAAAATTACGAAAATAGTCTTAAAATGTTACAAATATCCCGAAATTTATAAAAACATAAATTTCGAAATTTTAAAACAATTTTTGAAATGCAATTTATACCCGCTTTTATCAATTAAACGAATCAACGCGCAGGTGAAATTAATCCTAAAAATTTCCAAAATAATTTTAAAATTCTCGGAATATTCCAAACTTATATAAATATGAGTTTCATAATTTTTGAAGGATTCTAGAATTAAATACAGATTTTTATAATTAAATAAAATCAGAAAATCATACAGGGCTAAATAATTGATGAAATTTTGATTTCTAAATTTTATAAAATCCCAAAAATAATTATTGTAATTATAAAACCATAAAAACAATTTTAAAGACAATCCAAGTATTTATGCAAATAAATATCCGAAAATAGATTACTTAGCTGCTAAGTAACTAAAAAAGTGATACAATTTAATACCATATTTGGATAATCATCAAAACCGAGCTTTTTATAAACCACCATATACGAAAATAATGTAAAAATATCCCGTCTCTCGAGAACACGGATTTTGTTGATTACCGAAATAACTATCGTATCGAAAATCTTGCGTCGGGCCGCGCACGGGTCAAACCGTAATCCGGATTGAAAAAGTCAAAACACAGATAATGTCCGGAATTACCAGATTAGGTTAGGAAGGAGTTTTCGAAAGAGTTTCGTGTTGTAAAACGCAAAAACAGTTGCGGTTGGACGATTCCCGACTTTATAAAATAATTTTGGTAATTACTCAGAAAATAATTAATAATTCATAAATCAATATAAAATCATATAACAGTCCAAAAATTACCAGAAAAATATCACAATTATCTATATTTTATTCTGGACATATAAAAATTCAAATACTCAAATAATATCACGTATAAACACCCAAACATCAATTCCAATTATCAGATAATTTACTAAAATTCACATAAAATCACATAAATAATTTCAAATAATTATAAAAATAATATCTGAAAATATGGGATATTACAATCTACCCCCCTTATAAGGATTCTGTCCTCGGAATCAGCAGAAAAGAGCACTAGGGATCTTATCACAAATTTTCCATTTCCAAATAAACTCGATTTTCCATAATCTCAAATAAATCTTGTATTCCTTGTATATAAAACTTTTACAGGAGCTTCACTGTGCACCACTGTTCCATTCACACCCTTTGACCAATTCTTCAATAAAATCACTTTTTACCGATTGCGAGAAAGAAGAATAGAGAGAAAGATAAAGAGAAAGAAAAAGAAAGAGAGGGATAGAGATAAATAGAGAGAGAAATAAAGAAACAGATTGACTTCGTTGTACGCCGTTGATATTTTAATCTCATTGCACTCCACTGTCGTCCTTGGTAATTCCATCATACTGCCTTACTTTGACTTGACCAGGATAACTCAGCTTACTTGCTTGGCATACCTTCGAATGTTAGTGATGACAAAATCATGGAATTTCAAAAAGAAATGAATTTGATACCATAACGGGACCAAGATCTGAATTTGAGAAAAAGTATTGTTGAAATAGGAGAAAAACTGAGAGATCGGTATGATCAAATGAACTTGGTATTGCGTGTCTAAATTAAGACACTACTAAAGGTTGTTAACCTTCATGTATTCACAATACACACAAGTGATGGCGTCCCATCCAACTCCTATCACACAGACAGGTATACCTTGTGTCCCCTATAGTTAGGGTTGTTCATCTCAGTCAGAATTAAAGAATATCAATGGAATCCAAAATCAAATGAATAAAACTGAAAATATTTCAGAGCTGATATTTCTGGAGAAAAATGAAATCCAGAAAACAAGATTCTGTAACAAAATGATTAAACGAGTGTTAGGGAATATATCCTCTAACAGATACCTCTTTTGAGAGAGGTCAAAAGAAATTATAGAAAGAGAAGGTATTGCCAAAGTCTCAATGCTTATCTTCTGTTTGAATTCTTCTGTTGACACTTCTTCATATTCCAGGGATATCGTTAATCTTCATCGTCATCAAATCGTAGTAGCCTCGAAAGGTTCCACAACAGAAGTTTTGCAACTGCCAGGAGTTCCATCCAGCTTAGCATAACCATCTCAAACGAATCTGTCTTATCTTAACTTAATCGTTGGCACTATATCCGATAGTCCAACAGGAACTCGATATGAGCTCAAACGTCCTCACATAGCTATACACACTCCTACACACTCTCGTTTCTAGTTTACTATAACCTCAGCTCTGATACCAACCTGTAATGCCCCCAAATCCGGGGTCAAAGTTTTTGGTCGTCACTATAAAACTTTAATCCAAATCAACCTGTTTAATCAATAAACAAATGCCAGCGGAAGATATTTAGCATAAATGACCCCAACTAATCCAAGATCTTTTAAGGTTACATTTCTAGAAACAAGAAATCAAAATTCCACAAATAATTTTTCTCTATCTTTTACTTTTAAAACTCTTTTCAACAAATACCAACTCAAAACTAAACCCACTAGTATAACTTCGAAATGAAGTATACTAGGCCCAAATAAAATATACAACTATAATATAATATAATATAAACAACTTTATACAATAAAACTTACACTAGCCCGCAAACCCTGGACCAGCCACCTTTCAAAAAGCTTCGTCTTTGCTTTCTCGAATTACGCAGCTAAATATCGCAAGCTAATCCTCACTGGAGGTTAAATTTAAAAAAACAGGCAAGTATGAGCGGAAGAAATGCTCAGCAAGTTCATTATAGTAAATATCGGGTCATTTTGATAAAAAAAAACTGACATCTGCATCAGCGCAAAATATTTAGAAATCATAATTGCTGAAAGATAAAACTCTTTTTGATATTTTCAAGCCAAATGCTTCAGCAATACTTTGAATCTTGACGAGAATAAAACTCGTAAAACAGTGTTTACGGAAATATCGTAAACAATTCTAACATGAAACAATGATTATGGATTGAATCGTAAATTTTACTCAAAACCGAACTCTTGAAATTAATACTTTTTTTGTTATCATATCAAATTAGATATCACTACGAACTTTGATGCTCACAACATTCCATACTGAAGTCAACACAAATCATCTGTACTAATACCATCTTTGATATTTAACAACAAACTAAGTATCCTCAAAATAAGAAACTGAATCAAAACCACATTTCATCTTTTATCCGAAAATAAAATACTTAATAAATCATTCCTTGTAAGATGTCAAAAGCAATATAATAATTTCGATTGGAACCA
This sequence comes from Apium graveolens, assembly GCF_009905375.1. Classification (NCBI taxonomy): domain Eukaryota; kingdom Viridiplantae; phylum Streptophyta; class Magnoliopsida; order Apiales; family Apiaceae; genus Apium; species Apium graveolens. The sequence continues at coordinate 201,537,959 of NC_133647.1, forward strand.
AATTATGCACTATGCTGTTCCTGATGATCAGTCATGAAACAGCACCGGTATCCCGCAGTATACCGTAAATATAGGTACTACCTATATTCCGAAGACATACGGTACCTATAGGGCGCCAGAAAAAGGCATAACTAGCCTTGTAAGATATTACACTTCTGTATTGCACTTCCGTATAATAGCTCACGCTGGACCGGTGCCTCGGCCTCTTACGCTACCAGTAACCATCAAATCTCAAAACCTTTTATTGAAAAGGGGTCATAATACTCGACACCCGAAATAATTTTATTCCCCCATTAACTTGGGTAGGAATATTCACAACCAAGTCACTTTTCTCAAAATCCAAAATATTTATAAATCCAGTAATTGGATAAGTAAAATCACTTGACTATTCTGAATATAGAATAGCAGATGAGTATTTGCATAAACAGAATTATTTAATTCAGCGATATGTAAAACATTTATCTATTCCGAACAGAGAATAGGGAAAACAATACTTGCATAATATAATTCGAAATAAACGTCACTTGAATGATAAGTGAAGTCAGGGGTACTTACCTTTGGGTTTTAGCAGTTAGTCACACTCGCAATGACGCATCTATTCTGACATTCTGTCTTAAAGTATCACCGTCTTTCTTTTCAACACTTCACCGATATGCTGCTCCTGCGATTGCTAGAAGCCAGATATCCAATGCCATTCCATCTTATTCTATATCCAACGTCTTGTCCCGATCAGCTCGAATGATCCGCATCTATAATTAAAATATAGAACTTTAATCGTCAAAACGATAATCACTCGACGAACTACGCGTCAAAATCCTATCGTCTACCCATACGATAGCCCACACATAATTATATCAGCCAAACACAGGACTCTTGACCCACATATGTATTTAATTCACATACCACGTAATCACATAACTCACGTATCACATAATTCATATAACACAGGACTCGGTACGTTTAAAACTGAAATTGGGTCAAAATACGATTTATCTATCAATAATCGACTTAGAATGACTTGTAAAACAAGTAACATTTCGAAACAAAATGATTTGGGTCTCAAAAGTATTTTTAATGAAAGCGGAATATTTTTCTGAGTCTGTACGCGTTCGTATCGTATTAAACGGACGAACGGTTTATTTATTATGAATTTTTTGAACATTTTTCGGAATTAAAACGGGTCTCCGAATCATTTATAACTAAATAATAGGGCTCGAACACCTGAAAATAATTTTATAAGAATTATCTATACTATATCATGTAAACATTATAGGATCCCTAAACTATAGCTAGCAATTAGTATAACAGTTGTACATAATTTAATATCCCTGATTTATAGCTTACAAATTAGTGTTAGAGGGATTTGCTCTCATATCTTAACTACTGCTGCAATCTCTCCATGAATGTATCATTTTTATGCTATATAAGCAGCTCAGTTGTAATAGTTCAATAATCAATAACAATTTCAGTTTTATTATTTCACATGGTATTAGATTAAACCTGTGTCATCTCTCTTAAATCATCTTAGCAGAAAAACGATGGCGTCTCCTCCCACATCTCCCCATCATTCTGAAAATGCTAATGGTGATCCTAAAATCACTACAACTCCAGAAAAATCTCCAGAATCTGCATTTTCAACATTTAAGCAGATTGATCCATATCTTATCCATCCTAGTGATAGCCCTACTGCTGTGTTTTACTCTCCCCTTCTCAATGGTGAATGCTGTCTTATCCAAGCTGGGCTCGCGGTATCACCAAGGCGTTGAATGCGAAGGGCAAGCTTGCCTTTGTTGATGGCTCTTTACCTCCACCAAAAGACCCGGCAAAAAAGGCTTGTTAGAAACGATGTGATGATCTGATGGTCAGCTGGATTACGAACTCGTGCGAACCAGATATTCGATCATCATGCTTGTATGCTAACTCTGCCTTCACTATATGGAAGGACTTACATGTCAGGTTCTCTCAAGCAAATGCTCCTAAATTGTTTCAATTGAAAACTGCAATTTCTAACTTGAAACAGGATGAAAAGTCAGTCATTGTTTATTACACTCAATTGAAGATATTGTGGGATGAATTGGACTCTCTTAACCCACCTGAGACATGTATTTGCGGAGCTAGCAAGTTTTTACTCGAACAACATGCACGAGATCGTGCAATGGAGTTCTTACAAGGTCTACATGATAAGTTTGCTCCAATCCGGAGCCAAATCCTTCTCCTTGAACCGATTCCTACTGCAGAAAGAATGTTTAACCTCATCAAACAAGAGGAAATGCAGGAGATCATCAACAACAGTATTGCTCCACTCGTAGAATCTGTTGATCTACAGGTTTATGGTAATTCTCAGCATTTTTGTTCTTCAACAAAAAGGCAGAGGCCATTTTGCGACCATTGTCATGGTCACACAAAGGAGCACTGTTATCGTCTCCATGGATTTTCTGATCGTTCTTCCTCTCATCAGGCTCACAACGGAAAGCCACATGTCGCTGCTGCTATTGTCCAACCTGTTCCAGCACCACCAACCCATCATGTCCAGCCTGTTACTGTTGCACATACTCCAACTTTCACTGCGGAATAATATAATCACATTCTCGCCTTGCTGAATACTCCAGACAATGAGGATGATGCTTCGGCCAGGGTTAATTTGGCAGGTATAACTCCCGACCAATCTTATTCTCCTTTTAAAATTCCTTGGTATATTGACTCGGGTGCCACGCATCATATATATTGTGATCTATCTATGTTCAAAAATTATACACTCATGACTCCTCAATTACAATTTCAACTACCGGATGGTAATTATGCTACTGTTTCTCATATCGGCAATGTTCAATTCTCGCCCGATTTCATTTGACTAGATGTTTATCATATCCCAACTTTTACTTAAAACTTGATATCTGTCACACAACTAAATAAGCATTTGCATTGTGTTGTTCATTTCTCATCCAATTCATGCTATTTTCAGGACCCTTCTTCGAATAAAATTCTTGGTCGAGGCTCTCGCACTGTTGGCTTGTATCAACTGCAGCCATTTTCTCGAATTAATTCAGTTAATAAATTGCTAGTGAACCTATGGCATTATAGACTTGGACACCCAAGTTCTGGATGCTTCAAGTTATTATGTAATTCTTTTGACTTTATACAATTGTTTTCATAATTTCATTGTAATGTTTGCCCCATGGCAAAACAAACACGATTATCGTATAATAAATCTTCAATTTCATCTACTGCTTCATTTCAATTAATTCATGTTGATATATGGGGTCTATTTTTTCTCCCAAGCATAACAGGAGCTCGTTATTTTTTAACTATAATTGATGATTTTTCTCGTTGCACTTGGTAATACGTTATGCAATCAAAGTGCGAGACATTAAATTTATTAAATATTTTTATGCATTTATTATTACTCAATTCTTTACAAATATTGGCACCATTTCAACTGGATCAACTCGTATTCATCTTCCAGCCTTACAAAAGATCTGAACAGACAATGGGTCTGGATTTCTTTCTAGAGATTTTCAATCTTGGATCTTTGCCAATGGCATACATCACCAGCGCATATGTGTTTCCAATCCTCAACAAAATGGGGTGGTTGAGAGAAAGCATCGTCACCTGCTCAATGTAGCCCATGCTCTACATTTTCAAAGCAATAAACCTCTTAAATATTGAGGAGAATTCCTATTAACGGCAGCATATCTCATTAATAAAATCCCAACACTCACTCTTCATAATAAATCCCCTCATGAAATTTTGATGGGTACACCACCTGATTATACTAAACTTCGTGTCTTCGGGTGCCTATGTTATGCTCGAAATACACATGTTTTACATAAATTTGATGCTAGAGCACAATCAGGTATCTTCATCGGTTACCCATTTAATCATAAGGGATATAAAATTCTTGATATTAAGACTAAAAAAATATTTATCTCTCACAATGTTATCTTTCATGAAGATCTTTTTCCATTTAAAGATGCATTGCCGGTTCAAACTGATTTTCTTCTCACACATGAATCTTCTGAATCTTTATATGATTTTTCCGAAGATTCTCCTATACAAAGTTCAAATCCTCCCGTTTCCTCGTGTCCAGTTAGTCCACAAATTTCTAGTTCCAACCTTCCATTATCCAAATTTCATTATGGAAGTGATTTTTCGAATATAGGAAACTCGCCTGGCCCTCCTTCTCCGGCTATAGAATCTTCATCTTCGTCTCCATCACCTTCCCCCTCTTCCTCAAGTAGTTTATCACCTGAGGTCTCTCCTCCACTAGCTCGGCTGTACGTACTCATCGTGCTCCAAGGTGGATGGATGATTATCAATGTAAACTTAATCTATGTACCTCGTCATCTCCACATCCTCTCACTACTTCTATTCCTTTCCATCAAGTTCCTCCATCTCAACAAAAAATCTTAGCTTCCATCATTAATGTTGATGAACCACGCACATTTACTGAAGCTATAAAGTCACCTGACTGGAGAGAAGCTATGGCAACTCAAATAAAAGCCTTGGAATCCACATGGACTGTCACCACTCTTCCGCCAGGAAAGAAAGCAGTAGGTTGTAGGTGGGTTTATAAAACCAAATATAAAGCTAATGGTTCTATTGAAAGATTCAAAGCCCGACTCGTAGCCAAAGGTTATACCCAACAGGAAGGCATTTCCAACTGATGTCTTTGTTGAATGATTGTCCTTTACCCTTGAAGAATCTTGGCTTCTTTACTCTAATGTTAGAGAACTTTCTTGCCAGATAGGCCATTGACTGATCAAGCTCATCAAGTTCATCTAGGGTGTAGTACTCATCTTCTTCCAATTCCAGAATGACTTGTTCCTATGAATCATTGTTTCTTTGCTCACTTGTTGAGGCAACTGGAATTTGAGATCTTGGCTCATCATTAAAGGTTTGGCTTTCATTGAAAATTAAAGCACTTGAACCATCTACAACATGTCCTTGACCAGATCTCAATGATTTCCTTTGAATCATTTCTAGTTCATATGTTTTGAGAATTCCATATAGAACTTCCAGTGTTATTCTGCTCAAGTGTCTACCTTCTCTGATTGCTGAAATTTTTTGTTCCAAATGGTCAGGGAGTGTAAGCAAAAACTTCAAGTTCACTTCTTCAGCTTCATAATATTTGTCATGGAGCAGCAAGTCATTTATCAGCTTATTAAACCTTTCAAACACATCAGTGATACTTTCTTTTGGCTTGGCCATGAAGCCCTCATATTGTGAAATCATATCCTTCTTTGATTAGATCTAACTTCCTCAGTTCCCTCACAGAGTATTTCAATCTTTTCCCAGATTTGCTTAGCAGTGTCACAGTTAACAATGTTGTTGTACATTACATTGTTAAGTGACTCAATCAAAATAAGCTGCAAGCCACTATCCAGGGAAACTTTTTCTTTCTCAGGCTCAGAGTACTCAGCAGGGTCTTTTGGAACATTATGAGCTGGAATGACCATATCACCATCTGTAGATTCCTCAATTTTAACCATAGGAATGAAAGGCCCATTTTTGAGAATCTGAATGTATAATGGATTGGCCATCGTGATAAATAGCAACATTTTCTTTTTCCAAAGAGTGTAGTTAGCTTTGTCAAAAGTAGGAATTTTGATGCTACTGATTTTCTGTGTATTCATTCTTCCAAGATCTTGAATCTGTTTACTTTCAGATTTCGCTCTGATACCACTTGTTTGGTAATGAATTATACACAGAGGGGGTGAATTTGTTTTAGTGTTTTTAAACTTTTCTTGAACTATTTTGGTTGTGAACAAAGTAAATCAAATCTTGTAGTGAAATATGTTAATGCACAAATTAAACATGCAATAATAAAGAACACGGATCTTTCAAAACTCACTTAATTTTATATTAAAATTAAGATTTTTTTTCTACAAAATTTCTAGGCTCTTTGTTGATAAAGAGCTTAGCTTCTTTCTTGAGAGAGTACAAGAATTTCTGATCTAAATTATTACTTCTAACAAAGGACCAGTGTCAACTTTATAATTTAATTAACTGCTGGTTTATACAATGTATAATAAGACATGCTATTAACTTTAGTAAACTGTCACTTGTCATTTTTATTTTAGAAAAAGTATATCTTCCATTTCTGGCTTAGCATATCTTTGTATACTGTGTTAACTTTGATCATCCTTTGTCAGTTAATCTTCACCCTTGATTTTGCACACTCTTCAAGCTGCTTTTGTAGACTTGTCAATCCAACTGGTTGGATTGTTTGTTGATTGTAAATCTTGGATATTGAACTGGTATGTAATTTTGTACTTTGAGATTTTACCTCGAGATCTCCAGTTTGCTCTATAGAGGACTTGACATCTCGATAAGTATATTGGTTTATCGAGATCTCTAATACTCTATAGTTAATTTGACTTGTAGAGGTCTATGAGTTCTCTATAAGAGAATTTGGCTTGTCGAGATCTCTAGTCTTTATATTTTTACTTTGACTTATCGATATCTCTGAGTTCTCTAGTGGCTTATTGACTTGTCGATAACTCAGAGTTCTCTAGTCAAATTTGACTTGTCCATAACTCAGAGTTCTCTAGTGAATTTTGGCTTATCGATATCTCTGAGTTCTCTAGTGAAATTTGACTTATCGATAACTCAGAGTTCTCTAATGAATTTTGACTTGTCGATAACTCTGAGTTCTCTAGTGAAGAAATAATTTGTCGATATCTTCAATCTTCATGTCTTCAATTTGGCTTGTCGATATCTCTAAGTTCTCTAGTAGCTTTTTCTGAGTTCTCTATAAGTCATTCTGGAGTTCTCAAATGACTTCTATATAACACTAAATCTGTGACTTGTAGAGATCTTGAATTAGAACATTTTTCCCAAAACAGATTTATTCAACTCCAAGCTTCTTCATAATTCTTCTGAGGCATGATCTTCTTGATCTTCTTCCAGATAGAATTCTTAGGCTTGATACTGTTTAAAAGAAAAAGACTCAATTTTGCTCTTTGACATTTTTACAGACTTTAGTGTTACAATACAAAATGCAAACTAAGATTACAATACAACTTACTTAGGGTTGCCAATTTGACTTAGTCTTGTTGAAGTATAGGCATGTTTTGCACAACATTCCTCGACTACAATTATGCCAAGGAGTGTTGGTACGAAGTTAATCTCAACTTCAGTGAAAGAGAGGAGGAATATGCTCATGAATGGCTTCTGAATATGTTGACAAAAGCTTCAGATGACAGTCTAATCAAAATCTCGACAGCGCTTTGGGGCATTTGATTTTCTAGAAATAAGAGAATTTTTGAAAATAGAAGCATGTCACCAACCTTTGGAGTTTTCTAGAGTAAAACGCAAGTTGATGAGTGGCAGTTAGCAAATAAAAGGACCGATAATATGCAGAGAACGGGTGAGCCTTGTACGATGACTACTGATAGATGGAAACGTCGGGAGGTGGATCAACTCAAGCTAAACGTAGACGCTTCAGTGGTAGAAGGGCAGAATTCATTTGTTGTTGGTATGGTGCTTAGAAACAATCAAGCTCAGTATATTGCAGGCAAAACTATGAGATTTGCAGGGGTTGTTCCAATCCTAGAAGCAGAACTAGCATGTATATGGGAAGCTCTGATCATAGAAAGTGATTCACTTCTGAGTGTTAATGCTATCAACCAAGGCCACGATAATATTCTGGAAAGTGGAGATCTAGTGCAGCAATGTCAAGAGATGATAAGAAGTACCGTTAGGATCTTAGTTAGTCACATTAAAAAATAAGCGAACAATATAGCACATAATCTGGCTAGGATTCCTTGTGAGCATAATTGTTTTATTGTTTTCCCGTATCCTCCATCTTGGTTTTGGAGACATTATTGTCGGATATTTTGGAGGTTTAATGAAATTTCCATTCTCAAAAAAAAGATTAAAGAAATATTTGACGACGAAAATTAAAGAAACAAACTTCCTAGATGTTATACAAATCAAATATGGGAACCCTAATTAACATGTAATATGTCGTTGGTGAAAAAAAAATTTAACCTATATTTTTATTTGATAAATTACTAAAAAAACTTTTTTTAAGTTTTTCTTTTGCGATTTTATAACCATCTCCTCAATTTTTTTGCAAAAATAAGGGGTAACTAAATTCAACAGGATCGATATGCTAATAGTTGCATTCTGTTTTGTTTTTTTTACATTCGAAGTTGTATCGAGATGTAGAAACTTGTCGAGTTTGAATAGAGTTGGCAAAAAAAATCGTATTTTTTCAAAAAAATTGGAAATCTTATTTTTAAAAACGTGATTTTTGCAATAACAATTTTAAAAATGATATTTTTTTTGCAAAACAAATTGAACATAGGGTATTTTTCAAAAGAACCCTTTATATTTTTCTAAATGAAAATTAATATATTTTATTAATATACTGAAAATTTTGTAGAGTTTTTAGTATTTTTTTCCTAGGGTGAATATCAACTGCAAGCATTAGGAGTAAAAAAATCTCTTCGTGAGCTGCTTTGGTAGTACAATCATCTTTTTAAAAAATCACTATGTCAGAACTTGGTAAGTAGCAAATTATTGTCATTATATACACACATAGATCTATATTTGTTTGTGTTAGGTGGATAGTTGAAAAAAGTTAGCATGCATTAATGGGTTGAGCAATTGAGTGGTGCAATCTAGTTGCAGTATTATTTCAATCGTCATTTTTTAGGAAGGATCTAGCCTTATAGAATTTTAATGAGTAGTGAGCAATTAGCTTACTATCTTCAATTATTTTTAGTTGTGAATTCTAAACTTGAAAGCAAGCATTTATGGTAAGACATCTGCAGTGAGTCTACACATATGCATAAACAGTAGTTATAGCCTTGCACTCCATTATCTAGGTCTTTTTTTGAGAGAGAGGGAAAGAAGTTGTGTTAAGGACTAGGGTGAGTCTCTAGAATGAATGTATTGGTGTGTTGCTGTCTATTAGATTTTTGGATAAATTTATTAAAAAATAAAAAATAAAACATATAATGCTAAAAATAAGTGGGAATCAGCAAATTAAATGAATTAAAATTGATAATTAGTAAATAAATGATTTAGAAGATAACTAAAAAGTACTTTATAATAATTTAATAAATATTTGAATTAAAATAAATTTAGTTAACAAACAATGGTGAAATTTAAAATTCAGTTAATTTTTAAGCAATCATAAAATTTTAATATCAGTCCAAACATTAACTAACATTATTCTTTTAACGTAAAAGTAGATTACATATGTTAATATCAATATCTTTGTTCCCCTAAACTTATATAATATTATCTTATTTAGTATGAAATTTAATTTTTAAAATATAATTCATCATATTATAAATAAATTTAATTTTTATATCATTATTCAAGATTAATTCTTTGCAGAGTTTTTAGAGTTTTTTTTCCTAGGGTGAATATCAGCTGCAAGTATTAGGAGCAGAAAAACTCTCCCCCTGAGCTGCTTTGGTAGGAGAATCATCTTTTTAAAATATTACTATGCCTTGGAAAGCAGCAATAGATCTGTATTTGTTTGTGTTAGGGGGATAGTGGAAAAAAGTTACATGCATTAGTGGGCTGAGCAATTGAGTGCTGCTCTTTTATTTTGCATTGGAGCTATGAGACTTGAACCGGATAGCACAAGTGTTGAATGATAAAGGTATAGCACTTCTGACAAATGAGTCTTAGCATTGGAATAAGTTAGTCACTTTCTAGAGAGGTCATTTTTTGTTGAGGTGATGTAAGTTGGGTCCCACTAAAAAAGGCAACCGTACATTTGCATTGTAGTTGCTATTAGGAGTAGAAAAACTATCAGTGAGCCATGGTAGTACTAGAATCATCTTTTAAAAAAATTACTTTGTTAGAACTTGGAAAGGAACAACTTATTGTCGTGTATTTGTTTGTATTAGGTGGATAGTGGAAAAAAGTTAGCATGCATAGGTGGGCTGAGCAATTGAGTGGTGCAATACAGTATTATTTCAATCATCCTTTTCTCAGGAAGGTTCTAACCTTATAAAATTCTAATGAGTCGTGAGCAATTAGCGTACTATCTTCAATTATTTTCAACTTTGGCTTCTAAACTTGAAAAGCGGCATTTATTGTAAGACAACTGTAGTGAGTCTAAACATATGCATGAACAATAGTTATGGGCTTGCACTCCATTATCTAGGTCTTTTTTTGAGAGAGGGGGAAAGATGGTTGTGACTGAGTTGTGTTAAGGCCCTAGAGTGAGTCTCTGGAATGAATGTATTGGTGTGTTGCTGTCTATTAGATTTTTGGATAAATTTATTAAAAAATAAAAAATAAAACATATGATGCTAAAAATAAGTGGGAATTAGCAAATTAAATGAATTAAAGTTGATAATTAGTAATTAAATGATTTAGAAGATAATTAAAACATACTTTATAATAATTTTATAAATATTTGAATTAAAATAAATTTAGTTAACAAACAATGGTGAAATTTAAAATTCAGTTAATTTCTAAACAATTATAAAATTTTAATATCAGTCCAAATACTAACTAACACTATTTACGTAAAAGTAGATTACATATGTTAATATCAATATCTTTATTTCGCTAAACTTATATAGTATTATCTTATTTACTATAAAATTTTATTTTTAAAATAAAATTCATTATATTATAAATAAATTTAATTTGTATATCATTATTCAAGATTAATTTTTTAAACAAAAACTTTTTATATAAAATATTATTTAAAACACTATTTGAGTGTGAAAATATTTAGATAATATTAGTATGTGTATGACAAGAACAAATATCAATGTATCCAAAATGTGTATGTCATTAATCAAAAGGTATTTCCCATTTTAGCAACAAAAAAGAGAGTGTATAGCAATCTTTTCAAAATTCGATTTTAATAGTAATTTTTTAAATAGTAAAAATAAGATAATATTGATTAATTAATTATATTTATTACAAGTTTTCTTATTTTCTTTCAATAATTTCAAAATATTTAAGTAAGTTAAGTGGATGGAATTAAGTAAGCTACTATATATCATGCATTAGTTTTATATCATCAGCAAAAATATATATACAGATCTTGGGAGTAGAAAAACTGTCCGTGAGTAAAAAAAATAGCACCCATTAGTGTGATGAGCAATTTAGATTGTTCTATTGTGGTGAATGTTCTAACCTTATTGAGTCCGCGGGCAGTTAGCTTATTATTCCCAATTATTTTTAGTTATGATTTCTAAACTTAAAGCAATTATTGTTTATAAACATGACATCTGTACACGATGAATCTAAACATATGCATGTATGATAGTTACAGCCTTTATAGCTCAAACCATTATTTAAATTTTTTTGTGAGAGAGTGGAGTTTTTTTATATGGAGATTGATGTGACAATTGATGACATTGATGTCAATGTCAGAAAGTGAGTTTGGGGAATAAATCCATTAGTGTGTTATTTTGTATTTGTTTTATTTCATTTTGTTAGATTTTTTATTACATTTTGTAAAAATTTAAAAAATAAAGCATAGGATGCAGACAAAAGAGGGGGTAATGGATGAGTACTTTATGGTATGTCCTTGTGGAAAATTGATGGTCACTGAGTATCACATTTTAACAATACATTGTACATAATTGATCGAGTAAATAGATAAAAGGATTATCCATTTCACGTATAAAGTCTTTTGTAATTGATCTTTGTACTCAAGTAAGTTGGGTTAATTAGACCATTAGTTGCACATATGTTCCTGCATATGAATTTTAACACTTGCATTCATTCTTGATACAAGAGATTCTTGATATAAGAGATGGATACCCCGGATCAGGAAATCTGGTTTCGTGTAGATACCTTTGCCAAAGGAGATCATGGAAGAAATTGAAGCAAAGGGAAACCTGCAATATCACCAGAAGTTTTTTGCACTCGAGGAAAACAACCGGATGGTCCAAGGAAGGAATGGATGAGTACGTTATGGTCTGTCCTTGTGGAAATCTTATGGTCACTAAATATCAAATTTTGACAATATAGTGTAGAGAATTGATCGACTAAATAGATAAAAAGTTATTGATTTCATCTATAATGTCTTTTGTAATCGTTAGTAAGGTGGGTAAGTTAGACCATTAGTGGCACATGTTCCTCCATAAGAATTTTAACACTCTAATTCATGTATCAAGGAATGTATATAGGTATCCCAAAGTGTTTCCTAATTTCAAATATAAGTAAAATTATTCTTACATGTCAGAATAAAGTAGTCTTTTTGAATTAGTGGATCTCCATTCTCCACAACTTGACTTGCCAGATTCTCCATTTACATGTTAGACATATATACTGAGACTCTAATTAAAGGAGAGATTAATGACTTATGTATAGTAATTATTTACTAATATAACTACAATTTTGTACTCATATTTGATTCAGCATTGCAGCTTCTAGCACCTTCTATAAAATCATATCAGCTGACTTCTAGAAATGTAAAGAACTACAACCATTTAGGCACAAGGTACAGTGCAAGAACCTTAAACCATAGTGGGGACAAAATTGACACCCATATTAATTATCACATTTCTCATCTTGTTTCTGTCTTCTTCAGAACAAATTTGGATTAATCCAAAGTATCTTCCATTTGGTCAAAACAAGTAAACAGTACTCACATACACTCTTAATTTTTGAATTAGGTTAGCATTTATATCAATAAATATTTAGCATATTGTTTAGTCTTTGTATGCTGATGCAGAGCAGATGTGGAAAGGTAAGTTGGAATTTTAGCCTTGTGAGACCAGCCTGCTTTTGACACCAAAAATTAAAGGCTAAGAAGATTGAAAGGTAAGCCTTATGTAGCTTTCTTATCTGATGCTGTAAGCCTAATTCAAATTTTCTGAAAGTAGTCGACCTACATGGCATGTCTTGTAGTTACATTGCAAGTCAGAATCAAATCTTGAGGAGAAAAACCAAGTATTAAAGGGGTCTTGTTTATATAAACCAACTTCTTTAGCCCTTTTTTTCACAATGCATGCTTTTAGTCATGGTCATCTTAAGGTATAAAGTGTTGGAAAAACTCAGAGAAAAAAGACACCTACATTTTTGCGGAGAACTTGTACTGCTATATTTCTTGTTATTTCTTTTCTTCACTCTCCTAAAACTCAAGGTAAACTAGCCATTATATAGGCTTTACAAACATATTAAAACTAACTATTACTAAAACTAACCACTACTAATTAATGGGTAAATTACATGTCCATAATTTACTCCATAACTCCACTACCCCACTACTAAACAATTCTAAAATAATATTTTTCTCTAATAATTAATCATTGCTAAATATCTAATAATTAAATAAACAAATAATTAATAACTAAATTTAAGATTATTCCAACATTCACCCCCATAATCTTAAATTTACGAAGCACTTTCTCTTCGCCTGTGATGCACTTCTCATCACCATCAATTTTGATGCACTATCTCATCAAAAACACTTTGGAGCACTTTCTCTCCAAAAACACTTTGGAGCACATTCTCTCCACAACTCTAAAATAAAATTTCTTTCATTGCCTCTTGAGCCATGATATCTTTCTCATTATTTCCCCCGCTCATGTTCCTCCTTCATTTTTATTCTTGCTTCTCTTTCCTTTTCCACGTACCATTTCATCTTGATATTTCACTAAATATATATGGAGAAATTTTTAATACCATTTGAAATCTCATATAAATACTTAATATATATATATATATATATAAATGTATGTATTTTTATAAGAGTCTCACAAGCCTTATAACATATAGCTCTGATGCCATGTTGAAAAAACTTAGAGAAAGAAGACGGCTACATTTTGCAGAGAACTTGTACTGCTATATTTCTTGTTATTTCTTTTCTTCACTCTCCTAAAACTCAAGGTAAACTAGCCATTATATAGGCTTTACAAACATATTAAAACTAACTATTACTAAAACTAACCACTACTAATTAATGGGTAAATTACATGTCCATAATTTACTCCATAACTCCACTACCCCACTACTAAACAATTCTAAAATAATATTTTTCTCTAATAATTAATCATTGCTAAATATCTAATAATTAAATAAACAAATAATTAATAACTAAATTTAAGATTATTCCAACATAAAGAAGATGTATGTAATGTAGGTCCTCCTTCCCTGAAGATCAATCTGGAATGTCGAACCATAACAAAAAAAAATATTAAAGTTGAATTGGATTTTAGGTGTTCAGTATTGTACAGGTAAATTAGTTATGCAGTTATATAAGCCAAATTTGTAGGCCTCAGTTATCAGAAATGCTTCATATTAACACTTGCTAAGAAAAACCTCAAATTAATTATTTGAGTAATCACAAATTGGCTTCTTTTTTTCTATCTTTGTACTGTATTTGGTATAGTTCTACTAAATATAGGAGGGACAAAGTCCTTAACAAAAAAGTAGTAACAAACTTTGTATAAAGGCCATCTTTGCATGAATGAGATTTGATAAAGGTTATTTGGAAAAAGCTTCAACTTGTTCATTGCACATATGGCATTTGAATAGTGCAAATGGCATAAATTTTCAAAGTTTAAAAAATTAAATTTGATCCCTAGTTATGAGGCCGAGGATATAATTTATGTGAGTTTTTTTTGTTTTCTTGAAAAATAATTGGAATCGGATAGAATGGTATGAAATCCTTGCGTAATACAAGTGCAGATGCTTTTATGTATACTGTGATCTTTTGGTATCTAAATTTTTGTTTTTCTTGGTAATAGGCATGTATTCAACCTTCAGAATTTCAAATTTATATAACATGAACAAGAACAGTGAGATGTCAGAATAGGGTGCACCGGTGATATCATATTTGTAAATAGATGGATTTTCATTGAGAAAAATGAATTATAGGTACAGACATTTCAATTTTCGACTATTTACAGCTTAATCCCAGAGGCCATAACACCGAAATTCATGTTATGGATCATGGGAAGAATCAACAATTGTGTTGTGATCATTGAGATTCATACACTGCCATCTGAAGAAACTCGTAAGTTCTTTGATGGTTAAGAAATCCCATGAACCAAAACTCAAAGCCATCCTTTGTAACTACTTCTATATACTTTTTTGATGTATCATTCACATTTTCATTTTCATTTGCTCTCTTTATCTTGTTTAATGGAAGTGAAACCTTGTAACGAGTCCGAAGGAAATCCCCGGTTGAAGTAGAGACCTTGATTGATCTTTCACTGCAGAAGGCAATTCTATCGGTTGAGATAAATAATAATCCGGCTATAGGACCAGCAGTTGTCGATAGATAGCATTGTGAAGCCTTTAATAGCTTTTCTCCTTGGCTCACACTGAAATTTTGTCTGAACACTTTCTTCACACCCCCTACTTGGAGAATTTTAGCTCCCAATCTCAACTTTCCCTTCACCATTTCACTTAACTTAGGTCCAATTTTCACTGCAAAAGTTAAAAACAAGAAACATGTTAGCACTCAATTTTAAAGCAGAACCAGCCACAAAACAAATGTTTTTTGACATTTGGTAAGCTCATAACTTACCATGATTGCGAATGCCTTTTGCAAAATTCTCCACTTGCGCACTGAGTTTGTTCATCCTATTCCTCATTAACTCTATATTGTCTGCAGTTCCAAGAAAAGTCTATTGTTATAAAAGGATACTGTATAGCTGATATTAACAGTCAAAATGATTATTTGATAAATTATTGCTTTACATCTCGTTTGATAAATTATTTAATACTTACTCTGTCTAAATTTCGGAGATGCATAATACTGATTGCAACTGATACATAAAATTCCTTCTGGAAGCATTTCAGCTGGAAATGCTGTTGAGCTGATCGGAAATCCAATAACTTGTCCTGAAATCTGGCTCTTCATATCTGAACTCTGATGAATGTAAATTGCTTGATTCTCTCTAACCCTCTGGTTGAATGATACTTGCTTTGTGATGCACGTTGTAGGATGCATTACAACTACGCGTCTTACATGGTATTTATAAGGCCAATAACAAGGTTAGTGGTATTTAACTTTTTGTTGCATGACTCATCTTTGGCTCATCTATGCGACAAATGTGACGAGGCATGAATTGTTAAAGATAAGATTTGGGAGAAGATTTATGCTCTGCTTTGTCAGCAAGCTGGTTGAAGGGTCGTAAGTCGTTGTCGGCAATATAACTTTTTCTTTTTTTTTGTCAAGTTTGTTATAGAACAACAAAAAGTTCAGGTAATGGTAGTTAGCTGAAATTGATGGCATATTCGATTTCAACAGAGGGTAACTAACCAACTGAAAACTGTGTAGAAGGTATTTGTCGGTAGCATGATCTGTGTGGATTATTAAGCAATTACACTTAATGGTTTAACAGAGCATTGGAGATTAAAATATCGCCTTCTCGTTTAAATACTCTTTAATCATGTCAGAAAAATGGTCATGTTCTTATAACTTGCTGAAAAACCAGAAGCTGGGCAGTTTTTAACAGAGTAAAATTGTAACGTTACCGACTCTCCCAAAACCTAGGAAAATGTCATTTTAAGTATGTATGTGTGCTTGTATGATCTAGCATTGAAGCTTGTAGCACCTTGGACAAAAACATAATAAGGTGAAGTTGTGATTATGTGTGAAGAAGAACTACAATTGGTAATGAACAAGATAACACATAGAGGAGCAGTGACATTCTTTGTGATGCCAGCATACTTTAATAGAGTATATAACAATATGATTAAGGAAAGCAAGGAGTAGATTCATCACATGCAAGTCATAAACAGCTGGTGCAAAAGTTTCAAATGCTTATCTGGATTGCCGTCACTCTTCATATATTTTTCATCATGCATGTTTCTTTATGTTTTCTAGCATCCTTAATATCTTATCTTGATGTTTAATGGAATGTTTTGTGGGGCAGCCATAAAACTAAGCCATGCAAGCTACCTTCAGACTATTACAAATTTTCTATGATGTTTAACTATAATTTAATGAAACATTATTGAATGTACTATAAATTTTCTATGATTATTATAATTTTAGATACAACATACTGTGTCATGTCACAGTCACAAAACTGTTTTTTCTTGATAGTGTAAAGTTTGTGCCACAAGAAAAGTTGTTTATGACAGCTGGCTCCAAGTTCTGACATATTTCATCTTCTTTTCTGAAGGTCCTGTTGATTTGTAGATATGGAGTATAAAATGTCCAAATTTGCAGTGGTTCATACCATCTGAATCATGGTGAACCACACATATAAACAATTTGACATCTTCAAGTACAACAAAATATTTACATCAAAGTATAAAAAGTCTCTGAAACAGAATTGGTCATCATAGCTAGGCTATCACTTGGAGCTTGTTTGGTGCTTGCTTCAAGAATCAATGAGAAATGTTATTAGAATGTGTGGGTGAAAGGTACTTATATGAAAAGGTTGGAGCTTGGAATTTGAAAAGCGGCTGATGAGGCACGTTCCATTGTCGATTTGCTAGCATCATCAAGATCATTCCCAGTTCTATCTTGTGCAAAGACAGGGAAATTTTAATTAGGAAAAATCTTTTACTTTGATGGGAATCCTTCTGCAATTCTCAGCATTATTAGCATTGATCTATTATGTCAAAACTAATTAAGACTCTTTCTCAATTGATCTGAATATATATTTCCCATGTTAAGCACTCATGCTCTCACTAGTTGCATAAGTGATGCACGCTAAGCCTGATAGCCTTCCGTCTTATATCTTTGTGGGCAGAAGTCTAATTTTTTTTCCTTTCTTTGTGCTAATTCCAGAAGTCTAATGTTGGAGTCTGTTAAGTGCAAGGAATCGAATACCAGCTTCTATATAGAGTTACAGAAATTTTAAACATATGAGAGCCGGGGCTTACAGGCTTACCAGGCTTACCAGATTACCTCTGGCAATTATTATTTTAGCTGGAGTTGGAGCAATGATAGCTAAGACTACAGATTTGAGGAAGGAAGTGGCTAAAAATTAATAGCATACATTACCATGTCTCAATCTATTTATATGTCCTATGATGGTCTTGCAAATTCCCTACGGTCTACGGCCTACGGCTAAGTGACTTACAGCCTCCGGCCCTTCTCCTTACGGGAATTTACCCTACGGCAGAAATTCTCATATCCTCCCGCTCCGATCCATCTTCATGCATCCAGTTCATTACCTACTTGTCACCTGCTTCGTCTTAGTCATTCCCGAAAATATGGAAATTATGGCACTTGTCCCTACGTCTCATCATAATCGCCTCACCTATGTATAATCTCTAGACACGTGTCAACACTTCCGTAAAATCTGGGAGATGACTCATCTTCGAAGAAGGATAAAACCTACGAAAAACAAAGAAAGAAGGACGGAAAAACAAAGAAAAAGAACAGAAAAGAAAAAAAAAGAATAAGAAAATAATCTTCTGATACCGTTAATTAAACGAGATTTTATCTGCCATCATCCTAGTTCTGAATCATTAGTTCATTACCATGGCTTAATTCATTTGGTTTTTAAACATTCATATGGAGAAGAGGCATTATGACACACATGGCGCTTTATGTGCTCCTATGTCCTCTGAGATGCAAATTGCACCTCTGCATGTATCAATGTCCTTATTATAAGGCCTGCAGCAGTGCTAAACTTTTTTTACTCTATTTTCGTCGAAATATACGGTTACATGGGGTAATGAGCACTTGCTGCAATTTTAATAGTTGTTTCATGATACATGTTAAACCCGTAGCAGTTTTTTGTACCTAATTTTGCAAAGTGGTTTGCTAGGGTGGAATCCATATCTATCTATACTATGAACCTATATTATGTATACTAGTTTAATAGCACGGTTCTCGTTAATATTTAAGAATTTTATTTATCCTTTCATATTATAATTTAAAAATATTTATATAGATATATAATAATACTCCCTCGGTACCTTCTAATTGTTTACATTTCTGAATATATGTCCGGCATGCATTTTAAGGTGCATAAAAAGTATAGTTATGTAATTTATTTTTATAAATTTGTTTTCCAAATAAAAGTTTAATGTTTTAATTTTTATTCAGAAAAAAAATTGTAAAAAAAAAATTACATAACTATACTTTATATGCACCTTAAAATGTGTGTCAGGCACTCTCTCAAAAATGTAAACAATCGAAAGGGACGGAGGGAGTAATAAATTTATAAAAAAAAATAAGATAACATGTGGTCGTAGTTTAGTAGAATAAGTATACTATATCTAGTAGTTTAACCATCTAGTAATTTAGCGGATATATAATATAAATTTTTTTAATGATATGATAAGGTGTGGTTGTAGTTTAGTAGGAAAAGTAGACTATGTGTGTAGTAATTTAATAATTCAGTACTTTAGCGGATATATAACACTATTTATATATTTTTTTAATAACCAAAATTAGGGAATAACCGTTGAACCAAATTATACTTCATTCCGGTTATTATAGTATAGATAGCAGAGATTATATTATATTATATAATATAATAACCGAAATGGAGTATAATTTGTAATTTGGTTAACTCTTTTTATCTCGATTGTCAGATCTTCTTCGTCAAATAAGAGTCGTTAGATCCAAATACTAAATAAATACACTACACAAGTTCTCAGGTTCGAAATCTCGTCAACAAGAAACATTTATATTATTATTTATGAAGATACATATAAGTTCTCGGGTTCGGATCCCGTCAACAACAAACATTTATATTATTTATAAAGATACATATAAGTTTTCAGTTTTGGATCTTACTCACCAACAACAAACATTTACATTATTATTTATAAATAAAATCTCATCAATCATATACTACTGATAATATTTGTACCGAACTTGAAATTCTACCCAATGAAATTATAATTATATAATCATTATTTAATGTTTAATTATTTATATAGAATTTTAATAAAATTATATAAAATAGAAAAGAAAATATATAAATATTAATTAAGACTTGTGCATTGCACGGGCCGTAAACCTTTTTGGATCGATTTAGAAATAGTAAAATTGATATATATCAAAGGGGGGCCAGAAAGGCTTTTCGGGAATCGGTCTGATTCTATCTCTGTTTATTATTAATATGTGAAACTTTCGTACCAATGTAACAAATTTTGATACCGATCTAATAATAGAAATTGACTTCTATTCTCTCTAAACTTTGTTTTCTAATAACTAGTGTTCATGTAAGCGTCTATTTACTTTTAATTTAAAAGATATTTTTTATCAATAATTAAGTAATATTAAATAAACTATATTGAAAAAGCCAATTATAAGATAATTTTCAAATAATATTAATTAATATTAAATTATCTATAATATACAATTCGTTTCACACAAACAAAACTAATATGTTAGATTTCTATAACAAATAAAGCAATGCAAGACTAGAATTATACTGGAAAATTTCATATTTGATTCCTTTTTTTAACTACATAATTATTCTTTGCAAATACCTATTTAATATTTCATATTAATATATTAATTTCGATTTGTGTTTCGCACTACAAATACTAATTTGATATTTTTAATCTGATATACACGAATTATCAACTATTTATACTAATAAGTAAAATCATGTTCTATTATTATACAAAAGTGTCAAATCTTGGTAATCACTAAAAAATCATAAAACTATTTTTACATTTATTTAATTAAATCCCAACTAACAGAATTTACTTCTACTCTCCATGTGGACTTTATTTTCACTTTAATTTCTATTTGTTAGTGTTCATCTAAGCGTCGATTTACTTATAAATAATCCTATTAGTAAAAGATAATATGTTAGATTTATATAACAAGTAAAATAATTAGGTGTATAACTAGAACTAGAACTAGATTTATAAGTCATATTAGTAAAGGAAATAACTATACGATGGAATTTCATAATTACACTTACTTCAATTTCTTTTAACTACATAATTTAACAAAATTTATTTATTATATTTCAATTCCGTGTTTCGCACGGATTATAAGATTTAATTTTATGTATATAATAAATTGATATTATTTTTAATCTCGGTCCCGGGTCTCGTGTTTCGCACGGGTTGCCAACTAGTAACTTTTATATATTTACCTAAATCATAGATATTTGATAAACTAAGAATCAAAGAAGAAAGAATAAGATTAAATGAAAAATTATATTTTTACTAACTAGAACTATAACTAGATTTATAAGTCATATTAGTAAAAAAAATATTGTGGAATTTCATAATACACTTGCTTCAATTTCTTTTAACTGCCTAATTTAACAAAATTTATTTATTATATTTCAATGCGTGTTTCGCACAGATTATAAAATTTAATTTTATGTATATAATAACTTGATATTATTTTTAATCTCGGTGGCACGGGTCCCGTGTTGCCAACCAGTAACTTTTATATATTTATTTAGATCATATATGTTTGATGAACTAAGAATCAAAGAAAGAAAGAAGAAGAGTAAATGAAAAATTATGTTTCTACTGAATATCTCAAAAAAGACTATATTGTGAATCCCATCTGACAAAATGAAACTAAGTGGGGCTTTATATATAGCCCAATATCTACTCAGTTACAAAGATCAAACGACATGTTAGTTGTACTATATCATGTAAATATTATAAGATCCCTAAACTATAGCTAGCAATTAGAATAGCAGTTCTACATAATCTAATATCCCTGATTTATAGCTTACAAATTAGTGTTAGAGGGATTTTCTCTCATATCTTAACTACTGCTGCAATCTCTCCATGAATATATCATTTTTATGCTATATAAGCAGCTCAGTTGTAATAGTTCAATAATCAATAACAATTTCATTTTTATTATTTCACATGGTATTAGATTAAACCTGTGCCATCTCTCTTTAATCATCTTAGCAGAAAAACGATGGCGTCTCCTCCCACATCTCCCCATCATTCTGAAAATGCTAATGGTGATCCTAAAATCAATGCAACTCCAGAAAAATCTCCAGAAACTGCATTTTCAACATTTCTCTTAAATCATCTTAGGAGAAAAATGATGGCGTCTCCTCCCACATCTCCCCATCATTCTGAAAATGCTAATGGTGATCCTAAAATCACTGCAACTCCAGAAAATCTCCAGAAACTACATTTTCAACATTTAAGCAGATTGATCCATATCTTATCCATCCTAGTGACAGCCCTACTGCTGTGTTTTACTCTCCCCTTCTCAATGGTGACAACTATCCAAGTTGGGCTCGCGGTATCACCAAGGTGTTGAATACGAAGGGCAGGCTTTCCTTTGTTGATGGCTCTCTTCCTCCACCAAAAGACCCGACAGAAAAGGCTTGTTGGAAACGATGTGATGATCTCGTGGTCAGCTGGATTACGAACTCGTGCGAACCAGATATTCGATCATCATGCTTGTATGCTGACTCTGCCTTCACTATATGGAAGGACTTACATGTCGGGTTCTCTCAAGCAAATGCTCCTAAATTGTTTCAATTGATAACTGCAATTTCTAACTTGAAACAGGATGAAAAGTGAGTCACTGTTTATTACACTCAATTGAAGACATTGTGGGATGAATTGGACTCTCTTAACCCACCTGAGACATGTATTTGTGGGGCTAGCAAGTTTTTACTCGAACAACATGCACGAGATCGTTCAATGGAGTTCTTACAAGGTCTACATGATAAGTTTGCTCCAATCCGGAGCCAAATCCTTCTCCTTGAACTGATTCCTACTGTAGAAAGAATGTTTAACCTCGTCAAACAAGAGGAAATGCAGCAGATCATCAACAACAGTATTGCTCCTCTCGTAGAATCTGCTACTCTACAGGTTTATGGTAATTCTCAGCGTTTCCGTTCTTCAACAAAAAGGCAGAGGCCATTTTGCGACCATTGTCATCGTCATGGTCACACAAAGGAGCACTATTATCGTCTCTATGGATTTCCTGATCGTTCTTCCTCTCATCAGGCTCATAACGGAAAGCCACATGTACTGTCCAGCCTGTTCCAGCACCACCAACCCATCATGTCCATCCTGTTACTGTTGCACCTACTCCAACTTTCATTACGGAACAATATAATCGCATTCTCACCTTACTAAATACTCCAGACAATGAGGATGATGCTTCGACCAGAGTTAATTTGGCAGGTATAACTCCCGGCTAATCTTATTCTCCTTTTAAAATTCCCTGGTATATTGACTCGGGTGCCACACATCATATATGTTGTGATCTATCTATGTTCAAAAATTATACACTCATGACTCCTCATTTACAATTTCAACTACTGGATGGTAAATATGCTACCGTTTCTCATATCGGCGATGTTCAATTCTCGCCCGATTTCATTTTACTAGATGTTTATCATATCCCAACTTTTACTTTAAACTTGATATATGTCACACAACTAATTAAGCATTTGCATTATGTTGTTCATTTCTCATCCACTTCATGCTATTTTCAGGACCCTTCTTCGAATAAAATTCTTGGTCGAGTCTCTTGCACTGTTGGCTTGTATCAACTGCAGCCATTTTCTCGAATTAATTCAGTTAATAAATTGTCAGTGAACCTATGGCATTATAGACTTGGACACCCAAGTTCTGAACGCTTCAAGTTATTATGTAATTCTTTTGACTTTATACAATTTTCTTCAGAATTTCATTGTAATGTTTCCCCATGGCAAAATAAACACGATTATCGTATAATAAATCTTCAATTTCATCTACTGCTTCATTTCAATTAATTCATGTTGATATATGGGGTCCATTTTTTCTCCCAAGCATAACAGGAGCTCGTTATTTTTTAACTATAATTGATGATTTTTCTCGTTGCACTTGGTTATACCTTATGCAATCAAAGTGCGAGACATTCACATTTATTAAATATTTTCATGCATCTATTATTACTCAATTCTCTACAAATATTGGCACCATTTCAACTGGATCAACTTGTATTCATCTTCCAGCCTTACAAAAGATCAGAACAGACAATGGGTCTAAATTTCTTTCTAGAGATTTTCAATCTTGGCTCTTTGCCAATGGCATACATCACCAGCGCAGCTGTGTTTCCAATCCTCAACAAAATGGGGTGGTTGAGAGAAAGCATTGTCACCTGCTCAATGTAGCTCGTGCTCTACGTTTTCAAAGCAATATTCCTCTTAAATATTGGGGAGAATGCCTATTAACGACAGCATATCTCATTAATAAAATCCTAACACCCACTCTTCATATTAAATCCCCTCATAAAATTTTTATGGGTACACCACCTGATTATACTAAACTTCGTGTCTTTGGGTGCCTATGTTATGCTCGAAATACACATGTTTTACATAAATTTGATGCAAGAGCACAATCAGGTATCTTCATCGGTTACCCATTTAATCATAAGGGATATAAAATTCTTGATATTAAGACTAAAAAAATATTTATCTCTCGCGATGTTATCTTTCATGAAGATCTTTTTCCATTTAAAGATGCATTGTCAGTTCAAACTGATTTTCTTCTCATACTTGAATCTTCTGAATCTTTATGTGATTTTTCCGAAGATACTCCAATACAAAGTTCAAATCCTCCCGCTCCCTCGTATCCAGTGAGTCCATAAATTTCTAGTTCCAACCTTCCATTATCCAAATTTCATTATGGAAGTGATTTTTCAAATATAGGAAACTCGTCTGGCCCTCCTTCTCCGGCTATAGAATCTTCATCTTCGTCTCCATCACCTTCCCCCTCTTCCTCAAGTAGTTTATCACCTGAGGTCTCTCCTCCACTAGCTCGGCCTGTACGTACTCATCGTGCTCCAAGGAGGATGGATGATTATCAATGTAAACTTAATCTCTGCACCTCGTCATCTTCACATCCTCTCACTACTTCTATTCCTTTCCATCAAGTTCCTCCATCTCAACAAAAAATCTTAGCTTCCATCATTAATGTTGATGAACCATGCACATTTACTGAAGCTATGAAGTCACCTGACTGGAGAGAAGCTATGGCAACTGAAATAAAAGCCTTGGAATCCAATAATACATGGACTGTCACCACTCTTCCGCAAGGAAAGAAAGCAGTAGGTTGTAGGTGGGTTTATAAAACCAAATATAAAGCTGATGGTTCCATTGAAAGATTCAAAGCCCGACTCATAGCCAAAGGCTATACCCAACAGGAAGGAATTGATTATCATGACACATATGCTCCTGTTGCGAAACTTGTCACAGTTCGTGCTCTTTTATCTGTTGTCGCTGTCAAGCAATGGCCCTTACATCAACTTGATGTAAATAATGCCTTTTTACGAGGCGGTCTATTAGAGGAAGCTTATATGTGTATGCCGCCTGGCTTTCAAAGGAAAGGAGACCCGCGTGTTTGTCGCCTTAATAAATCAATTTATGGTTTAAGACAATCATTTCGCAGATGGTTTGCGAAATTCTCATCAGCGCTAAAAGATGCAGGTTTCTCCCAATCTCGTGCTGATAATTCTCTATTTACATCGGTCACTTCTAACGGGTCTATCTATGTGCTCGTGTACGTCGATGACATAATTATCACCGGTGATAATCCTACTGTGATATCTTCTTTAATCCTTAGGCTTGAGTCACGCTTTCCCATCAAGAACCTAGGCCCTCTTCGTTATTTTTTGGGCATTGAAGTATCAAGATCATCAACAGGCATTTTCCTTTGTCAACGTAAATATATTTTGGATATTTTAAAAGATTTCGGCCTAACCAACACAAGGCCATCTCCTTTACCCATGGAACAACATCTCAAACTACTCCCTTTTGATGGTACCCCGTTGTCAGACCCTTGTCAATATCATCGTCTAATTGGTCGACTATTATATCTTATAGTTACTCGCCAGACATTTCATTTTTAGTAAATTATCTTAGTCAATTTATGCAACATCCACGAACTTCTCATCTAGATGCTTCTTTTCGTGTCCTACGTTATCTCCGAGGCACAATCAATCATGGAATTTTTCTATCTTCTTCAAGCTCCCTGCGCTTGCAAGGTTATACTGATTCAGACTAGGCTGGTTGTCCCATAACTCGTCGATCAATAACTAGATACTTCACCATGCTAGGTGCAAGTCCTATTTCTTGGAAATCAACAAAAACAATCAACCGTCTCTCGTTCCTCAACAGAGGTAGAGTATAGAGCTCTTGCAAACCTCACCGCTGAGTTGCAGTGGTTGCATTATTTATTTCATGATCTAGGTATTCCTTTCAATAATCCCATTCCAGTTTATTGTGATAATCAAGCGGCCATCCATATCGCCGAGAACCCCGTCTTTCATGATGCACTAAACATATTGAATTAGATTGTTATTTTGTCCGAGAGAAAATTCTCTCTGGACTTATTTCTCCTTCTCATATTTCAACTAGAAGCCAGCTTGTAGACATATTTACAAAACCCTTGGGTGCAGACCAATTTCAACGACTTGTAAGCAAGTTGGGAGTGTGTCCAGGAAGTCCTCCCTCTCCAACTTGAAGGGGGGTGTTAGTTGTACTATATCATGTAAACATTATAGGATCCCTAAACTATAGCTAGCAATTAGTATAACAATTGTACATAATTTAATATCCCTGATTTATAGCTTACAAATTAGTGTTAGAGAGATTTTCTCTCATATCTTAACTACTGCTGCAATCTCACCATGAATGTATCATTCTTATGCTATATAAGCTGAACAGTTGTAATAGTTCAATAATCAATAACAACTTTAGTTTTATTATTTCACACTACCCTCGTATTTTATTGCTCAACACTCCCCCTTAAGCTAATGAGTGTGAACAAAGTTAAAGTCTTAGCTTGGAGATATAAATTGGCACTAACTACTTCATATTTTTCCAATTAATGACTAATATGATAAGTTTAAGCTCATGTCCTCGCTTTACTTGCTATTAAAGGATCCTGACTTTGATTGTCATTAGAGGTATCCTCACTTTGCTTACCATTAGAGTACCTCATTAACTTCATTTGAATCATAACTTTGCTTGCTATTAAAAGATCATGACTTTGATTGCCATTAGAGGTATCCTAGCTTTACTTGTCATTAGAAGACCGTCGTAACTTCATTTAAGTCTTGACTTTGCTTGTCATTAAAGGACCACCTTAACTTTATTTAAGTCTTGACTTTGCTTGTCATTAAAGGACCCTGGCTTTGATCGCCATTAGAGGAATCCCGACTTTACTTGTTACTAACTTAAATCTCGTGCGATGCACGGTTTCGTTAATATTTGTAACGCACCCAAATTCGGGGTCAAAGGATTTGATCGTCACTATAAAACTTTAATCCAAATCAACCTGTTTAATCAATAAACAAATGCCAGCGGAAGATATTTAGCATAAATGACCCCAACTAATCCAAGATCTTTTAAGGTTACATTTCTACAAACAAGAAATCAAAATTCCACAAATAATTT
Source organism: Apium graveolens (assembly GCF_009905375.1). NCBI lineage: Eukaryota > Viridiplantae > Streptophyta > Magnoliopsida > Apiales > Apiaceae > Apium > Apium graveolens. The sequence continues at coordinate 201,565,222 of NC_133647.1, forward strand.
TTCTCTTTCTTTTACTTTTAAAACTCTTTTCAACAAATACCAACTCAAAACTAAACCCACTAGTATAACTTCGAAATGAAGTATACTAGGCCCAAATAAAATATACAACTATAATATAATATAATATAAACAACTTCATACAATAAAACTTACACTAGCTCGCAAACCCTGGACCAGCCACCTTTCAAAAAGCTTCGTCTTTGCTTTCTCGAATTACGCAGCTAAACATCGCAAGCTAATCCTCACTGGAGGTTAAATTTAAAAAAACAGGAAAGTATGAGCGGAAGAAATGCTCAGCAAGTTCATTATAGTAAATATCGGGTCAGTTTGATAAAAAAAAATGACATCTGCATCAGCGTAGAACATTTAGAAATCATAATTGCTGAATCATAAAATTCTTTTTGATATTTTCAAGCGAAATGCTTCAGCAATACTTTGAATCTTGACGAGAATAAAACTCGTAAAACAGTGTTTACGGAAATATCGTAAACAATTCTAACATGAAACAATGATTATGGATTGAATCGTAAATTTTACTCAAAATCGAACTCTTGAAATTAATACTTATTTTGTTATCATATCAAATTAGATATCACTACGAACTTTGATCCTCACAACATTCCATACTGAAGTCAACACCAATCATCTGTACTAATACCATCTTTGATATTTAACAACAAACTAAGTATCCTCAAAATAAGAAACTGAATCAAAACCACATTTCATCTTTTACCCGAAAATAAAATACTTAATAAATCATTCCTTGTAAGATGTCAAAAGCAATATAATAATTTCGATTGGAACCAAATTATGCACTATACTGTTCCTGATGATCAGTCATGAAACAGCACCGGTATCCCGCAGTATACCGTAAATATAGGTACTACCTGTATTCCGAAGACATACGGTACCTATAGGGCGCCAGAAAAAGGCATAACTAGCCTTGTAAGATATTACACTTCTGTATTGCACTTCCGTATAATAGCTCACGCTGGACCGGTGCATCGGCCTCTTACGCTACCAGTAACCATCAAATCTCAAAACCTTTTATTGAAAAGGGGTCATAATACTCGACACCCGAAATAATTTTATTCCCCCATTAACTTGGGTAGGAATATTCACAACCAAGTCACTTTTTTCAAAATCCAAAACATTTATAAATCCAGTAATTGGATAAGTAAAATCACTTGACTATTCTGAATATAGAATAGCAGATGAGTATTTGCATAAACATAATTATTTAATTCAGCAATATGTAAAACATTTATCTATTCCGAACAGAGAATAGGGAAAACAATACTTGCATAATATAATTCGAAATAAACGTCACTTGAATGATAAGTGAAGTCAGGGGTACTTGCCTTTGGGTTTTAGCAGTTAGTCACACTCGCAATAACACATCTATTCTGACATTCTGTCTTAAAGTATCACCATCTTTCTTTCCAACACTTCACCGATATGCTGCTCCTGCGATTGCTAGAAGCCAGATATCCAATGTCATTCCATCTTATTCTTTATTCAACGTCTTGTCCCGATCAGCTCGAATGATCCGCATCTATAATTAAAATATAGAACTTTAATCGTCGAAACGATAATCACTCGACGAATTACGCGTCAAAATCCTATCGTCTACCCATACGATAGCCCACACATAATTATATCATCCAAACACAAGACTTTTGACCCACATATGTATTTAATTCACATACCACGTAATCACATAACTCACGTATCACATAATTCATATAACACAGGACTCGGTACGTTTAAAACTGAAATTGGGTCAAACTACGATTTATCGATCAATAATCGACTTAGAATGACTTGTAAAACAAGTAACCTTTCAAAATAAAATGATTTGGGTCTCAAAAGTATTTTTAATGAAAGCGGAATATTTTTCTGAGTCTGTACGCGTTCATTTCGTATCAAACGGACGAACGGTTTATTTATTATGAATTTTTTGAACATTTTTCGGAATTAAAACGGGTCTCCGAATCATTTATAACTAAATAATAGGGCTCGAACACCCGAAAATAATTTTATAAGAATTATCGAGCCTGGAAAATAATTTAAAATAATATTTTCTTGGAAATCGGACAGCACCTCCTCTATTTCTTGGACTGACAGTCGATATCATATCGACACAATCAACAACAATTAACACAATAATTTATATTTACGCGTATAAACACTCCAGAAATGAATAACACGGTCAAAAATGACTTCTACAAAAACTTCTAAAAATTATGAAATAAATATATAAACACTAACATGCTATAATATACAAAAGTACGAAGGCGGAATTTCGGAATCGTTACCCAAAATAAATTCTGATCACCCCGAAGAGAATATCTGATGTCCGGAAAATATCTCCACAAAATCCGAAATTAATAGCCATAGACATATACACGCTGAGATGCCATGTGGAGTAATCAACGCCTTCAAACTCCTTTTTAATGTCCCGAAAATAAATTAAAACGGAAATATAGCGGAAATATGCCCCGCAAATTTTCTTCTCAAAACCTTGCAATATATATACCTATGCGTAGGTATCGAAGCGCTGATCGTTTATATATATAATAATTAAAATTTGGATGAACGGTTGAGAAGATATGAATTTTTGAAAGTTAAAAGTAAATAAATAATACGAGAGAAAGAGAGACATTGAGAAGGGAGAGAAACTGTTTTGGTAAAAAGGAAACGGGGAGGGGGTTTGTTTTGTTAACGCAGAGATAAAGAAGGGGGAGGGGCGGCACGTGGCAGGGGCTGGGGCTTTACACGTTTCTGTTTTTTTTTCTTCCTTCCACTGTACTACTTGCAGTACTTATCAACATACAAGCCTAATTTTGTCACGAAATTTAGAATTTAACGAGCAGACTTACGGGTACAATTAACCCGAAAATTACCAAATAAGTTTTAAAATTCTCGGAATAATTAAAAACTAATAAAATAAAATTTTCATAATTTTTAAAGCATTTTTGACTTGCTCGTTATACCCGCATTACACAATTTAACGAACCGAGCTGCGCTTGAAACAAATTCAGAAAATTACGAAAATAGTCTTAAAATGTTACAAATATCCCGAAGTTTATAAAAATATAAATTTCGAAATTTTAAAACAATTTTTAAAATATAATTTATACCCGCTTTTATCAATTAAACGAATCAACGCGTTGGTGAAATTAATCCTACAAATTTCCAAAATAATTTTAAAATTCTCGGAATATTCCAAACTTAAATAAATATGAGTTTCATAATTTTTGAAGGATTCTAGAATTAAATACAGATTTTATAAATAAATGAAATCAGAAAATCATACAGGGCTAAATAATTGATGAAATATTGATTTCTAAATTTTATAAAATCCCAAAAATAATTATTGTAATTATAAAACCATAAAAACAATTTTAGAGACAATCCAAGTATTTGTGCAAATAAATATCCGAAAATAGATTACTTAGGTGCTAAGTAACTAAAAAAATGATACAATTTAATACCATATTTGGATAATCATCAAAACCGAGCTTTTTATAAACCACCATATACGAAAATAATGTAAAAATATCCCGTCTCTCGAGAATACGGATTTTGTTGATTACCGAAATAACTATCGTATCGAAAATCTTGCGCCGGGCCGCGCACGGGTCAAACCGTAATCCGGATTGAAAAAGTCAAAACACAGAAAATGTCCGGAATTACCAGATTAGGTTAGAAAGGAGTTTTCGGAAGAGTTTCGGGTTGTAAAAACGCAAAAACAGTTGAGGTTGGACGATTCCCGACTTTATAAAATAATTTTGGTAATTACTCAGAAAATAATTAATAATTCATAAATCAATATAAAATCATATAACAGTCCAAAAATTACCAGAAAAATATCACAATTATCTATATTTTATTCTGGACATATAAAAATTCAAATACTCAAATAATATCACGTATAAACACCCAAACATCAATTCCAATTATCAGATAATTTACTAAAATTCACATAAAATCACATAAATAATTCCAAATAATTATAAAAATAATATCTGAAAATATGGGATATTACAATCTACCCCCCTTATAAGGATTCCGTCCTCGGAATCAGCAGAAGAGAGCACTAGGGATCTTATCACAAATTTTCCATTTCCAAATAAACTCGATTTTCCATAATCTCAAATAAATCTTGTATTCCTTGTATATAAAACTTTTACAGGAGCTTCACTGTGCATCACTGTTCCATTCACACCCTTTGACCAATTCTTCAATAAAATCACTTTTTACCGATTGCGAGAAAGAAGAATAGAGAGAAAGATAAAGAGAAAGAAAAAGAAAGAGAGGGATAGAGATAAATAGAGAGAGAAATAAAGAAACAGATTGACTTCGTTGTACGTCGTTGATATTTTAATCGCATTGCACTCCACTGTCGTCCTTGGTAATTCCATCATACCGCCTTACTTTGACTTGACCAGGATAACTCAGCTTACTTGCTTGGCATACCTTCGAATGTTTGGGATGACAAAATCATGGAATTTCAAAAAGAAATGAATTTGATACCATAACGGGACCAAGATCTGAATTTGAGAAAAAGTATTGTTGAAATAAGAGAAAAACTGAGAGATCGGTATGATCAAATGAACTTGGTATTGTGTGTCTAAATTAAGACACTACTAAAGGTTGTTAACCTTCATGTATTCACAACATACACAAGTGATGGCGTCCCATCCAACTCCTATCACACAGACAGGTATACCCTGTGTCCCCTATAGTTAGGGTTGTTCATCTCAGTTAGAATTAAAGAATATCAATTGAATCCAAAATCAAATGAATAAAACTGAAAATATTTCAGAGCTGATATTTCTAGAGAAAAATGAAATCCAGAAAATAAGATTCTGTAACAAAATGATTAAACGAGTGTTAGGGAATATATCCTCTAACAGATACCTCTTTTGAGAGAGGTCAAAAGAAATTATAGAAAGAGAAGGTATTGCCAAAGTCTTAATGCTTATCTTCTGTTTCAATTCTTCTGTTGACACTTCTTCATATTCCAGGGATATCGATAATCTTCATCGTCGTCGAATCGTAGTAGCCTCGAAAGGTTCCACAATAGAAATTTTGCAACTGCCAGGAGTTCCATCCAGCTTAGCACAACCATCTCAAACGAATCTGTCTTATCTTAACTTAATCGTTGGCACTATATCCGATAGTCCAACAGGAACTCGATATGAGCTCAAACGTCCTCACATAGCTATACACACTCCTACACACTCTCGTTTCTAGTTTACTATAACCTCAGCTCTGATACCAACCTGTAACGCCCCCAAATCCGGAGTCAAAGTTTTTGGTCGTCACTATAAAACTTTAATCCAAATCAACCTGTTTAATCAATAAACAAATGCCAGCGGAAGATATTTAGCATAAATGACCCCAACTAATCGAAGATCTTTTAAGGTTACATTTCTAGAAACAAGAAATCAAAATTCCACAAATAATTTTTCTCTATCTTTTACTTTTAAAACTCTTTTCAACAAATACCAACTCAAAACTAAACCCACTAGTATAACTTCGAATGAAGTATACTAGGCCCAAATAAAATATACAACTATAATATAATATAATATAAACAACTTTATACAATAAAACTTACACTAGCCTGCAAACCCTGGATCAGCCACCTTTCAAAAAGCTTCGTCTTTGCTTTCTCGAATTACGCAGCTAAATATCGAAAGCTAATCCTCACTGGAGGTTAAATTTAAAAAAACAGGCAAGTATGAGCGGAAGAAATGCTCAGCAAGTTCATTATAGTAAATATCGGGTCATTTTGATAAAAAAAACTGACATCTGCATCAGCGCAGAACATTTAGAAATCATAATTGCTGAATCATAAAACTCTTTTTGATATTTTCAAGCGAAATGCTTCAGCAATACTTTGAATCTTGACGAGAATAAAACTCGTAAAATAGTGTTTACGGAAATATCGTAAACAATTCTCACATGAAACAATGATTATGGATTGAATCGTAAATTTTACTCAAAACCGAACTCTTGAAATTAATACTTATTTTGTTATCATATCAAATTAGATATCACTACGAACTTTGATGCTCACAACATTCCATACTGAAGTCAACACCAATCATCTGTACTAATACCATCTTTGATATTTAACAACAAACTAAGTATCCTCAAAATAAGAAACTGAATCAAAACCACATTTCATCTTTTATCCGAAAATAAAATACTTAATAAATCATTCCTTGTAAGATGTCAAAAGCAATATAATAATTTCGATTGGAACCAAATTATGCACTATGTTGTTCCTGATAATCAGTCATGAAACAGCACCGGTATCCCGCAGTATACCGTAAATATAGGTACTACCTGTATTCCGAAGACATACGGTACCTATAGGGCGCCAGAAAAAGGCATAACTAGCCTTGTAAGATATTACACTTCTGTATTGCACTTCCGTATAATAGCTCACGCTGGACCGGTGCCTCGGCCTCTTACGCTACCAGTAACCATCAAATCTCAAAACCTTTTATTGAAAAGGGGTCATAATACTCGACACCCGAAATAATTTTATTCCCCCATTAACTTGGGTAGGAATATTCACAACCAAGTCACTTTTCTCAAAATCCAAAACATTTATAAATCCAGTAATTGGATAAGTAAAATCACTTGACTATTCTGAATATAGAATAGCAGATGAGTATTTGCATAAACAGAATTATTTAATTCAGCGATATGTAAAACATTTATCTATTCCGAACAGAGAATAGGGAAAACAATACTTGCATAATATAATTCAAAATAAACGTCACTTGAATGATAAGTGAAGTCAGGGGTACTTGCCTTTGGGTTTTAGCAGTTAGTCACACTCGCAATGACGCATCTATTTTGACATTCTGTCTTAAAGTATCACCGTCTTTCTTTTCAACACTTCACCGATATGCTGCTTCTGCGATTGCTAGAAGCCAGATATCTAATGCCATTCCATCTTATTCTTTATCCAATGTCTTGTCCCGATCAGCTCGAATGATCCGCATCTATAATTAAAATATAGAACTTTAATCGTCAAAACGATAATCACTCGACGAACTACGCGTCAAAATCCTATCGTCTACCCATACGATAGCCAACACATAATTATATCAGCCAAACACAGGACTCTTGACCCACACATGTATTTAATTCACATACCACGTAATCATATAACTCACGTATCACATAATTCATATAACACAGGACTCGGTACGTTTAAAACTGAAATTGGGTCAAAATACGATTTATCGATCAATAATCGACTTAGAATGACTTGTAAAACAAGTAACCTTTCGAAACAAAATGATTTGGGTCTCAAAAGTATTTTTAATGAAAGCGGAATATTTTTCTGAGTCTGTACGCGTTCGTTTCGTATTAAACGGACGAACGGTTTATTTATTATGAATTTTTTGAACATTTTTCCGAATTAAAACGGGTCTCCGAATTATTTATAACTAAATAATAGGGCTCGAACACCCGAAAATAATTTTATAAGAATTATCGAGCCTGGAAAATAATTTAAAATAATATTTTCTTGGAAATCGGACAGCACCTCCTCTATTTCTTGGACTGCCAGTCGATATCATATCGACACAATCATCAACAATTAACACAATAATTTATATTTACGCGTATAAACACTCCATAAATGAATAACACGGTCAAAAATGACTTCTACAAAAACTTCTAAAAATTATGAAATAAATATATTAACACTAACATGCTATAATATACAAAAGTACGAAGGCGGAATTTCGGAATCGTTACCCAAAATAAATTCTGATCACCCCGAAGAGAATATCTGATGTCCGGAAAATATCTCCAGAAAAATCCGAAATTAATAGCCATAGACATATACACGCTAAGATGCCATGTGGAGTAATCAACGCCTTCAAACTCCTTTTTAATGTCCCGAAAATAAATTAAAACGGAAATATAGCGGAAATATGCCCCGCAAATTTTCTTCTCAAAACCTTGCAATATATATACCTATGCGTAGGTATCGAACCGCTGATCGTTTATATATATAATAATTAAAATTTGGATGAACGGTTGAGAAGATATGAATTTTTGAAAGTTAAAAGTAAATAAATAATACGAGAGAAAGAGAGACATAGAGAAGGGAGAGAAACTGTTTTGGTAAAAAGGAAACGGGGAGGGGGTTTGTTTTGTTAACGCAGAGATAAAGAAGGGGGAGGGGCGGCACGTGGCAGGGGCTGGGGCTTCACACGTTTCTGTTTTTTTTTCTTCCTTCCACTGTACTACTTGCACTACTTATCAACATACAAGCCTAATTTTGTCCCGAAATTTAGAATTTAACGAGCAGACTTACGGGTACAATTAACCCAAAAATTACCAAATAAGTTTTAAAATTCTCGGAATAATTAAAAACTAATAAAATAAAATTTTCAAAATTTTTAAAGCATTTTTGACTTGCTCGTTATACCTGCATTACACAATTTAACGAACCGAGCTGCGCTTGAAACAAATTCAGAAAATTACGAAAATAGTCTTAAAATGTTACAAATATCCCGAAGTTTATAAAAACATAAATTTCGAAATTTTAAAACAATTTTTGAAATGCAATTTATACCCGCTTTTATCAATTAAACGAATCAACGCGCGGGTGAAATTAATCCTAAAAATTTCCAAAATAATTTTAAAATTCTCGGAATATTCCAAACTTATATAAATATGAGTTTCATAATTTTTGAAGGATTTTAGAATTAAATACAGATTTTATAAATAAATAAAATCAGAAAATCATACAGGACTAAATAATTGATGAAATATTGATTTCTAAATTTTATAAAATCCCATAAATAATTATTGTAAATATAAAACCATAAAAACAATTTTAGAGACAATCCAAGTATTTATGCAAATAAATATCCGAAAATAGATTACTTAGCTGCTAAGTAACTAAAAAAGTGATACAATTTAATACCATATTTGGATAATCATCAAAACTGAGCTTTTTATAAACCACCATATACGAAAATAATGTAAAAATATTCCGTCTCTCGAGAATACGGATTTTGTTGATTACCGAAATAACTATCGTATCGAAAATCTTGCGTCGGGCCGCGCACGGGTCAAACCGTAATCCGGATTGAAAAAGTCAAAACACAGAAAATGTCCGAAATTACCAGATTAGGTTAGGAAGGAGTTTTCGGAAGAGTTTCGGGTTGTAAAAACGCAAAAACAGTTGCGGTTGGACGATTCCCGACTTTATAAAATAATTTTGGTAATTACTCAGAAAATAATTAATAATTCATAAATCAATATAAAATCATATAACAGTCCAAAAATTACCAGAAAAATATCACAATTATCTATATTTTATTCTGGACATATAAAAATTCAAATACTCAAATAATATCACGTATAAACACCCAAACATCAATTCGAATTATTAGATAATTTACTAAAATTCACATAAAATCACATAAATAATTCCAAATAATTATAAAAATAATATCTGAAAATATGGGATATTACAATCTACGCCCCTTATAAGGATTCCGTCCTCGGAATCAGCAGAAAAGAGCACTAGGGATCTTATCACAAATTTTCCATTTCCAAATAAACTCGATTTTCCATAATCTCAAATAAATCTTGTATTCCTTGTATATAAAACTTTTACAGGAGCTTCACTGTGCACCACTGTTCCATTCACACCCTTTGACCAATTCTTCAATAAAATCACTTTTTACCGAGTGCGAGAAAGAAGAATAAAGAGAAAGAAAAAGAAAGAGAGGGATAGAGATAAATAGAGAGAGAAATAAAGAAACAGATTGACTTCGTTGTACGCCGTTGATATTTTAATCTCATTGCACTCCACTGTCGTCCTTGGTAATTCCATCATACCGCCTTACTTTGACTTGACCAGGATAACTTAGCTTACTTGCTTGGCATACCTTCGAATGTTTGTGATGACAAAATCATGGAATTTCAAAAAGAAATGAATTTGATACCATAACGGGACCAAGATCTGAATTTGAGAAAAAGTATTGTTGAAATGGGAGAAAAACTGAGAGATTGGTATGATCAAATGAACTTGGTATTGCGTGTCTAAATTAAGACACTACTAAAGGTTGTTAACCTTCATGTATTCAAAACACACACAAGTGATGGCGTCCCATCCAACTCCTATCACACAGACAGGTATACCTTGTGTCCCCTATAGTTAGGGTTGTTCATCTCAGTCAGAATTAAAGAATATCAATGGAATCCGAAATCAAATGAATAAAACTGAAAATATTTCAGAGCTGATATTTCTGGAGAAAAATGAAATCCAGAAAACAAGATTCTGTAATAAAATGATTAAACGAGTGTTAGGGAATATATCCTCTAACAGATACCTCTTTTGAGAGAGGTCAAAAGAAATTATAGAAAGAGAAGGTATTGCCAAAGTCTTAATGCTTATCTTCTGTTTGAATTCTTCTGTTGACACTTCTTCATATTCCAGGGATATCGATAATCTTCATCATCGTCGAATCGTAGTAGCCTCGAAAGGTTCCACAATAGAAGTTTTGCAACTGCCAGGAGTTCCATCCAGCTTCGCACAACAATCTCAAACGAATCTGTCTTATCTTAACTTAATCGTTGGCACTATATCTGATAGTCCAACAGGAACTCGATATGAGCTCAAACGTCCTCACATAGCTATACACACTCCTACACACTCTTGTTTCTAGTTTACTATAACCTCAGCTCTGATACCAACCTGTAACGCCCCCAAATCGGGGGTCAAAGTTTTTGGTCGTCACTATAAAACTTTAATCCAAATCAACCTGTTTAATCAATAAACAAATGTCAGCGGAAGATATTTAGCATAAATGACCCCAACTAATCCAAGATCTTTTAAGGTTACATTTCTAGAAACAAGAAATCAAAATTCCACAAATAATTTTTCTCTATCTTTTACTTTTAAAACTCTTTTCAACAAATACCAACTCAAAACTAAACCCGCTAGTATAACTTCGAAATGAAGTATACTAGGCCCAAATAAAATATACAACTATAATATAATATAATATAAACAACTTTATACAATAAAACTTACACTAGCCCGCAAACCCTGGACCAGCCACCTTTCAAAAATCTTCGTCTTTGCTTTCTCGAATTACGCAGCTAAATATCGCAAGCTAATCCTCACTGGAGGTTAAATTTAAAAAAACAGGCAAGTATGAGCGGAAGAAATGCTCAGCAAGTTCATTATAGTAAATATCGGGTCATTTTGATAAAAAAAACTGACATCTGCATCAGCACAGAATATTTAGAAATCATAATTGCTGAATCATAAAACTCTTTTTGATATTTTCAAGCGAAATGATTCAGCAATACTTTGAATCTTGACGAGAATAAAACTCGTAAAACAGTGTTTACGGAAATATCGTAAACAACTCTAACATGAAACAATGATTATGGATTGAATCGTAAATTTTACTCAAAACCGAACTCTTGAAATTAATACTTATTTTGTTATCATATCAAATTAGATATCACTACGAACTTTGATGCTCACAACATTCCATACTGAAGTCAACACAAATCATCTTTACTAATACCATCTTTGATATTTAACAACAAACTAAGTATCCTCAAAATAAGAAACTGAATCAAAACCACATTTCATCTTTTATCCGAAAATAAAATACTTAATAAATCATTCCTTGTAAGATGTCAAAAGCAATATAATAATTTCGATTGGAACCAAATTATGCACTATGTTGTTCCTGATGATCAGTCATGAAACAGCACCGGCATCCCGCAGTATACCGTAAATATAGGTACTACCTGTATTCCGAAGACATACGGTACCTATAGGGCGCCAGAAAAAGGCATAACTAGCCTTGTAAGATATTACACTTCTGTATTGCACTTCCGTATAATAGCTCACGCTGGACCGGTGCCTCGGCCTCTTACGCTACTAGTAACCATCAAATCTCAAAACCTTTTATTGAAAAGGGGTCATAATACTCGACACCCGAAATAATTTTATTCCCCCATTAACTTGGGTAGGAATATTCACAACCAAGCCACTTTTCTCAAAATCCAAAACATTTATAAATCCAGTAATTGGATAAGTAAAATCACTTGACTATTCTGAATATAGAATAGCAGATGAGTATTTGCATAAACAGAATTTTTTAATTCAGCGATATGTAAAACATTTATCTATTCCGAACAGAGAATAGGGAAAACAATACTTGCATAATATAATTCAAAATAAACGTCACTTGAATGATAAGTGAAGTCAGGGGTACTTGCCTTTGGGTTTTAGCAGTTAGTCACACTCGCAATGACGCATCTATTCTGACATTCTGTCTTAAAGTATCACCGTCTTTCTTTTCAACACTTCACCGATATGCTGCTTCTGCGATTGCTAGAAGCCAGATATCTAATGCCATTCCATCTTATTCTTTATCCAATGTCTTGTCCCGATCAGCTCGAATGATCCGCATCTATAATTAAAATATAGAACTTTAATCGTCAAAATGATAATCACTCGACGAACTACGCGTCAAAATCCTATCGTCTACCCATACGATAGCCAACACATAATTATATCAGCCAAACACAGGACTCTTGACCCACACATGTATTTAATTCACATACCACGTAATCACATAACTCACGTATCACATAATTCATATAACACAGGACTCGGTACGTTTAAAACTGAAATTGGGTCAAAATACGATTTATCGATCAATAATCGACTTAGAATGACTTGTAAAACAAGTAACCTTTCGAAACAAAATGATTTGGGTCTCAAAAGTATTTTTAATGAAAGCGAAATATTATTCTGAGTCTGTACGCGTTCGTTTCGTATTAAACGGACGAACGGTTTATTTATTATGAATTTTTTGAACATTTTTCCGAATTAAAACGGGTCTCCGAATCATTTATAACTAAATAATAGGGCTCGAACACCCGAAAATAATTTTATAAGAATTATCGAGCCTGGAAAATAATTTAAAATAATATTTTCTTGGAAATCGGACAGCACCTCCTCTATTTCTTGGACTGCCAGTCGATATCATATCGACACAATCAACAACAATTAACACAATAATTTATATTTACGCGTATAAACACTCCATAAATGAATAACACGGTCAAAAATTACTTCTACAAAAACTTCTAAAAATTATGAAATAAATATATTAACACTAACATGCTATAATATACAAAAGTACGAAGGCGGAATTTCGGAATCGTTACCCAAAATAAATTCTGATCACCCCGAAGAGAATATCTGATGTCCGGAAAATATCTCCAGAAAAATCCGAAATTAATAGCCATATACATATACACGCTGAGATGCCATGTGGAGTAATCAACGCCTTCAAACTCCTTTTTAATGTCCCGAAAATAAATTAAAACGGAAATATAGCGGAAATATTCCCCGCAAATTTTCTTCTCAAAACCTTGCAATATATATACCTATGCGTAGGTATCGAAGCGCTGATCATTTATATATATAATAATTAAAATTTGGATGAACGGTTGAGAAGATATGAATTTTTGAAAGTTAAAAGTAAATAAATAATACGAGAGAAAGAGAGACATAGAGAAGGGAGAGAAACTGTTTTGGTAAAAAGGAAACGGGGAGGGGGTTTGTTTTGTTAACGCAGAGATAAAGAAGGGGGAGGGGCGGCACGTGGCAGGGGCTGGGGCTTTACACGTTTCTGTTTTTTTTTTTCTTCCTTCCACTGTACTACTTGCAGTACTTATCAACATACAAGCATAATTTTGTCCCGAAATTTAGAATTTAACGAGCAGACTTACGGGTACAATTAAACCGAAAATTACCAAATAAGTTTTAAAATTCTCGGAATAATTAAAAACTAATAAAATAAAATTTTCAAAATTTTTAAAGTATTTTTGACTTGCTCGTTATACCCGCATTACACAATTTAACGAACCGAGCTGCGCTTGAAACAAATTCAGAAAATTACGAAAATAGTCTTAAAATGTTACAAATATCCCGAAGTTTATAAAAACATAAATTTTGAAATTTTAAAACAATTTTTGAAATGCAATTTATACCCGCTTTTATCAATTCAACGAATCAACGCGCGGGTGAAATTAATCATAAAAATTTCCAAAATAATTTTAAAATTCTCGGAATATTCCAAACTTATATAAATATGAGTTTCATAATTTTTGAAGGATTTTAGAATTAAATACAGATTTTATAAATAAATAAAATCAGAAATTCATACAGGGCTAAATAATTGATGAAATATTGATTTCTAAATTTTATAAAATCCTAAAAATAATTATTGTAAATATAAAACCATAAAAACAATTTTAGAGACAATCCAAGTATTTATGCAAATAAATATCCGAAAATAGATTACTTAACTACTAAGTAACTAAAAAAGTGATACAATTTAATACCATATTTGGATAATCATCAAAACTGAGCTTTTTATAAACCACCATATACGAAAATAATGTAAAAATATTCCGTCTCTCGAGAATACGGATTTTGTTGATTACCGAAATAACTATCGTATCGAAATTCTTGCGCCGGGCCGCGCACGGGTCAAACCGTAATCCGGATTGAAAAAGTCAAAACACAGAAAATGTCCGGAATTACCAGATTAGGTTAGGAAGGAGTTTTCGGAAGAGTTTCGGGTTGTAAAAACGCAAAAACAGTTGCGGTTGGACGATTCCCGACTTTATAAAATAATTTTGGTAATTACTTAGAAAATAATTAATAATTCATAAATCAATATAAAATCATATAACAGTCCAAAAATTACCAGAAAAATATCACAATTATCTATATTTTATTCTGGACATATAAAAATTCAAATACTCAAATAATATCACGTATAAACACCCAAACATCAATTCGAATTATCTAGATAATTTACTAAAATTCACATAAAATTACATAAATAATTCCAAATAATTATAAAAATAATATCTGAAAATATGGGATATTACAATCTACCCCCCTTATAAGGATTCCGTCCTCGGAATCAGCAGAAAAGAGCACTAGGGATCTTATCACAAATTTTCCATTTCCAAATAAACTCGATTTTCCATAATCTCAAATAAATCTTGTATTCCTTGTATATAAAACTTTTACAGGAGCTTCACTGTGCACCACTGTTCCATTCACACCCTTTGACCAATTCTTCAATAAAATCACTTTTTACCGATTGCGAGAAAGAAGAATAAAGAGAAAGATAAAGAGAAAGAAAAAGAAAGAGAGGGATAGAGATAAATAGAGAGAGAAATAAAGAAACAGATTGACTTCGTTGTACGCCGTTGATATTTTAATCTCATTGCACTCCACTGTCGTCCTTGGTAATTCCATCATACTGCCTTACTTTGACTTGACCAGGATAACTCAGCTTACTTGCTTGGCATACCTTCGAATGTTTGTGATGACAAAATCATGGAATTTCAAAAAGAAATGAATTTGATACCATAACGGGACCAAGATCTGAATTTGAGAAAAAGTATTGTTGAAATGGGAGAAAAACTGAGAGATCGGTATGATCAAATGAACTTGGTATTGCGTGTCTAAATTAAGACACTACTAAAGGTTGTTAACCTTCATGTATTCAAAACACACACAAGTGATGGCGTCCCATCCAACTCCTATCACACAGACAGGTATACCTTGTGTCCCCTATAGTTAGGGTTGTTCATCTCAGTCAGAATTAAAGAATATCAATGGAATCCAAAATCAAATGAATAAAACTGAAAATATTTCAGAGCTGATATTTCTGGAGAAAAATGAAATCCAGAAAACAAGATTCTGTAATAAAATGATTAAACGAGTGTTAGGGAATATATCCTCTAACAGATACCTCTTTTGAGAGAGGTCAAAAGAAATTATAGAAAGAGAAGGTATTGCCAAAGTCTTAATGCTTATCTTCTGTTTGAATTCTTCTGTTGACACTTCTTCATATTCCAGGGATATCGATAATCTTCATCGTCGTCGAATCGTAGTAGCCTCGAAAGGTTCCACAATAGAAGTTTTGCAACTGCCAGGAGTTCCATCCAGCTTAGCACAACCATCTCAAACGAATCTGTCTTATCTTAACTTAATCGTTGGCACTATATCTGATAGTCCAACAGGAACTCGATATGAGCTCAAACGTCCTCACATAGCTATACACACTCCTACACACTCTCGTTTCTAGTTTACTATAACCTCAGCTCTGATACCAACCTGTAACGCCCCCAAATCCGGGGTCAAAGTTTTTGGTCGTCACTATAAAACTTTAATCCAAATCAACCTGTTTAATCAATAAACAAATGTCAGCGGAAGATATTTAGCATAAATGGCCCCAACTAATCCAAGATCTTTTAAGGTTACATTTCTAGAAACAAGAAATCAAAATTCCACAAATAATTTTTATCTATCTTTTACTTTTAAAACTTTTTTCAACAAATACCAACTCAAAACTAAACCCGCTAGTATAACTTCGAAATGAAGTATACTAGGCCCAAATAAAATATACAACTATAATATAATATAATATAAACAACTTTATACAATAAAACTTACACTAGCCCGCAAACCCTGGACCAGCCACCTTTCAAAAATCTTCGTCTTTGCTTTCTCGAATTACGCAGCTAAATATCGCAAGCTAATCATCACTGGAGGTTAAATTTAAAAAAACAGGCAAGTATGAGCGGAAGAAATGCTCAGCAAGTTCATTATAGTAAATATCGAGTCATTTTGATAAAAAAACTGATATCTGCATCAGCGCAGAATATTTAGAAATCATAATTGCTGAATCATAAAACTCTTTTTGATATTTTCAAGCGAAATGCTTCAGCAATACTTTGAATCTTGACGAGAATAAAACTCGTAAAACAGTGTTTACGGAAATATCGTAAACAATTCTAACATGAAACAATGATTATGGATTGAATCGTAAATTTTACTCAAAACCGAACTCTTGAAATTAATACTTATTTTGTTATCATATCAAATTAGATATCACTACGAACTTTGATGCTCACAACATTCCATACTGAAGTCAACACCAATCATCTTTACTAATACCATCTTTGATATTTAACAACAAACTAAGTATCCTCAAAATAAGAAACTGAATCAAAATCACATTTCATCTTTTATCCGAAAATAAAATACTTAATAAATCATTCCTTGTAAGATGTCAAAAGCAATATAATAATTTCGATTGGAACCAAATTATGCACTATGTTGTTCCTGATGATCAGTCATGAAACAGCACCGGTATCCCGCAGTATACCGTAAATATAGGTACTACCTGTATTCCGAAGACATACGGTACCTATAGGGCGCCAGAAAAAGGCATAACTAGCCTTGTAAGATATTACACTTCTGTATTGCACTTCCGTATAATAGCTCACGCTGGACCGGTGCCTCGGCCTCTTACGCTACCAGTAACCATCAAATCTCAAAACCTTTTATTGAAAAGGGGTCATAATACTCGACACCCGAAATAATTTTATTCCCCCATTAACTTGGATAGGAATATTCACAACCAAGTCACTTTTCTCAAAATCCAAAACATTTATAAATCCAGTAATTGGATAAGTAAAATCACTTGACTATTCTGAATATAGAATAGCAGATGAGTATTTGCATAAACAGAATTATTTAATTCAGCGATATGTAAAACATTTATCTATTCCGAACAGAGAATAGGGAAAATAATACTTGCATAATATAATTTGAAATAAACGTCACTTGAATGATAAGTGAAGTCAGGGGTACTTGCCTTTGGGTTTTAGCAGTTAGTCACACTCGCAATGACGCATCTATTCTGACATTCTGTCTTAAAGTATCACCGTCTTTCTTTTCAACACTTCACCGATATGCTGCTTCTGCGATTCCTAGAAGCCAGATATCTAATGCCATTCCATCTTATTCTTTATCCAACGTCTTGTCCCGATCAGCTCGAATGATCCGCATCTATAATTAAAATATAGAACTTTAATCGTCAAAACGATAATCACTCGACGAACTACGCGTCAAAATCCTATCGTCTACCCATACGATAGCCCACACATAATTATATCAGCCAAACACAGGACTCTTGACCCACACATGTATTTAATTCACATACCACGTAATCACATAACTCACGTATCACATAATTCATATAACACAGGACTCAGTACGTTTAAAACTGAAATTGGGTCAAAATACGATTTATCGATCAATAATCGACTTAGAATGACTTGTAAAACAAGTAACCTTTCGAAACAAAATGATTTGGGTCTCGAAAGTATTTTTAATGAAAGCGGAATATTTTTCTGAGTCTATACGCGTTCGTTTCGTATTAAACGGACGAACGGTTTATTTATTATGAATATTTTGAACATTTTTCCGAATTAAAACGGGTCTCCGAATCATTTATAACTAAATAATAGGGCTCGAACACCCGAAAATAATTTTATAAGAATTATCGAGCCTGGAAAATAATTTAAAATAATATTTTCTTGGAAATCGGACAGCACCTCCTCTATTTCTTGGACTGCCAGTCGATATCATATCGACACAATCAACAACAATTAACACAATAATTTATATTTACGCGTATAAACACTCCATAAATGAATAACACGGTCAAAAATGACTTCTACAAAAACTTCTAAAAATTATGAAATAAATATATTAACACTAACATGCTATAATATACAAAAGTACGAAGGCGGAATTTCGGAATCGTTACCCAAAATAAATTCTGATCACCCCGAAGAGAATATCTGATGTCCGGAAAATATCTCCAGAAAAATCCGAAATTAATAGCCATAGACATATACACGCTGAGATGCCATGTGGAGTAATCAACGCCTTCAAACTCCTTTTTAATGTCCCGAAAATAAATTAAAACGGAAATATAGCGGAAATATGCCCCGCAAATTTTCTTCTCAAAACCTTGCAATATATATACCTATGCGTAGGTATCGAAGCGCTGATCGTTTATATATATAATAATTAAAATTTGGATGAACGGTTGAGAAGATATGAATTTTTGAAAGTTAAAAGTAAATAAATAATACGAGAGAAAGAGAGACATAGAGAGAAGGGAGAGAAACTGTTTTGGTAAAAAGGAAACGGGGAGGGGGTTTATTTTGTTAACGCAGAGATAAAGAAGGGGGAGGGGCGGCACGTGGCAGGGGCTGGGGCTTTACACGTTTCTGTTTTTTTTTCTTCCTTCCAATGTACTACTTGCAGTACTTATCAACATACAAGCCAAATTTTGTCCCGAAATTTAGAATTTAACGAGCAGACTTACGGGTACAATTAACCCGAAAATTATCAAATAAGTTTTAAAATTCTCGGAATAATTAAAAACTAATAAAATAAAATTTTCATAATTTTTAAAGCATTTTTGACTTGCTCGTTATACCCGCATTACACAATTTAACGAACCGAGCTGCGCTTGAAACAAATTCAGAAAATTACGAAAATAGTCTTAAAATGTTACAAATATCCCGAAATTTATAAAAACATAAATTTCGAAATTTTAAAACAATTTTTGAAATGCAATTTATACCCGCTTTTATCAATTAAACGAATCAACGCGCAGGTGAAATTAATCCTAAAAATTTCCAAAATAATTTTAAAATTCTCGGAATATTCCAAACTTATATAAATATGAGTTTCATAATTTTTGAAGGATTCTAGAATTAAATACAGATTTTTATAATTAAATAAAATCAGAAAATCATACAGGGCTAAATAATTGATGAAATTTTGATTTCTAAATTTTATAAAATTCCAAAAATAATTATTGTAATTATAAAACCATAAAAACAATTTTAAAGACAATCCAAGTATTTATGCAAATAAATATCCGAAAATAGATTACTTAGCTGCTAAGTAACTAAAAAAGTGATACAATTTAATACCATATTTGGATAATCATCAAAACCGAGCTTTTTATAAACCACCATATACGAAAATAATGTAAAAATATCCCGTCTCTCGAGAACACGGATTTTGTTGATTACCGAAATAACTATCGTATCGAAAATCTTGCGTCGGGCCGCGCACGGGTCAAACCGTAATCCGGATTGAAAAAGTCAAAACACAGATAATGTCCGGAATTACCAGATTAGGTTAGGAAGGAGTTTTCGAAAGAGTTTCGTGTTGTAAAACGCAAAAACAGTTGCGGTGGGACGATTCCCG
The DNA here is from genome assembly GCF_009905375.1 of Apium graveolens. Classification (NCBI taxonomy): domain Eukaryota; kingdom Viridiplantae; phylum Streptophyta; class Magnoliopsida; order Apiales; family Apiaceae; genus Apium; species Apium graveolens. The sequence continues at coordinate 201,585,425 of NC_133647.1, forward strand.
ACTTTATAAAATAATTTTGGTAATTACTCAGAAAATAATTAATAATTCATAAATCAATATAAAATCATATAACAGTCCAAAAATTACCAGAAAAATATCACAATTATCTATATTTTATTCTGGACATATAAAAATTCAAATACTCAAATAATATCACGTATAAACACCCAAACATCAATTCCAATTATCAGATAATTTACTAAAATTCACATAAAATCACATAAATAATTTCAAATAATTATAAAAATAATATCTGAAAATATGGGATATTACAATCTACCCCCCTTATAAGGATTCTGTCCTCGGAATCAGCAGAAAAGAGCACTAGGGATCTTATCACAAATTTTCCATTTCCAAATAAACTCGATTTTCCATAATCTCAAATAAATCTTGTATTCCTTGTATATAAAACTTTTACAGGAGCTTCACTGTGCACCACTGTTCCATTCACACCCTTTGACCAATTCTTCAATAAAATCACTTTTTACCGATTGCGAGAAAGAAGAATAGAGAGAAAGATAAAGAGAAAGAAAAAGAAAGAGAGGGATAGAGATAAATAGAGAGAGAAATAAAGAAACAGATTGACTTCGTTGTACGCCGTTGATATTTTAATCTCATTGCACTCCACTGTCGTCCTTGGTAATTCCATCATACTGCCTTACTTTGACTTGACCAGGATAACTCAGCTTACTTGCTTGGCATACCTTCGAATGTTAGTGATGACAAAATCATGGAATTTCAAAAAGAAATGAATTTGATACCATAACGGGACCAAGATCTGAATTTGAGAAAAAGTATTGTTGAAATAGGAGAAAAACTGAGAGATCGGTATGATCAAATGAACTTGGTATTGCGTGTCTAAATTAAGACACTACTAAAGGTTGTTAACCTTCATGTATTCACAACACACACAAGTGATGGCGTCCCATCCAACTCCTATCACACAGACAGGTATACCTTGTGTCCCCTATAGTTAGGGTTGTTCATCTCAGTCAGAATTAAAGAATATCAATGGAATCCAAAATCAAATGAATAAAACTGAAAATATTTCAGAGCTGATATTTCTGGAGAAAAATGAAATCCAGAAAACAAGATTCTGTAACAAAATGATTAAACGAGTGTTAGGGAATATATCCTCTAACAGATACCTCTTTTGAGAGAGGTCAAAAGAAATTATAGAAAGAGAAGGTATTGCCAAAGTCTCAATGCTTATCTTCTGTTTGAATTCTTCTGTTGACACTTCTTCATATTCCAGGGATATCGTTAATCTTCATCGTCGTCGAATCGTAGTAGCCTCGAAAGGTTCCACAATAGAAGTTTTGCAACTGCCAGGAGTTCCATCCAGCTTAGCATAACCATCTCAAACGAATCTGTCTTATCTTAACTTAATCGTTGGCACTATATCCGATAGTCCAACAGGAACTCGATATGAGCTCAAACGTCCTCACATAGCTATACACACTCCTACACACTCTCGTTTCTAGTTTACTATAACCTCAGCTCTGATACCAACCTGTAATGCCCCCAAATCCGGGGTCAAAGTTTTTGGTCGTCACTATAAAACTTTAATCCAAATCAACCTGTTTAATCAATAAACAAATGCCAGCGGAAGATATTTAGCATAAATGACCCCAACTAATCCAAGATCTTTTAAGGTTACATTTCTAGAAACAAGAAATCAAAATTCCACAAATAATTTTTCTCTATCTTTTACTTTTAAAACTCTTTTCAACAAATACCAACTCAAAACTAAACCCACTAGTATAACTTCGAAATGAAGTATACTAGGCCCAAATAAAATATACAACTATAATATAATATAATATAAACAACTTTATACAATAAAACTTACACTAGCCCGCAAACCCTGGACCAGCCACCTTTCAAAAAGCTTCGTCTTTGCTTTCTCGAATTACGCAGCTAAATATCGCAAGCTAATCCTCACTGGAGGTTAAATTTAAAAAAACAGGCAAGTATGAGCGGAAGAAATGCTCAGCAAGTTCATTATAGTAAATATCGGGTCATTTTGATAAAAAAAAAACTGACATCTGCATCAGCGCAAAATATTTAGAAATCATAATTGCTGAAAGATAAAACTCTTTTTGATATTTTCAAGCCAAATGCTTCAGCAATACTTTGAATCTTGACGAGAATAAAACTCGTAAAACAGTGTTTACGGAAATATCGTAAACAATTCTAACATGAAACAATGATTATGGATTGAATCGTAAATTTTACTCAAAACCGAACTCTTGAAATTAATACTTATTTTGTTATCATATCAAATTAGATATCACTACGAACTTTGATGCTCACAACATTCCATACTGAAGTCAACACAAATCATCTGTACTAATACCATCTTTGATATTTAACAACAAACTAAGTATCCTCAAAATAAGAAACTGAATCAAAACCACATTTCATCTTTTATCCGAAAATAAAATACTTAATAAATCATTCCTTGTAAGATGTCAAAAGCAATATAATAATTTCGATTGGAACCAAATTATGCACTATGCTGTTCCTGATGATCAGTCATGAAACAGCACCGGTATCCCGCAGTATACCGTAAATATAGGTACTACCTATATTCCGAAGACATACGGTACCTATAGGGCGCCAGAAAAAGGCATAACTAGCCTTGTAAGATATTACACTTCTGTATTGCACTTCCGTATAATAGCTCACGCTGGACCGGTGCCTCGGCCTCTTACGCTACCAGTAACCATCAAATCTCAAAACCTTTTATTGAAAAGGGGTCATAATACTCGACACCCGAAATAATTTTATTCCCCCATTAACTTGGGTAGGAATATTCACAACCAAGTCACTTTTCTCAAAATCCAAAATATTTATAAATCCAGTAATTGGATAAGTAAAATCACTTGACTATTCTGAATATAGAATAGCAGATGAGTATTTGCATAAACAGAATTATTTAATTCAGCGATATGTAAAACATTTATCTATTCCGAACAGAGAATAGGGAAAACAATACTTGCATAATATAATTCGAAATAAACGTCACTTGAATGATAAGTGAAGTCAGGGGTACTTACCTTTGGGTTTTAGCAGTTAGTCACACTCGCAATGACGCATCTATTCTGACATTCTGTCTTAAAGTATCACCGTCTTTCTTTTCAACACTTCACCGATATGCTGCTCCTGCGATTGCTAGAAGCCAGATATCCAATGCCATTCCATCTTATTCTATATCCAACGTCTTGTCCCGATCAGCTCGAATGATCCGCATCTATAATTAAAATATAGAACTTTAATCGTCAAAACGATAATCACTCGACGAACTACGCGTCAAAATCCTATCGTCTACCCATACGATAGCCCACACATAATTATATCAGCCAAACACAGGACTCTTGACCCACATATGTATTTAATTCACATACCACGTAATCACATAACTCACGTATCACATAATTCATATAACACAGGACTCGGTACGTTTAAAACTGAAATTGGGTCAAAATACGATTTATCTATCAATAATCGACTTAGAATGACTTGTAAAACAAGTAACATTTCGAAACAAAATGATTTGGGTCTCAAAAGTATTTTTAATGAAAGCGGAATATTTTTCTGAGTCTGTACGCGTTCGTATCGTATTAAACGGACGAACGGTTTATTTATTATGAATTTTTTGAACATTTTTCGGAATTAAAACGGGTCTCCGAATCATTTATAACTAAATAATAGGGCTCGAACACCTGAAAATAATTTTATAAGAATTATCGAGCCTGGAAAATAATTTAAAATAATATTTTCTTGGAAATCGGACAGCACCTCCTCTATTTCTTGGACTGCCAGTCGATATCATATCGACACAATCAACAACAATTAACACAATAATTTATATTTATGCGTATAAACACTCCAGAAATGAATAACACGGTCAAAAATGACTTCTACAAAAACTTCTAAAAATTATGAAATAAATATATAAACACTAACATGCTATAATATACAAAAGTTCGAAGGCGGAATTTCGGAATCGTTACCCAAAATAAATTCTGATCACCCCGAAGAGAATATCTGATGTCCGGAAAATATCTCCAGAAAAATCCGAAATTAATAGCCATAGACATATACACGCTGAGATGCCATGTGGAGTAATCAACGCCTTCAAACTCCTTTTTAATGTCCCGAAAATAAATTAAAACGGAAATATAGCGGAAATATGCCCCGCAAATTTTCTTCTCAAAACCTTGCAATATATATACCTATGCGTAGGTATCGAAGCGCTGATCGTTTATATATATAATAATTAAAATTTGGATGAACGGTTGAGAAGATATGAATTTTTGAAAGTTAAAAGTAAATAAATAATACGAGAGAAAGAGAGACATAGAGACATAGAGAAGGGAGAAAAACTGTTTTGGTAAAAAGGAAACGGGGAGGGGGGTTTGTTTTGTTAACGCAGAGATAAAGAAGGGGGAGGGGCGGCACGGGGCAGGGGCTGGGGCTTTACACGTTTCTGTTTTTTTTTCTTCCTTCCACTGTACTACTTGCAGTACTTATTAACATACAAGCCTAATTTTGTCCCGAAATTTAGAATTTAACGAGCAGACTTATGGGTACAATTAACCCGAAAATTACCAAATAAGTTTTAAAATTCTCGGAATAATTAAAAACTAATAAAATAAAATTTTCATAATTTTTAAAGCATTTTTGACTTGCTCGTTATACCCGCATTACACAATTTAACGAACCGAGCTGCGCTTGAAACAAATTCAGAAAATTACGAAAATAGTCTTAAAATGTTACAAATCTCCCGAAGTTTATAAAAACATAAATTTCGAAATTTTAAAACAATTTTTAAAATGCAATTTATACCCGCTTTTATCAAATAAACGAATCAACGCGCGGGTGAAATTAATCCTAAAAATTTCCAAAATAATTTTAAAATTCTCGGAATATTCCAAACTTAAATAAATATGAGTTTCATAATTTTTGAAGGATTCTAGAATTAAATACAGATTTTATAAATAAATGAAATCAGAAAATCATACAGGGCTAAATAATTGATGAAATATTAATTTCTAAATTTTATGAAATCCCAAAAATAATTATTGTAATTATAAAATCATAAAAACAATTTTAGAGACAATCCTAGTATTTATGCAAATAAATATCCGAAAATAGATTACTTAGCTGCTAAGTAACTAAAAAATGATACAATATAATACCATATTTGGATAATCATCAAAACCGAGCTTTTTATAAACCACCATATACGAAAATAATGTAAAAATATCTCGTCTCTCGAGAATACGGATTTTGTTGATTACCGAAATAACTATCGTATCGAAAATCTTGCGCCGGGCCGCGCACGGGTCAAACCGTAATCCGGATTGAAAAAGTCAAAACACAGAAAATGTCTGGAATTACCAGATTAGGTTAGGAAGGAGTTTTCGGAAGAGTTTCGGGTTGTAAAAACGCAAAAACAGTTGAGGTTGGACGATTCCCGAGTTTATAAAATAATTTTGGTAATTACTCAGAAAATAATTAATAATTCATAAATCAATATAAAATCATATAACAGTCCAAAAATTACCAGAAAAATATCACAATTATCTATATTTTATTCTGGACATATAAAAATTCAAATACTCATATAATATCACGTATAAACACCCAAACATTAATTCCAATTATCAGATAATTTACTAAAATTCACATAAAATCACATAAATAATTCCAAATAATTATAAAAATAATATCTGAAAATATGGGATATTACAATATTCACGTAATTTTAAAATTTTATTTATTCAATCATATAATAATTTTAATATATTTATATAAAAATATAATAATTATATATTTTTAATAAAAGATTTAGGGAGAAGTTGTGGTCGTAATTTAGTATGATAAGTTTTGGGCGTAGTTTAGTAGGATAAGGAGACTATATCTATTAGTTTAGTAATTTAGTAGTTTAACATGTAAACAGTCTAAACGTGTATCAGCCCATTGAGCAACCTAATATATACGAATATAGTCTAAACCAAACTTGTTAATACTGTTACAAGATACGTGAACACGGTACGAAACGACACGAATAATTAGTGTTTGGCTTCGAAAATTTGGTACACGAACACGAAAAAACACGAATATAATTAGTGTCGGGTTTGGGTTTCCAATACAGGTACACGACACGGAACGAAAGTACACGGAATAAATAAATAAATAAATTTTTAAAAATATATAATATACATATATACTAAATACCAAATGTGAATTTTACTTATTCTAAATAACATATATATAATTGTAAATACTAAAATATATTTTATTGTTCATCGACTACGTGAGAGAGCACCTCACCCTTTAATTATCTATTGTTTGATTACGTGAGTGAGCACTTCACCATTTAATTCTATTGCATTTTTTAACAATTAATATTTTTCATATATAATCTGTGTATATTAGTGTACTAAAACGGGTAAACACGAATATATTAGTTCAGGTTAGTGTCACCAAATTGGTACAGGAATGCAAATCTGGGTCGTGTTCAGGTTTAAGGTTTGGTACACGAAAACACGAAAGTACACGGAACGTTTGTACACGACACGGAACGTTGTCAGGTCTTGTCTAAACGTGTGTATCCATTAAACTACCATTTATGAGAATAAAGCCGAAAATTTCGTACATGACATGCTAATACGATACGATAATTATGAGTTTGATTTGATATTTTTGGTACACGAATACGAAAATATATTTTTTAAAGAATGCCAGAATGTATCATAGAATGTACTTTTTTAAAAAAATTTAACATTAAATACATAAATGTTACCCGTAAGGGTTGGCTTTCTGTGATTAAAGAGAAGATAACTATCATCTTGATCACAATCAGGAGTGCGCACCGAAAAATAGCAGCTACGAATTATCTGCGATAAAAAGAATACATAAATGTTATATTTAAAATTGTGAGTACAAATTTTGAGTTGTTTTGTTTTGTTTTCTTTTGTTTATTTGTATTTTGTACTATTTGGTAGCATCTTTTTATTGCTAAATATTTGGAAGCATCATTTTAATTAGACCAGACTCTCCGTTGTTTTTTTTTTGCCAAGTACCATCCTCTCCGTTGTTATACCCTTCTAAAACCCTACACACTTTAAACCACCTCCCCTTCATCGCCGATCGATCACCGCCTTCCCTCTACACGACGCCGTTTTGTTCACTCTCACGGTACTTCTCTCTTCTCACTCAATCACACGCACTAAAACACACACACTAAAAATCAAACTCTTATTTCGATTATCGAATAATCGAATCGATAAATCATTTACACAGAATAAATAAATCGAATTGCTACAACAAATCACAATATTTATTTTTCTCACTGTGTTTATTTAATTATTTGTTTTAATTTCTTTTTTGTAAATGAATTATTGAATAATTATGTTTATGTTATGTTTGATGTTGTGTATGATAGAGGACAAATTAGCGATCAGCGATGTCTATGATAGTTAGAGCTCGATTACTTGCTTCTGTTTCGAAACGATTTAATAAACGCAACTTTTCGGCAACTGTGAATGCTCCGAAACAGCAAATGGCGGCTGCCTCTGCTGCTTTTAGTGAGGAATTACCACCGCCTTCCCGAGAAAGTGGTGGAGTTGGAATGAGGTTGCTTAAGTACGGTGTTTTTGCGTCCTTTGCTGGAATTTTGGGGACTACTGGTTATGCGAGTTACGGTAATGCTAAATTCCTCGTAACTTGTTTTAATTAAGTTCGGGATGATAATTTGTGTTTTTGTTGTTGTTTTAGGGCAATGTCATATTTCCGCTGTTTTATTGTTGTATTGTGTTTCCGCTTTTGTTTTGTAATTTGTGCTGTGTGTATTACTAAATACCTCCTGTTTGTGTTAATTAAGATTTGGATGATAATTTGTGTCATGTTGTAATATCAGTACGTGTTTTGGTTGTTTAATTGTTGTTTCGTGTTGCATTGTTGTTTTATATTTTGTTATTTTAGGGTTTATGTTGATGCCTAAATCAGGATAATCTGACTAAATGAATTTGTGATAAATATTGTAAAAGAAGTCAACGGTAAAATTTCTATTGGTTAATAGCTTTGGGATCGAAGAATTTATAATTAAGGGAGGTGAAAATGCATTGTTTAAGTTATGATTGGACTGATGAAATGCCTTGTTATAATCGAGGTTATCAATTAATTTAATTGAACTGTACAAGCGTTATATCCCTCCTGTTCAAGATCATTTAGTTTTGTTTGTTTTTTTATTCCAGCATATAGTGTGGACGAAATCGAGGAAAAGACTAAAGCTTATCGTGCATCTTCAAATGTTGCTGCCCAAGATGATGGAACAACACTTGGTGTGAGTCTACTTATATTTTATTAAACTCGAGTCAAACCTATTGGTTGATACGTTTTAGTATCTGCTTTTTCAGTTCAATGGATATTATATACTTAAGAATATTTGTAAAAGAAAGTTTGGTATGTTTCACAAGTGGTAAATAACCTTTTAAGTGGAAGTCGAGGACTAGAACTGGTTTTAAAAAGGTAGATGGCCTGCTTTTACTTGTATATAAGCTCATCTCAGAAAATTTAAATAAATATGTTTCGGTTGAGAATAAGCATGGTGCTTTAAATTTGCCTCCTAAACTGCTGGTGGCATTATGGTTATCATTTGGCATTGTACTTAATTAAGAAAAATAAGTGCAGCCTAGTTCATTATATTTTTATTGCGTATGTGATTAGTGTTTTGCAACTTTTATTAGACTTTATACTTTTTAACGACATCTTTGTAACATCCCACATTGATAAGAATAAGAGTGTTTGGGAACTTTATAGATACAAGTCAATAACCAATGTGTACCAAATCGCTAGCTTTTTCGGGCTGACCTGTGTTGGGTTGTTGGGTCCCGGTACGCATTCGGTTGTGGGCTTGGATGTTATAAATGGTATCAAAGCCCTGCCCGGCCGGAAGTGCAAAGAAACTCCCTGGGTTTCATATGTGTATTTGTGAGATCGACGAGGACGTCGATTCTATAAGAGGGGGTGTTTGTAAAATCCCACATCGGTGAGAGTAAGAGTGTTTGAGAACTTTATAGATACACAAGTCAATAATCAATGTGGTATCAAATCGCTAGCTTTTTCGGGCTGACTGTGATGATTTGTTGGGTCGCAGTACGCATTCGGTTGTGGATTTGGATGTTATAATCTTGAACAAAATGGCCCATATGGCTTGGAGTTGCGTTAATTATGCCTATTAGGTGTTGCTGATAAGTTCGTTGGTAATGTGCCATTAGTAATCACGATATTGATGGCAGACATAGATTGATACAATGTTGAATTTTTACTCCCTAGTAAGTAAATTCTAAGATGGTCCTTTAATGATTGGTATTCATTTGTCATTTTAATTTGAAAGTTCATTTTTGTTTGCAGAAATATCAAGCGATGATTTATTCATCTGCAGCTACAGGTTAGAGTTTCTATGTCAAATCTTTATGTATTTGCATGTCTTCACTGAAGTACTATTGTTTCAAAGTTTGTCATACTTTTTGTCATAACTAATCATTCTGTTAAGCTCAGCTCTCTGGGTTTTTTTGTCTGAAAAAAGAGACAGGGGACCTTGATTGGTCTTACCTCAAACATATTTTAGAGCCAGAACCACTAGAATTTGCAGAATCTGTTGCATTTATAGCCTAGAAAAAAGTCAATGTTCATCTTCTTAACAACTTAAAATTTAGGCCGCAAACCATACAGTCAAATTAACCTTATGCTATTGGGAAGAGGTGCAATAAAAAATCAACAATATCACAATGGAAATCATTTAGGTGACCCCGTCTTTTTATTCAATGACTTTCTTTGAAGTAGAGGCTTTAGTAGAAGCAGCACTACTAGAAAATGTTTTCTTTTGCTCCTGCTTATTATTTTATTTTTTTTCTTCGTTGTTTCGACCCCTTGCTATCTGCTAGAGTAACGGAACTTAAAAATTTTGAAGTTGGCATCATGAAAAGCAAAAGCACCTAGCATCTTGCAAACTATGTGCAACCATAGCTTGTGATGCAATTATAAGCATCATTTTTTAAAAAAACATCCATACTTAACAGAGTACCAAAAGCATCACAAGAAGATGCCATGAGATAATTAAACCATAAATAAATTCCATTACTTTTTAGTAAACAAAATAAGGCTTGTATGTTGTGATGTGTACACCTAGGTAGCATGCAAAGAGCTTCAGATGTATTTTGTTTAAGCCAGTAAAGAAGGTATGCATACTAGAAAGAAGGTACCTCCATCTCTGTTAATGAATGATACAAGATCATTAACTTCATGAGTATCTTTATCTTGCCTAGGGTTTACTCCATCCAAGAAGTCCTATCATTATAGTAAGTAATTAACAGTCAAATTTTTAAAAGAACTACGAATAAATCGCATTTAAACTTTATCGGATGAAACATTCAAACTTCACCTTCAGCTCTCCACGTTCTTCACTGATGACTTTCTCCTGTTACAGTAGTGCTTTTTCAATAGCCTCATTTGTGTTTCGTGATTACGGCACTCCCGTGATTTCAAATTTTTGACATGCCCATTTGCTTAGTCAATATCAGACTAACAAAAGAAAGAAAACATGATATGTTTTACTGCTGCACTAAGAATTCTGGTTACAAGAAGAAAATCTCTTAAAGATCCTAAGTTATCTTTATGTTCATCATACGGCATATCTCTTATATCTCTTCTAACTAGAAGAGATATGCCATATGGTGAACACAAAGATAACTGAGTCTAGAAGAGATATGCCGTATGGTGAACATAAAGATAACCGAGGATTCTTCATAAGTTTTCTTCTTGTAACCAGAATTCTTATGTCTAATATCGAGCAGTGAAACATATCATATTTTCTTTCTTTTGTTAATCTGATGTTGACTAAGCAAATGGGCAGGTCGAAAAGTTGAAATCACAGGAATGCCGTAATCACAAAACACAAATGAGGCTATTGAAAAAGCTCTACTCTAACAGGAGAAAGTACTCTAACAGGAGAAAGTCATCAGTGAAGAACGTGGAGCAGGTGAAGTTTGAATGTTTCATCCAATGAAGATTAAACGCGATTTATTCGTAGTTCTTTTAAAAATTTGATTATTGATTACTTACTATAATGATAGGACTTCTTGGCTGGAGTAAACCCTAGGCAAAATAAAGATACTCGTGAAGTTAATGATCTTGTATCATTCATTAATGGAGATGGAGGTACCTTCTTTCTAGTATGCATACCTTTTTTACTGGCTTCAAGAACAATACATCTGAAGCTCTTTGCATGCTACCTAGGTGCACACATCACAATATACAAGCCTTATTTTATTTACTAAAAAGTAATGGAATTTATTTATGGTTTAATTATCTTATGGCATCTTCTTGTGATGCTTTTGGTACTCTGTTAAGTCTGGATGGTTGTTTGAAAAATGATGCTTATAATTGCATCACAGGCTACGGTTGCACATTTTAGTTTGCAAGATGCTGGGTGCTTTTGCTTTTCATGATGCCAACTTCAAAATTTTTATGTTCCGTTACTCTGGCAGATATCAAGGGGTCAAAACAACGAAGAAAAAAAATAAGCGAAAACATTTTCCAGTAGTGCTACTTCTACTAAAGCTCTACTTCAGAGAAAGTCATTTAAAAAAAAGTCGTGGTCAGCTAAATGGTTTCCATTTTGATATTGTTGGTTTTTTATTGCACCTCTTCCCAATAGCATATGGTTTAGTTGTCACTGTATGGTTTGCGGCCTAAATTTTAAGTTCCTAAGAAGATGAACCTTGACCTTTTTCTAGGCTATAAATGCAATGGATTCTCTGCCTAGTGGTTCCGGCTCTAAACTTAAGGCAGAGACTGTGGAAGCATATGAATAAAAAAATTACTAAAGACCAAATCAAAACGTCAACCTCCCAACACAGTATTGAAAGTAAAATATGTAACTCACTCCTTGCTCTGATCTAAGACGGATTAACTTTTTTGAAACCTTTAGATCTGTACACCCAGGTGGCTACACAAAACTTAAACATATTCTACAATAAATCTGACGAACTATAACAGTCTCTAAAAAGCCTGTTATTTCTCAAGCCATATGGCAAAAAGTTGCAACAAGCGTGTTTTTGAACCAGTAAGATACCCGCTCAACACTCTCTAAGCAAGGGAACTAAGAACATGGAGGCATGCACTTTAATGTACCAAACTCCGCAAACACTCTGAATTACAAATCTAACTCTAATTAATGTACATAACATCAGTTCATGTAAACCTTATTTCGTAAGTTCTTTAGCATCTGTTTGACTTTAACTTGAATAATTTGTTTGTTTAAAATCTCAGTTCCTGCCAAGTTACTTGAGGTCTACATAGATGGAAGGAGGTCACTTGAAGAACATGTTCGGGTTGGTACTTGATCTTAATTACCGTCATTTGGCTACTCTAAAAAATTGTTAACTTGATATGATTGAAATCAGGTTTTTAGATCATGGTTATTATCTGTGACTGTCTACGGTTTTACATGATCGCATCTTATTTCATATATTGGGGTTGACTGAACAGTCTTATTTAATTTTAGGGATTTACTGAACCATCTTCAGATAAGCTTCTCCCTGATATGCATCCCATGGAGCAGGGCGCATTTACACTAGTATTGGATCTAAATGAGACATTGATATACTCTGATTGGAAGGTATAAAGTTTAATTAAGATGTGTTTGATATATCTACTGTCCTCTTTTGTGTCTACTTCTTTATTGAATATATGCATGTGAAGCGTGATAGAGGTTGGCGGACATTCAAAAGACCTGGAGTTGATGCCTTTCTGGAACATCTAGCCAAATTTTATGAACTAGTAGTGTATTCAGACCAGCTAAGTATGGTATGTTAATCAACATCTTGAAATCATAGTGTGTGTGCTGTGATATCTTTGATCTCTACCCAGTTCTGAGCATCACTCGCGGTAACTGATCATATTTGGCATGTGCAGTATGTTGATCCTTCTGTTGATAGGTTGGATCCAAACCACAACATAAGGTATAGACTATCACGGTCTGCGACAAAATATCAAGACCAGAAGCATTATAGAGTAAGTTTCTTGTCGATATTATGCATCAATAATTTCGAAATTGCAAAATAAATTATTGAAGATGATTCGGAAGTTCATTTTAAGTTACAATTTTAAACCTAAAAATATATAGTTATGGACTCATCCATTTTATTTGTAGATGTAGAAACTTATCCTATAGCATTTTTCGAGCATATTACAGTTTCAAATATTTGTAGAGACTGGATGTAGTGTTCTGAGTCGAATTCTTTTAAATGTGCCCAAGTCAATTAGCCGAGTGTTTGCGCTTGATGATAATAATGTTTGTTATATTGTGGTCTTTATGGTAGGACCTTTCAATGCTGAATAGAGATCCCTCACGGATCCTCTATTTAAGTGGTAATGCACTAGAGACTAGCCTTCAGCCTGAAAATTGTGTACCTATAAAGCAGTGGAAGGGTGAAGCAGACGATACAGAACTCCTGGATATCATTCCATTCCTTGAATGTAAGTTATGCCAGAAATTTGATTTGAAATTGCATTTAGGTGTTCTTGTGATGGGCAGATTAAGTTTGGCACATGACTTTGTTCTATTACGATGTTATATATTCGCCACTTTTTTGGTGCAGATGTTGCTACACACAGACCACATGATATTCGCCCTGTTATAGCTTCATATAAAGGTCGTGATATTGCTAAGGAGTTCATTGAGCGTTCAAAGGAGGTTCAAAAGTAAGTCGATGAAATATTTTTTTTGTTACGATTATAAAAAAATTAATACTTGAGCACATATCTTCATTGTGAATTAAACCCTCGATCTCGTGCTACCCAGAGGAGAGGGGTATCTACTAAAGCTGAGCTTGCAGTAAGTTACTTGCAGTTAGTGCTCTGAAAGCTGCACACTGGATATCTTGTGGTTGGTCAGCTATGTCCCAAGTTTTATATGTTTATATCTGAGTTTCCCTCTAGTATTCTTCATGTGATCATCTAGGATTGTGCATGAAGTACAAACTGAACTGGTAGTTTGGTGTGTATAAACTGTACCAACTTAATAAGGTCTAAAATTGAATTATGAATTTTCAGAGTACTTAATTGATATATTGAACTATTTAGACTTGTATATTATATATGCTTATAAGATACTTTTTATAACTTAAAAGAAAAGTTTAGCATTGATGTGTGTGCGTGTGTGTATTAAATCTACTTAATTTCATTTTATGCAAATACAGAATAAGTTATAAAAGAAAACAGTGACCTCCCAAATAGTGAACTAAATAAAATATCTAGGTACAAGTTTGGTTCATATCTGGCATGGATCATATCTTTCTGTCTAAATTTGTTCATCAGGAGCTTGATTCATCTGCCTCCAAACCTATGTTCACTACTAGGTAGTAGCTTGATATATTTGCTGGGAAGGGAAATTGGATGCCTGGATTGATGATAGGTTTCAGATCTTGATAATAAGACATTATTTTCACTATCAATGCAGGAAACTGCAGGAGCAAAAGCAACAGCAACAAGGACGACTATGGCGGCGTTGAAATTTATAACTGAAAAAAGTTGATTTTGGTGCTGAAGACAACGGAGGCAGAATCATTTGATCGAGAATATAGGATTTCAAACATCATTGGAGATAGAAATTAGTATCCGGTTTTGTCGGCAACAGGTACTTGTATGTCTGATGGGATCTTTATAATAATTCTCACCACATTTCTACCTTTATTAACAGATTAGTTTTGGATTCTCTGTTACTGTGTCTAGACTCTGGTTAACATAAAAGGTGTAGCTGCAAGGTTACTGAGTATTTAGCATAATAGCTAAATTGTGGTAGTGGCTCATATAATTGTTTGAAATTTTCTATACATTATAATGTGTTCAGTTGTATTTGTATACCAGTTCTATAGTTATCTGATAAACTAGCAGCTTGCTGTTACACAAAGAGGCCTTGTGACTTTCTGCTCTTGTTCATGAAGGCTGCCTTGCTAATTCTGTCATTCAAATTTGAAAATATTAGTATCGGACCCAAAACCCATTTACATCGTCTCATTTTCTTACAGCATTGAGAAATTTCTGTAATCTACTTTGTAATTTACTTCTGAAATGTCATGTGTTTGCTCAGCTGTTTAATTCTTTTGTTTTTGAATCATTGATCGAAGGGTTATTATTATTATTAAGAGTGAAGTGATATTTTTCTTTACAGAAAAGTAAAGGTTTGAGCTTGCAGCTTATTATTTAATTATTAACAAAAATCTCGCATGAACAAGTGAACGTATGAGCTCATAACGAATGTGTATATGCGATGAAATAACGAGATATATTGGGCATACATAATTTTTATTTTTTACCATCAACATGAACGAGACACAAGTTATGTTAACGAAACTTGCAAAATGGGATTTGACAGGATGATTGTTTTACATGATACAATAGCTACTGTATAACAGAAGTCACTAGACTGATTATGTGAATCAGAAATCGGTGCTAATCCGTTAATTTATTGGCTATAAATTATTTGAAATAGAAATCGGATATATTTAATATTTTTAATGATAATAAATGTACTGATCCTTTTTACAAAAAAATATATCATTCAAAAGTTATACTAACATTAATCAGATTTTAAAAATCGGTAAAATAAAATTTAAGAATTAATGGAGGATTTTTAAAAAAATCGAGTAATTATAGTGACATAGTGATTGTTTAGAATTTGCAGCCATTAGCAAAAGATATACTATATCCTATACATATTATTATATAGTTCAATTAAGATAGTAAAAAAAACATAAAATAACATGATA
Organism: Apium graveolens; assembly: GCF_009905375.1. Classification (NCBI taxonomy): domain Eukaryota; kingdom Viridiplantae; phylum Streptophyta; class Magnoliopsida; order Apiales; family Apiaceae; genus Apium; species Apium graveolens. Next base: position 201,601,273 of record NC_133647.1, read on the forward strand.
GAACCAAAACAACACTTTTAATGACAAAACAGAAAGTACAACCAAAAAAACATAAACAGAAAGACTCTAAATACAATTCTAGAACACAAGGTTTCAGACAATATCAAGTTCTAAAAATAATACTGTGCTTTCCTTGCCTAATCCATGAAACCCCTTCATCCTACACATATTGATGAATCAAATATATATAATCAATCAAGACTCAACAATCACTTATCAGGAACGCGAGAGAGCGAAAGAAGAAGAAGAAGAAACAGCTAGAGAACTGGCTGATGATGAGGAGTTAGCAACAAAGAGAACCAAGAAGAAGAAACACATAAAATAATTGCACCAAAACATTCCAATCTCATCACCTTTCTTAAGTCCTCTCTCAGACACAAACTGCTTTCTCCAATTCCCACAAAAAACATAACAATCAGTGGAACCATGTTTCTTCATTGTCAACACATACTCTTTCCCTCTATTACAATCCCACACTTTAACTCGAACATCATGTCCCTCTTGCAGACTCCTTGCCTCCTCGTACCTCCCAGCCCTCTCCCACACCTTAACAACATGTTGTTGCACCACCTTTTTCGAAATCATTAGCCTGCACAGACTATTCACATCACTCGTTTCGAGAACTTTCTTTATTTTCCATGGATCATCGTACAATTTGAGTTTAGTACAAACCCCGTTGAGCTTCTCCTCTTCTTCCTCCTCCTTTGTGTAAAAACTAAATTTCTTGAGTTTCTTCGCGGTATCTAATTCTTCGTATTCTCCAGCATCTTCAAGGGTGGCTCTTTTGTTGTTTTTGTTGTTGACATTCATATAATTAGTAGCAGTAGTGGCGTTTAATCTCGAGCTTAAATCAATCGGTTCGTTAAGAACGAGAGCTTGATTTGATTGCTGTGAAGACATATTTGTGCATGGGGTTTACGAGAGTTTATTATTATCTGTGCAATATGTGAATAGTGAATGGAAAAATAAGGGGGTTTATACCGGTATATATACTGAGTTTGATGAACGAAATTAGTATCACATGTATTATATTAGATTTTTGAATTTGAATTGATAAAGGAAATTAGTAAAATATATTACAAATCTGAATTGATATTGGAAAATACAGGTTAATTAACGCATAGACAAACTAACTTGGTCCCCAATCAAGACTCTTTCCCATAATTAGTTTCATAAATATAATTTGGAGTAAAATTTTAATAAATATATAAAATATTTATTTTGTTATATTTTGATAGTTATTCAATTTAATCGATAAACTTTAATTACTGGAAATACAGTTGTCGGCTGAATTTTCTCATTTTCTCCTACACAATATAAAAATTAATAATTGTGTGACTTTAAAAGTTTTGAAGTTTATAATCGGCCTACTATGCTATCGATTAAATATTTAGAATCGTAAATAATTGTATTTTACTCTGATGTATTATTTGAAAAATATTATCGTTGTCCGTATATTTTTTGCGCTTGTATAGATATTTAGAAAGAACTTCAAATTAATATCACTACGTTCGGTAATATAAGTTGCACTGACCGAAAGAAAGAAAAAAATTTAAAAAAATCGCGAAAATAATCTAATTTGTGATGAGCTTCAAAAAAAATTATATCGGGTTAACATTTTTAAGATACCCGTAGCAGAAATTTGGTACGCGAATTTAATATTACTTTCGTTTTTGACAAATATGATTTATAAACTTATAAATGAGTATCTATTCTCATAAATTTCTGTAGTGATTGTGACCGAGCAGGTGGAACGACGAATGATAAATTTTTAATCAATTCAGTTATCCAACCGTATTCATTAATTTTACTTTCAAATACTTCAGTTTAGCTGATTTTGAAAATATTGTTATAACTTAAAGTTCTTTCAAAGAGGAAAGTTAGAAGTCAAAATTTTTTATTCGAATAATAATATAATTTTGTGTAGCGTTTTTGTTATTAAAAATTAAAAAAAAATGAGTTGACATACTAATGATAATATTAACTAGACTTTTTTGCACTTTGGTGGCTTGTACTAATTATTTTTTTCATTTTGGTGGCCGACTTTAGAAACTGAGCAACTGTGTGGCTATAAAAATAATTTTAAGTCATTTGCATGGCTCCGCATATGGGTCGTTAACGCCGTTAACGGTGAGGCAGGACAAATTGGCCAGTTCATATTTCAATGGCTCTATTGTGTGTGTATATGCGAGTATAACCCTCAGTTTTGCATACCCAAATCAGATAATCTCCAAAATTGAAGCAGATCTAAATCAAGAATGAACCACCAATGTTTATGCAGAAATTGGGCAGTGGAGAAAACGTCATGGACTGAGTATAATCCGGGTCGTCGATTTCTAACATGTGCTACCCAAACCTGCAACTTCTTCAAATGGGCTGAGCCGGAGTTCAATGGTCGAAGCAGAGGTGTGATTAATGGTGTGTTGAGGAATATAGGGAGGAAGGATAATGATCATATCATGGAGTTGGTGGCAGCTCGAAATGAGTATAGTGAGGAGATCAAGCAGTTGAGAAATGAAGTCACGAAATGGTGTGCATTTGCTGTGTTGCTCATGTTGTATGTTTTTCATACATGGTTTAGCTCAGTTGCTGAGGAAAAAGGTGATATCTAGTGTTGCTCATGTTGTATGTTTTCTTGTTGTAATATGAATTTTAAGGAAGGATGTTATGTTATTGTATTAGGACTAGTCTTGTATTAGTGATGTAGTGATGTACTTTGGTTTCTGCTATTAAAGTTGTTGTCTGTGTTATTGTAGTAGTGATGTTATGTTAGTAAAATATTATGCCAAAAGAGCAACATTGCCATAATCTTCAACTCAGTCATACAAAATCAGTCATACAAAGAAAAACTGTTATTCCCAAGAACTAACAATGAGATTTACAGAAGGGGGGTTGAATGTAAATCTCAAAACTTTTTCAAGTATTGAGCAGTTTCAAAGGCTAAGTGTTTTGATGAACAGTTGTGTGTGAATTGCTTTGAGCAGGTGCAGACAGATATATATATTCAAGACACAAATGTAAAGAACACAAAGATTTCAAAAACTTTTCTGGTGGATATGTTGTTCCACCAGAGATGTGTATTTCAGAAAATATGTGATTCAAAGAATTGATCACAGTTGCGTTCTAGTACAAATTAGATGATTTTCTCTCTGGATTTTTCTAAACAGCTCTGGAAAAATTCACACCCTAATTACTAGCTGCAACTTGGTTTATATATCACCAAGTTTACAAGTGAAGACAAAAGTACAAATATAATTAAAAAGATTCTTCACATGTTTCTTCTTCATTTCTCTATCCAATGCAATCTAGGATAATCTATGAATCTTTGAACACTTCCTTGTTTGCACCAGAATGGAAATGCTGCATTTTCTTGATTCCTCCAAGAGGCTACCACATTCCAATTGTCTCTGTCAACCCATGTGCCTCTGTCAGCTTATGAATTGTCACTGTCAACTGCTATTGAACTGAGCATCCGTTGAAGCTTTCATCCGTTGATGGCTTTATCCGTTGATGCATTAGCAGTTGAAGCTTTATCCTTTGATGCACTCATCCGTTGGTGGATGTTATCCGTTGAAGCTTTAGAGACATCCGTTGAAGCTTTGTTTCTCATCTGTTGAAGGCCTTTAATTTATCAGTTGATACTACTTCATTTATACAAAATTACAAGGCATGGAATATTTACAATTAGCCCTCCTATTTGCATATCCACTAGTAGTCAACATGACTTATAATTTCTCACAACATCTAAGAATTATAACTTAAATACAGAAACTGAAATGTGCTACAATACTAAACTTATTTCTAAGTAAAGCTACTCCATCAACGGATAGCCAGAATGGTCTTATCCGTTGAGGCTACAAACAATAGATTTCTACTTAAGTGTTTTGTTTAACTTATCATCAAACTAATACACATATTCCTAACAATCTCCCCCTATTTATGTCTACTAGAATTGTAGGCATAAATTTGGGTTTAACTTGATGATAACAAAACACTTAACAAATATATGAACTGAAATCAAGTAGAAATTCAAAAGTGTTGTAAAAGTGTATGTACTGAGATAGAATTGAAGAATTACATTATTTCCAAGGATGCTCCTTTAGGCTGAGCAGTGAGCAGATTATATTCTTTTCCTTTGATCCCTTGTTTTCTTCCCTAGCCTCGTGTCATTTTCCTCTACTTGAAGTTGGAGTTTTCTGTAGAATTCAGCTTCATCTTCTTCACTAATGTCCAACTTAGATTGCATGTCCTTGAGAGTTTCATTACTGGCAATTTTAAGTTGGTCTTCAAGTCTGAAAAATTTTCTGACTCATTTATTGTCTCTAAACTCCATCAACCAATGAGGTGATTATGAATTATAATTCCATACTCAGGTATGAGTAATGTTCTAGGCAAGGAATTAGACTCCCACCAAGTTTTCCTTATGCTGGCAATCTTGTTGAGAATCTCAGTTTTGGCAGTTCTGGTAAAGCCAGAATCCCTTTTGATAGCTGAGTAGACTCTAACCAAGGTAGAATAGCCTTCATTCAGAATTATTTGAAGAGGCCAAGTCCTTTCCTCACTTCCTTTATACTTGAACACTAGCCTTTCTGGGAGCTGTTTGTATGCACTTATTCCCCTTACTTCCTCCAGCTCATCCAGATAGAGTTCAATATCTGTAAACTCTTTTATGTCACAAATGTGAACATAATCATCCTTTGAGGCTTGTGGCTTAGGCTTAGATTTATATTTCTGAGTGAATTTACTTGAGGTTGGGGGAGGTGTTGATTTGGATTTTCTTTTCAGTTTCTTTGGTGGTGGAGAGGTAGTTAGGAAGGTAGGCAAGTTGATGGTGTCCCAATCAATAGGTTCCTCTTTAGGGATGATTGGTTCACCATGGACATTTATACTAGGATCAGCAACAAAAGGTTCAGGAATGGAAGGTAGTGGTTTAGATTTTGATTGGGTTTCCACAGTGTCATCTCCACTCTTCCTTTTTGCATTGGCCTTCTTTCTGTTCCCTTTCTGCCATTCCTTTCTTTCCTCCACACTCTCACCAACGACATTTCCCATATCCACATTTCTGCTTTCAATCTTATCTTCTTCACTCTTGTCTTCAATCTTCTTCTTTTCTTCAGTCTGACTTGACTTTAGCTATTTTTCAAGCTTTGCTTGTGCTCTTTTGTCAGCCTTCAGCTTTTTAGCTTCTTCCTTTAACCTCATGGTTTCTTCCCTCTTGGCTTTTGAGAATTTGGGATGTCCTTGCATCACACAGATACTCTTTCCCTCTCTATAAATGATAGCCATATTCATTCTTTCCACTACATCATTGGTCTCTTTATGTTTTATGAAGCTACCACCCAAAATTTTGTCTTCATCAGGTTTTGGAAGAGGAAAATCCACTTCTTTTGGTTGACCAAGGTTTAGAGGGTTCTTTGTAGAGTCCCTGTTGAATCTAGTGGATGGCTTGAGTACCATGGGTTTCAAATTCCTGAAAGAAGTTTCTCCAACCTTATTCCTCCTTACTGGCTTGTGCTCCATAATGATTGGCTCAACCTTTGTGCTATATTTCACAGATAATGATTTTGAAGTTGTAGAGCCAAACACCTGTTGCATCCTTTCATCAATTCTTTTGCTTTGCTCCTTCACCTTCATCTCAGCTGCTGTTAGCTGGATTAGATCAATTCCATCAAGCTTTCCTTTGATTTGAAGTGTTGGAGAAGTAGTGATGACAGGAACTAGCACTTTGGATATTTGGATGTTTGTAGATGGCTCCCCTCCCCCTTCCACTTTATTCTCCCCCTTTTTGTTATCATCAAGGAGAGGAGTCAAGCCTTGTACTTTAGCTAGTTGCATTAGAAGACTTGTTTGAGACTGTTGATTTTGAAGAATGGTGACCACAGAGTTTTCAATGACTTGAACTCTGTCCTTCTACTTGGCCAGCCTCTTTTCAGCATCTGGTTCTCTTCTCAGTCACAGTAACAAGTCCTGCATGGTACCATAGGGCATGGCTGAATCCAGCTTCTCAGAATTGTAGGACTTCAAGTCAGCTATATCCTTCTTGAGTTCATCCACACTCAGATTCTGTCTTAATTGATGTAGCTTCATGAGATATAGAGAATCTAGGTGGGCTTGAAGAAGAGCCTTGGTACCAGCATTGGAGATGTTCTGAATGGCTTTTTGGATAGACATGATTTGTTTGACTAAGGATACATTGAATTGTCCTGGTATTGACTCCTTTGTCAATGCCCATTCAGGTAAATCTGGAATAGAACTTGGGCCTTCATCTCCCCCTAAGTTCATGCTTCCATCAAATGAGACAGAGTCATCATCATTAGAATTTACTCCAAATTCTTCAGATGGCTCACCAGCTGTAGAAGACATCAAGTTGACAGCAGCTTTATCCCTTTGTAGAGATTCTGAAGTATGTACTAGATTTAAAGTCTTTTTAGCCTCATCACTTCCCTGAGTAGCCAACAATTGATAGGCTGACACATGTTGAGTAAAAGTGTCAGCATCCAAGGAAATGTTATCAATTACAGCTTTGTAATGTTGCTGAAATTATCTTTCCTTTTCAGCATCATCCACAATCATTGACTCACTAGCAATGGCTGGATCCACCCTTATATCTTCTGTACCTGCTTTTCTCTCAATTTTTTTCTTTTCTTGCATCAGGGGCTCCCCTTGGCTCACACTCCTCACACCCTCACCTTCACCTACTAAGGTGGCACTCCTCTCACGTTCTTTTGCTATGCTGGAAGAAATAGCATGCATATTTAGACTCTCAAGCTCTCCTTTTGCCTGGGAGCAACCCAGCCTCTCACTCAAATTTTCACTCCCTTCCCTCAATCCTAGAAGTGATTGTACAGTAACCATGTCTCCTACACTTGGAATTGATTCAGTTATTTGTGTAGAGACTATCAACGGATAGGGAGTATCCGTTGAAGTAGGAGCTGATGGTTTCAACGGATAACTAATGTTAAGCTTATCCATCGAAGAACAACCACTTGTCAACGGATGAGGAATATCCGTTGAAGAAGGAAAAGAAGTAGAAATTGAAAGTGACATAATTGTTGAATCTGTGTGGATTGATTTTAATTTAGGTGACACAGATTCTTCAACTAAGTCTAAAAGAATTGGCTGATGATCCAACAAATTATCTAAAAGATGATGATCACCAGTATTTGAGTGGGGCTCCTCCCTAAGTTGTAAAGAGGGAGAATCAGGAATTGATGTGAATATCATGTCCACATCCAGAGATGGTGATGGAGAATTTGGTGATTGATGTGTGTCAATTTTGAGAGAATGGGATTGTGACTCCACATTTGTTGGAGTCACATCAAGCTGAATTTGAGAAGGCATATATACAGGTTGGTGTATATGTGCAGTGTGTGCACCATGTGTGAAAACTAAGGTTTTGACCCTCTTTCTTCCTGTACAGGCTTTTACAGGTGAGTGTGTGGCTTCAGTGTCCCTCCCTCTTTTGTTATGTGTCCCTGGTTGGGGACTATTTTCAATAGCTGCACCCTTTTGGGAGGATGCAACTAGGGATGAGTTTGAATCATTTTCAACCACCACAGTCTTTTGAGAAACTGTGGCTTGGCTAGCTGGGACATTATCTTTATTACTGGTGCCATTGTAGTGGGTAGAGGTTGCAGAGAAAAGTTGAGAGTTTTGGGAGAGAAAGAGAGTAAAAGCTTTTGAAAAATTGCAAGAAAGCGTAAAGTGAAAATAAGAATTCAAAGGGCTTTTATACTTTCTAAAATTAAAACGTAAGGAGAATGATTAAACAATATTTTTAAGTAAATTACAGCCGTTTGAGAATAAAGAAAACTGTATGAATTCTAAAAACTGCCTTTAATACAAATACATACAACTGTGTATATATATATGTATCAACGGTTAAGTAAAAGAATCAACGGTTGTGACTTACTTAAAACAACTGATGTGACACTTCAACGGATGAGGTAAACATTTATCCGTTGAATATTAACACAATTTTATCCGTTGAAGGATAAAATTACCAGAAATATATTTGTCTTTCAACGGATAATGAACATCCGTTGATAGAACAATTTTGGCTTTCAACGGATAGGGAATATCCATTGATAGAATGATCTTTACTTAAAGCCAACTTTGTTCTTGCAACAAATTCATTTCAGGCTACAAAACAAATTATAATAAGAACATGAATTTATGAATAATTAAGCATACCTAGCTCACTTACTAATCTTGTGAATGTTGATTCATCAAGTGGCTTGGTAAATATGTCTGCAATCTGCTTTTCACTTGGAACAAAATGAAGTTCCACTGTACCATTCATCACATGTTCCCTTATGAAGTGGTACTTGATGTCAATGTGCTTGGTTCTTGAGTGCTGTACTGGATTTTCAGTAATGGCAATGGCACTTGTGTTGTCACGGAATATTAGAATTTTGTCAATATTTAGCCCATAGTCAAATAGTTGATTCCTCATCCACAGTATCTGTGCACAGCAACTACCAGCAGCAATGTACTCAGCTTCAGCTGTTGATGTAGAAACAGAATTTTGCTTCTTGCTGAACCATGACACAAGCTTATTCCCTAGAAATTGACAGGTTCCAGTTGTACTTTTCCTATCTATTTTGCAACCTGCATAATCTGCATCTGAGTAGCCAATTAGATCAAAATCAGACTCTCTAGGGTACCAAATTCCTAGATTTGGAGTCCCTTTGAGATATCTGAAAATTCTTTTAATAGCCACTAAGTGAGATTCTTTAGGGTCAGCTTGAAATCTAGCACAGAGACATGTAGAAAACATTATATCAGGTCTACTAGCAGTTAAATATAGAAGTGAGCCAACCATGCCTCTACAACTTGTAACGTTCACAGACTTTTCAGCCTTGTTTAATTCAAGCTTGGTGGCAGTGGTCATGGGAGTTTTTGCAGATGAACAATCCATTAAGTCAAACTTCTTCAAAGATCATAAATATATTTAGTTTGACTAATGAAAATTCCACCACTAACTTGTTTAACTTGTAAACCAAGAAAATAAGTTAACTCTCTCATCATGCTCATTTCATTTTTACTTTGCATTAACTTAGCAAACTTTTTGCTAAGCTTATCATCTGTAGAACCAAATATAATATCATCTACATAGATTTGAACAAGTATTGTAGAGCCATTAACATTTCTAAAGAAAAGAGTTTTGTCAACAGTACATCTTGTGAAGTAATTATCTAGGAGAAATTTTGACAAAGTCACATACCAGGCTCTAGGTGTTTGCTTTAGTCCATAGAGTGCTTTCAACAGATAATACACATAGTCTGGAAAGTTTGGATCTTCAAATCCTGGAGGTTGGCTTACATAAACCTCTTCCTCCAATTCTCCATTCAGAAATGCACTCTTGACATCCATTTGATAGACTTTGAAATTGGCATGGGCTGCATAGGCTAGAAAGATTCTGAAGGCTTCAAGTCTTGCAACTGGAGCAAATGTCTCATCAAAATCTATTCCCTCTTGTTGAGAATAGCCCTTGGCAACCAATCTAACTTTATTCCTTATGACAATGCCATTTTCATCCATCTTGTTTCTGAATACCCATTTTGTGTCAATAGAGCTCTTGTTCTTTGGCTTGGGTACCAGCTTCCATACCTTGTTCCTCTCAAATTGGTTTAGCTCCTCTTGCATTGCTAAAATCCAATCTGGATCTAATAGAGCTTCTTCCACTCTCTTAGGTTCCTCCTGTGATAGAAAACTACTATATAGACATTCATCTTGAGTAGCCCTTCTAGTCTGCACTTTAGATGTTGCATCACCAATGATCAATTCAAAAGGATGATTCTTGGTCCATTTTCTTTGAGGTGGTAGATTAGCTCTAGATGAGGTTGCCTCAGTATTGTCATGATCTGAGATAGAGTGTTGATTGGTTGAAACTCCCCTGAGTTACTGATCCTTTGAAAGGAACTGGGAGTTCTATCAACTGATGAAGTAAATTGATTATCCGTTGATAGACTATGATCAACGGATGCTTCATTATGTACTTCAACGGATGATGCACTTTGTCTTTCAACGGATACTGCATTACTTATATCAACGGATGCTGAATTATGACTTTCAACAGATGCAGCATTTTGTGCATTATCCAAAGGCAGATTTTGAATTCTTTTCGAGGTGCCTTCTCCATCATTCTCATCTTCACTATCATCACAATATATCTCAATGTTATCAAATTTGAGTCCTTCATGATGTCCCTCATCTGTTAGTCCATCAATCTTTTTATCATCAAACACAACATGCACAGATTCCATAACAATGTTGGTTCTTAGATTGTAGACCCTATATGATTTTCCAGCAGAATAACCAATAAATATCCCTTCATCAGCCTTTGCATCAAACTTTCCTTTGTGATCAGGTTGATTCCTTAGAATGTAGCATTTGCAACCAAAGACATGAAGAAAGTTTAAGGTTGGTTTTCTTCTCTTGAACAATTGATAGGGAGTCATGCCTTTTGCCTGATTGATTAGAGAAATATTCTGAGTGTAACATGCACAGTTAACAGCCTCAGGCTAAAAGTATGTTGGGAGTTTTGACTCTTCAAGCATTGTTCTTGCAGCTTCAATTAGTGATCTGTTCTTCCTTTCCACCACACCGTTCTGTTGTGGAGTCCTTGGAGCTGAGAACTCATGCATGATCCCATTTTCTTCACAGAACAACCTCATGGTAGAATTCCTAAACTCGGTTCCATTGTCACTCCTGATATTCCTTACTTTGAAATCTGGATGATTGTTGACTTGCTTGATATGATTGATAATGATTTCACTAGCTTCATCCTTTGATCCAAGAAAGTAGGTCCATGAAAACTTTGAGAAATCATCTACAATCTAGGCAATATCTTTCCCTTGAAATTGACAATACATTGACTGGTCCAAAAAGATCTATGTGTAGCAGTTGTAATGGTTCATCAATTGCTGATTCAAGCTTCTTACTAAATGATGCTCTCTTTTGATTTTCTTTCTGACAAGCATCACACAGTCCATCCCTTGAGAATTCCACTAGAGGCATTCCTCTAACTAAGTCCTTTTTGACTAGATCATTCATTGTCTTAAAATTCAAATGGGACAGCTTCTTGTGTCATAGCCAACTTTTATCTGGACTTGCTTTGCTGAAAAGATAAGTAATTTATTCTGCATCTGTAGAGTTGAAGTCAGCCAAGTACACATTCCCTTTTCTAACTCCAGTTAGAACCACTTTGTTGTCCTTCTTACTTGTGATAACACAGGCTTCAGAATTGAAGGAAACAGTATTCCCTATGTCACATAGTTGACCGATGCTCAATAGATTGTGTTTGAGACCATCAACTAATGCAACTTCATCAATGATGACATTTTCTTTTGAAATCAAGCCATATCCCATAGTGAACCCTTTGCTGTCATCTCCAAAGGTTATGCTAGGGTCAGCTCTCTCCTTGAACTCTGTGAGCAGGGTGAAATCTCCTGTCATGTGCCTTGAACAACCACTGTCCAAGTACCATCGATTCCTTCTTTTTCCCTGCACACAACAAAATCAAATCAAGTTGATTTTGGTACCCAAGTTTCCTTGGGTCCAACCTTGTTAGTCTTTTTCCTAAACTTCATACCTCCTGCATCTTTTGACTTAGGTAAATTTGGGTCAACCTTGGTCTCAGATTTAGTTGGTTGAAGTGTAGGGTTAGTCACAGAATCATTTAGCTTATTTGGTTGAATTTGATAAGGCATAGATTATGCAAACACATTATTCCACATAGGCATGTTGTATGGCATTTGAGGCATACTGAATGCAGCAAAATAAGGATTATTAACATATGGCATATTTGCAAAATGTGCATGAGGATTCTGTTGAGACATAACAGGCATAGCATGCAGAGGTGACATAGACATGTTAGGCATGGGAGCATTCTTAACAGACTTGCAGTTGGTAGATAGATGATTAACACTTTTACAATGCACACAACTTTTTCTAGGAGCATACTTATCAGGTGTGTAATTGTTGTGTTTGTTAATCCCTACCTTCCCATTTCTATTAGATTTCCTTTTAGTTTCCTTTTTATCCTCAACCATCTTAAGCCTATTTTTCAACTGATCTAAAGTCATGTGTCATATATTCACCTTACTGGCATCTTTGGATGTGCTAGCTTCTTCTTTGACAAAGTTCTTGGAAGTTGAACCAAACTTCTTATTGAGATTTTTCAAATTGTTCTTTTTAGAATCACTTGCCTGTTTTAATTGATGAGCCTTCAACGGATGCTCCTTTTGCTCCTTTTCTTCCTTCAACGGATAACTTTCATCATCCGTTGATTCCACATCCGTTGACAATCCATCAATTAATTCTACTTCCTTTTTGTTTTTCTTCCAGGCATTCTCACAGAGTGATTCAATTCCCTGAACCTTGACAATCTGAGCACTAACATCCCTAGATGTTTTCCAGGCCTTGATTACATCTTGTTCACGTTCTAATTATTTAGAAAGAATTTCTACTTTCTTGACAGATTCTTCTAGTTCACTCTCAACAAATAAGCATTTGATTTTAATCTTTTCAAGCTCAATTACCTTACCCTCTAACACAGCATTCCTATCACTTAAAAACAAATTATTCTCTTTCATTCTTTTGTTTTCTTTAGCTAGTGATTTAAGGGAAACACGCAAATGATATAATTCATTGGACATATCATTTATAGCTTCATTGCATTCAATTTTAGAAAGCTGAGAGAGGTCAGTAGTAATTACATGGTTGCTTGATGAACTAGTTTCATTTTCATCAGAATTAGCCATCAGGGCTAGGTTGACATATTCCATATCATCATCTTCATTGGCTCCATCCGCTGCCCAGTCATCCTGAGTCAGAAAAGCTCTTTCCTTTTGTTTGAGCAAATCGAAATATTTCTTTTTGTAATCCACTTGCTCAAATTTCTTTTTATCAGAGGTTGGATTTCTACACTCATTTGCAAAGTGTCCACTTATGCCACAGTTATAACATTTGAACTTAGATTTGTCCACCATGTTCTTGTTTGACTTAGTGAATCTAGCATTTTTCTTGAATTTCATCTTTGCAAACCTCCTGGACAGAAAAGCCAGATGTTCATCAACATCATCAGAGTCATCTTGACTGGAACTATCTTCAACCTCAGCTACTTGCTCATTTCCCTTGCTTGATTCTGATTTGCTTGTGCCAATTTTGAGACTTGGCATTGTCTTTTCTTCATTCCTGACTTCAGTCTTCTCATTGTCAGCTACAAGTGCAACTGATCCACCTTTTCTTTTTCCCTTTTCCAACAGCTCATCTTGCTCCATCTCAAGTTCATAGGTCTTCAAAATTCCATATAATCTTTCAAGTATGAAGTCTTATTATAATCTTGAGAATTCCTTAGTGAAACAGTCATAGGCTTCCATTCCTTTGGTAGAGATCTCAGAAATTTTAAGTTGGAATCCTTGACTTGGTACACTCTGCCATACAGCTTCAATCCATTCAACAGTTTCTGAAATCTATTGAAGGTATCATTCAGTGATTCTCCTTCTTCAAAATGAAAGTATTCATACAGTTGAATGAGAAACTGCATTTTGTTTTCTCTAACTTGTTCAGTACCTTCACAGATAAGTTGCACAGTATCCCAAATTTCCTTAGCAGTTTGGCTGTTAATGACATTATCAAACATATCTTGATCTAGGCCATTAAACAGAATATTCATGGCTTTCTTGTCCTTGTGAACCTCTTCAATATCTTCATCAGTCCATTCTGCTTTTGGCTTGGGAATAGACTGTCCAACAGCAACTGTGGCAGCTGCAGCTGTGGCCACCTTGTGAGGGATGTGAGGACCATTTTCAACGCAGTTGATGTAGCTTTCATCTTGAGAAAGAAGATGTAGATGCATCTTCACTTTCCAGTGATGATAATTATCTCTTTCCAGGATTGGAATCTTTACACCAATATACTTCTTACTCATGATGTTAGTAGAATAGATCTTTAAACTCTTTGTAAGTTAAGAATTTGCTCTAATACCAATTGTTATTCCCAAGGAACTAACAATGAGATTTACAAAAGGGGGGTTGAATGTAAATCTCAAAACTTTTTCAAGTTTTGAGCAGTTTCAAAGGCTAAGTGTTTTTATGAACAGTTGTGTGTGAATTGCTTTGAGCAGGTGCAAACAGATATATATTCAAGACACAAATGTAAAGAACACAAAGACTTCAAAAACTTTTCTGGTGGATATGTTGTTCCACCAGAGATGTGTATTTCAGAAAATCTGTGATTCTAATAATTGATCACAGCTGCGTCCTAGTACAAATTAGATGATTTTCTCTCTGGATTTTTCTAAACAGCTCTGGAAAAATTCACACCCTAATTACTAGCTGCAACTTGGTTTATATATCACCAAGTTTACAAGTTAAGACAAAAGTATAAATACAATTAAAAAGGTTCTTCACATATTTCTTCTTCATTTCTCTATCCAATGCAATATAGGATAATCTGTGAATTTTTGAATACTTCCTTGTTTGCACCAGAATGGAAATGCTGCATTTTCTTGATTCCTCCAAGAGGCTACCACATTCCAATTGTCTTTGTCAACCCATATGCCTCTGTCAGCTTATGAATTGTCACTGTCAACTGCTATTGAACTGAGCATCCGTTGAAGCTTTCATCCGTTGATGGCTTTATCCGTTGATGCATTAGCAGTTGAAACTTTATCCGTTGATGCACTCATCCGTTGATGGATGTTATCCGTTGAAGTTTTAGAGACATCCGTTGAAGCTTTGTTTCTCATCCGTTGAAGACCTTTAATTTATCAGTTGATACTACTTCATTTATACAAAATTACAAGGCATAAAATATTTACAATTAGCCCTCCTATTTGCATATCCACTAGTAGTCAACATGACTTATAATTTCCCACAACATCTAAGAATTATAACTTAAATACAGAAACTGAAATGTGCTACAATACTAAACTTATTTCTAAGTAAAGCTACTCCATCAACGGATAGCCAGAATGGTCTTATCCGTTGAGGCTACAAACACTAGATTTCTACTTAAGTGTTTTGTTTAACTTATCATCAAACTAATACACATATTCCTAACAAAAACAGGCACTAACAAAATGATCATATACATTTTTGATCATCAACCATAATCTAAAGTTTTGATCACCAACATAATGCACAAACATAAGTACTCATACAAAGAAACTTAAATCCTCCATCCTGGATTTGCAGCCATATTATCTTTTTTGCCAACCTTCTTTCTTTTTGCTGCTTCAAGTTGTCTTAAAGTAGTTACTTCATCTCTTTTACTGCCTTCAGCTCCA
Organism: Apium graveolens; assembly: GCF_009905375.1. Taxonomy (NCBI): domain Eukaryota; kingdom Viridiplantae; phylum Streptophyta; class Magnoliopsida; order Apiales; family Apiaceae; genus Apium; species Apium graveolens. Next base: position 201,616,568 of record NC_133647.1, read on the forward strand.
TCATTTTGACCTTGTTGTCTAGTCATTCTTCTTGTTTTAAGTTTCTGCACAATACCTTCAACCTGTCATTTACAGTTGTAGCAGTGTTGACAAGATTGGTTGTTTTCTACAAAAAAAAAATCATTGATTAGTTGTAAACAATCAAATGGTACAACTAAATTTTTAACTAAATTTTTAGTACCTTTGCAGAACAAGTCCTTGAGTTATGGCTTGTCTTTTTTGCAAGTTTTGCAACTAACTGTTGTCTTGGCAATATTTGGCTCTCTTACTTCCTTTGCAGCCTTCTTTATTTCATCAATTTTCTATTTAAACAATTTTATACATTTGATTAGCAAAAATACTGAAAATATGTAAATGCACAAAGAAGAAGAAGAGTATACCTTGGCAGGACATGTTCTTGTGTTATGGCTTTATGCCTTGCAATATTTACAATTCATCTTCATTCCAGTCCTTGGTAATTTGGTTGCATTTGCAGGTATATCATTCTTGGTATTTCTTTTCTTCTTGGGCCTACCAATCTGAGGCCTTATAGTTGGTGGTAGAGGCATTGGTTCAGGGGCCTCTTCCCAAAATTCAGGACCAGCTATTGATTCTAGTGTGTAACTGTAAAGCTGTTAAATTCAAGAAATTAGTAATGTAGTATAGAGAAATTACTAATATAGTATAAAGAAATTAGTAAAGAATTTGAAGGAAATATATTACCTTCATGTATTGAGGTTTTTTGTAATGATCACTAACATGAATTTCTCAAGGGTCATTCCTAAATGTTATACATGCACATGCATGATAACAAGGAATCCCTGTCAGATCTCATTTCCTGCATGAACGAGTTTTATTATGTAGGTCCACCACTAATTCATGTCCCCCCTCAGAGCATATTACATTGTATTTGGTTCCTCCAGACCATGTTACCACACAACCAGGAGAATAATGTAGGGCCTTAAAAAACCATATTTTAAGTCAGAAACATATAGAGTCATATGTAAAACAAGTAGAGTCATAAAGAATTGTACATACTTGTTCAATTTTTTTTGTGCACTGGGACATATAACCAATTCCTTTTCCATCATTTTATCCCTTCTCACTTGTATCCTTCTCATCACTGCTTTATGAATCTCTCTCAACATTGTTAACACTGGTACGTCTCTGTACTCTCTAATACTGCTATTGAACACTTCACAATGATTGTTAACAAACATATCACTGCAAGGTGTTGTTCTAAAAGCAGACCTAGTCCATTGTTGTCTAGGTTTTTGATTCAGCCACTCATAACACTTGCTAGATACCTTCATTAATTATAGGCATAAATGCATAGCTCAATGACATTGCATATAAATTATAGATATAAATAGATGGTGATGGACCATACCTCCTTCATCTTATCCATGTGTAGGTTAAACTCCCATGCAGTGCTTGCCCTTGCAGCCTTCCATAACAAATCTTTCTGTGCAGCACTTTTGTGCTCTTTGACCATATTTTGGAAAAGATGCATTACACAAAATCTGTGTTCAGCATTTGGCACAACAGATTCCAAAGCATTAATTAATCCCTGCATAAGACCATTACACATTAGTTCTACTACAAATAGTGGAAGAAATTAAAAGGGAAATACAATTACAAATACCTTTTGCCTATCTGAAATAAAAGTCCAATCCTTGTCATTCACAATTTTAATATCCTGGCAAAAGTACTGCAAGAACCAGTTCCAAGCATCTGTATTTTCAGCCTCCACAATTGCCCATGCAATTGGATACATTCCATCATTTGCATCCACTCCAACAGCTATTAGAAGTTGTCCACCATAGGGCCCTTTCAGGTGACAACCATCCAACCCAATAATCCTTCTACAATATTAACTGAATGCTTTTTTGAGTGATCCCAGACAAACATAAAATCTCATAAACCTACCTATATCTTTTTCTGGTTCAGGGTTCTCAGTCAGAATCTTAATGGTTGAAGATGGTAGCACTCTTTTCACCTCATGAGCATACTTCCAAACCTGTGTGTACTGCTCCTCATGTGTTCCACTAATTTTCATCAAAGCCCTCCTTTTAGCTCTATAAACAGCATGATTGCTTACATCACATTCAAATCATTCACAATTTTCCTATGAAAAGCATTCACATGCCATGTTGGGTTCATTCTGAGCTCAGTCTCATAATAATCAGCTATCCAAGCTGAATTGATTTGTTTCTGCTTAAATGTGGGTGAGCAACTGTGTTTGTTATTTAAGGTCTTGATCTGAAATGTGGGGCTTCCTTTATGCATTGCTAAAGCATAAAGCTTCCATTCACAGGGTTTTTCACACACATACTGCACTTTCTTTCCAAAATTCCTACAATTATTGATTGGTCTTCTTTCTATAATTACATGTTTCTTTACTGCTTGTCTAAGTAGTTTGGAATCCCTAAAGCACATTCCTAATTGGAAGACAGGTTTTATCATGTCAATCTTTTCATTAAAAACAGGATAACTTAATTCATCCTCATCAGTTGAATTACCTACCATTCTCTCATCTTCACTATCAGCATACACACTTGAATTACCATCAGAAGCACTATCTACCTTATCATAATAGATATCATCCACATTTTGCTCAAAGATTAAATCATCATCTGATTCATCTACATTGGAACTGTTTGAATGAAATGTTTCATCACTACTTTCCTTTTCTCTAATTTCATAATCCTCGTCACTGTCAGGATCTAAAAAGTCTTTGACTAAGCCCTCTAATTCCCTAAACTCTTGTTCAGTGTCAATTTCTTGTTGTGTAGTGCAAGGGAACTGAGTACCATTCAAATCAATTTCATTATGTTCAGGGGGTAAGGGTTCCCTAAATTCTAAGTTTTGTGAAGAAGATGGTGGATCTTCAAATTTCACAAAGATGTCAACATATCTTTCCTTAGGCATCAGTTCACACATTAACATTAACTCATCATCTGAATCTAATACAAAGCATCTTCTTTCCATATTTGTACTAGGTAATTTATATCATAACTGGGCAAATCCACCAATGCATCCTATTTCTTTTAGCATATTCTTGGTGATTTCAATTAAACTTATTTGATCAGAACTCACATAATCAATATAATCAACTTCACCCCCAACATAAGACCTAGGGTTTTCAGTCATTTCACCACCATGATGAAATTTAATAGTAAAATACTCAATTTCTGCAAATTGACAAACAATAGAAAACAATTTACACTTTAAACAAGTATGCAAAAACATGTAGTGGGGCATTTAAAAAGTAAAAGAGTTCGATTAGGGCAAAATAAACTACTCCCTCCGTCCCTTTCAATTGTTTACATTTTTTAGAGACTGTCCGGCACGCATTTTAAGGTACATATAAAGTATAGTTCTGTAACTTTTTTTTACAATTTTGTTTTTCTGAATAAAAATTAAAACATTCAACTTTTATTCAGAAAAAGAAAAATATAAAAATAAGTTACATAACTATACTTTTTATGCACCTTAAAATGCGTGTCGAACACTTCCTCGGAAATGTAAACAATTGAAAGGGACGGAGGGTGTATAATCTACCATTTAAACAAATACTTCGAAGTTCAAAGCAACTTAAACATTTACTCAATTGCATGCAAAGAACAAAGATTTCAGACATACCACTGTAATCAGGACATTCACGAGGAGCGTATACGTGTTCATCTTCCTTCTTATACCAACTCATATTCACACGATCGCCTCTTCACCAACTCATCTTCACACGATCGCCTCTTCAATTAGGGTTTTAATCGGCTCTTCTGAAAAGGGAGCAAACCAGCAATGCGTTTTGGAGGCAAAATGATGTGTCTTTGTCTGGTTTTTTAGTTTTTCTATTGATAATTCATGGAAAAACAGTAAACGCCGTTAACGGCGTTAACGGCCCATAAGCCGAGCCATGCAAATGCTCAGTTTCTAAAGTCGGCCACCAAAGTGAAAAATATAATTAATATAAGCCACCAAAGTGCAAAAAAGTCTATTAACTATTATAAAGTTAAAACTTAACAAAAAATAAAATGTTTTTTTAACTTTGTTAGTTTTTGACTGACTACATGAACAAACATTTTAACCTAAAGTGGAAATGACTCCTTTTACAGAAAAATGCAGTAATAATGCAACTCAGGAAAGAATATCTTAACTGTAGCTGCTAAGATGACAAAGAAAACAAAGTAATAGCTCATAACTGACTACTTAATATAAGATAGTGGTAATATTTACATCCTCTTCGACATGGTAGATACAAACTTGATAACAAGTAGATTGCTCTATTTGCTGGCCCAAAATCTGGTACAACGCCGGAGTTTGCAGAGCGCGACGACAAGCCATAAGATCTACTAGAGATGATAGTAACTTTTACACTTAATCTCTAATAACTAGTTCCCCAAAAGCATTTAGGAGTTCAAACATGCCATATTTTCGTCAAAACAAGAACATCTTAATTTACTGATTCCCCATAAACAGATATCTCAGGTCTTCCACAGTTAATCGACTTCCTGAGCCCCCGCTTGGATCCTCACCAAATGCAGATGAAACCATTTTCCTTTTCTCTTCCTGCAAAAGTATCATGTATAAACAAAATGGTGTTTTACGACAACTTAACTTAATGGTATTCACTCCTCATACACAGTACCCAAATTTAAATTCAGCGTGGGAAAGTAAATGCTTTGATTCTTTGGAAACATTTAAAAAATTTAAAGCTATTCGAAGGTATTAAGTAAAAAATATCTCAAAAAGATATATTGAGTCATACTTCACAATATAGAAAGTTCATTTTGAGGTCTCATTTAGTTATGTTTATAATAATGTGTATTTATTTTTATAAAATATGAAAAATTGAATCATTATTCCAAAGATGTACAATTGCTACAGAAATACACAACTTGATACTTCAACAAAAATTTGAACATACCTGAAGAGCTAAAATCCGATCTTCAACTGTATCACTAATAGTAAGCCGTGATACAGTAACAGCACGAGTTTGTCCAATTCTATGAGCCCTGTCAATAGCCTGGTCTTCAGTAGTTGGATTCCACCAAAGATCCAAAAGTATTACATGAGTGGCAGCAACCATGTTTAGCCCAAGGTTACCAGCTTTTAACGACATGAGCATAACTGTCACCTGAAACAAGAGTATCTATAATATATGGAACCGATAATTTAGATTATGATAATAAGAAACAAAAGAGAAATTTAATGGGATGTGAACTGAGTCGTCTAGTAAATTTGGCCCAAAGCAAAGAAGTCAAAAGCCAGCCCAAGAGTAAGATGAGGAAAAATTGGTGCAACATCCCAGAAACGATCATATGTCATGTAATTTCATTTCCGCCAGATGTACTTTACAAGGTAGTGTCACCTTATAGTTTGTGTATTATAGTTTTAACACATATCATCGAACACAGGCCATGGTAAATTGGTAAGTATTTCACAAAGAAGGCACATGTATCCATACACACACACACACACACACACACACACATATATATATATATATATGGGATAAGTAAGAAAATAACATAAAAAAATTCATGCTGTGATTTAAGAGAGCTACCTCAGGGTCAGTGTTGAAATCTCTAACAGCCTTGTCTCTGGCAGATAATGTCATTGTTCCATCAAGTCTCCTATACTGTAGATCAGTCCGAAGTAATGCCATTTCAACTAATTCCAACATACCAATCCACTGAGAAAAGACAATAGCCTTTCTTGGTGCTTCAATTTGTGCATCTGAACATGCACCACCAGAATCTGATAGTTCCTCTCCTTGACTTGAAGAAATCACACCATGTAACTGTGAACTTGAACTTTTTGACTTACAATGAGATGCAAGAATCTCCATGGCAGCTTTAATTTTTGAAGAAATGTAGTCTCTCTGCATAACTCTGGATTTTTCATACTTAAAGGAACTAGAGGGATTGTCATCTTGGTCATCAGATATACAACTTCGTAAGGTAGCTTTGGAAAATACCAAGTCAGGACCAAGCTCTTCTTTGCATTTAGGTGAAGGGCATACATTGTCATCTCCCCTCAAATATTCTGATACACACTGATAGCAGTAAACATGCCCGCACATAGTGACAATTGCATCTTCAGGTGGATCCTGTAAATCATATTAAATATATAGGTCATATAAAAAGATTTACAAAACAGGGGTAGGCAAATAGTATAACTTATTATAGCATTCGCAACCGCAATAAAAAAAAACCTTATTACAAGAAAAAACAAGCCATTAATCCAGCGGATAAAAGATGTTTCACTTTCTTTGGGCACAAAAAGTAGTAAAGGAAATCTAGAAAACATTCATGTTTTCTGCTATCCAAATATGTCCCGGTGAAGCAAGCACATGCCTTTTCATCAACAGACCACAAAGAAAAATCAAAGAGAAGTACAAAAATGTAGAGTTTTGCATATCCAAAATCAAAAAATATAGAATAGATTCATAAAGAAAATTATTTTGGTTCTAGTGATACAGAAGAACAGGCTCAATAGCAAGTAAAAGAATTAACATAAAACTTCTTAAATATAGATGGTCTAATGGTCTCAAAAAACTCTTGGTTTTGTGTTATAAAAAAAGTGCCCTCTAAATCAAAAGGGAAATTTAAGAGAACTGGGTGAAGCCAACAATTATCTAAGATGTCGGCCATCAGCATAATTGGAAGTGAAGAAGTAAAACTCCTACAAAATGCGCAGAGATTTGCTATGACAAATAGCTACACAATAAGAAACTTACTAGATAAACACATTAATAAAAATTTAGAGGTGGCACCTTTTAGTTATAACTGAGTATTCAAGGAGAATAGTTTTGGATAAAATGGAAACATTAAGAATGAGATCATGTAGATCCATTAGTAAGGAAATAAAAATTTGTGAACTCTAGATAAAGCAAAAACATAGGAATCAGGAGATCAAACTTTTGATACTGTTGCAAAAAAGGTGAACTGAGCTCAAGAAGATGACCTCTAAAGAATGATATATCAACAAAGGATTTATGACTAGCCTGATTTGGAAATAAAACTACATTGAGCTGAGTATAATTTAATATAAACCTATCAAATGGTACAAGTACTTAAAACTAGCATATGCCAGCAAGGTCGAACCATTAACAAACGACATGTTTTTAGCCAAGAAAAAACATATTCATCTGGTCATCATTCATGGAGACACTCAACAGAAAAAATTGTAATTCAAGCATAGACCAAATGGCAAAACATTAGAAATTCATAACCATCTACCCAGATACACATAACACGCCAATCAATATAACAAGAAAAAAACTACTTTACTGTATTCTAGGATATATAGTCCACATCATGATTTATACTACAGTTTCAAAACAAAGACATGCACTATACAGAAACTGCACACCAGATACAGATGAAAAGATAGATGATGTTCTAAGCAACTCACTTTGCATATACCACAAATTGCTGAGCTTGTCTGGAGATGCTTCAATAAGTTTATGAGCATATTCCTAGGAAGAGTGGCTGCCATTTCCGAGGAATACCTTTCAACAGAATCTGAAGAGAAACCTTTAACAAGAAGTGGATGATCACAAGCTTGCCGAAGGCGCAAGAGCATCAATAGAACAGTTGCATAATTTCGACCCAAAGTTCCGGCAGCAGCATAGGCCTGAATGATCAAGATATATTACTTTAGACAAAATATTTCAACATAACATTGTAATATAAAAAAGATAAGTATCTGCCAAGCTTTCTTAAAGCTTTAGAGACCAGAATTCTGAAAATACTGTTTCGTTGGGAAAAGGGGATACATATGTGGCCATCCATAGCCAGATTTGGCTATAGCTCACTTCAATAACTTCATTCTCAAACAATTGTGAGGATCTGGGACTATAGATGTAATGGTCATACATGAATGAATGTGCATATTAATTTCCATGTTTTATAAGATAACAAATACTAATCCTGATTAAAGTGAGAAGATTAATAGATCTGGCATTAAAATTTTTAATGCGGATTCAAATTATAAAATATTGGCCTACAGACATGAAATTTACATGAAACTTGATATACACCTTTATTCATATATGTAGATCACATCTACAGGGTTGGATCGTCACAAAATTGTATGCAAATGAATAGTATACAAGCTATATCCAAGTTCCACTTGCTTGCGTTATTCAATTTCCCTATATCATGTAGGAAAAGGGGATTCTAAAGTTGCAGAGAATGTGAACCATAACCAGGAGACAGTCAGAAGTAAAAAGCACTTAATGCAGGTCGACGCATTATGAAAAGCTCCCCCTCCCACTCAGAAAGGTACAAGGCGCCTTGTACCTTGAACGCAGTTCAATACGGTACAGGGTACGAAAACGAATACGAGGAATGTTACTTTAAGTGAACCCGGTACGATGGTACGTTCAGATACGAGGAATGTTACTCCTTGTACTACAAGGCATTGAACGAAAAATGGCCATATACTAATGACTCAAGAGTGAACATAACAATAGGCATACAAACCATATACAACAAAAGTGCCATTGAAAATAACTTAGCATGGTGTGATAAGAAAAAAAAAATCAGCCTCGCATCATACATGCCGTACATCTAGCATCAACAATAAACAGAAAGGATCATATATAATCATGTTGTACTATTTTATATATTAACTTCAAATAATCATTTTCAAGTACATCAACTACTGATTTGCAGGTAGGAAGATTCTCTTGCCAATCTATGGAAATTTCATCACAGTCGGCACTTGGCTAGAAGAGATGATCACAAAATACACAACAATTACCCTTCAAGGTACATCTTAATAAGGAAGTGGTCTAACAGTCTTCTGGCCTTTTTTCTGTATTGAGACTCTTTTGGAACAGGGTACGTATATGTATAAATTATACAAGAGTTGTAGGATTCTTAAAAACTTATTTAGGACAGCTTTATGTGAAAGTCTCAGATAATAATCAACAAAAAACACAAACACGTTAATGAAAGGATGTTTGCTGATTAATAATACTCTGAACTGCGACCGAGAATCAGCTTCAAGTCTTCGATAGAATGCCCGCTCCTCGACAGAGAATTCCACCTTTCTTAGATTTACTGTTTTTGAAGGTAACGTAATTATAGGCTTTCCATCAATAACTGTGCCTGGACCACAAAAGGAGAGACGTCAACATTATCACAGATATTGCTAATAAGGTTTGTAGCATATAAATGAGATGACGTGTACTGGGCGTGCCTGCTGAACAAAGACAACAATTCATGTAAAATTAAGGATGGGTTATAACTGTAAACTAAAACAACTAACTAGTACTAATGATTGCAATCGTATCATCACAGACTAAGATAGACAAAAGCAGCAGAAAAAATAACACTTGATGCAGGACAATACTTGAAATATTAAGCCCTGGGATATTTAACCACAAAACAATCTCTGCCCCGCGCGAATCCCAAATTTGAGAACACAGTGTTTGTGTACAATCAGTGAAAATAAGTATAGCAATACAGATATAACATAAGAAACTAAAACCCTAATAAACAGGGCTCAAATTAATTAAGCTTATAAGTAATCCAAATAACTGTCTAAACTACACCATAAATATAACTATTAAATTTATCAATTTTCTGTCTCCTAAGCTTTAGGAAACTACTTAATCCCCATCAACACCACTACACATTGACATCATTCCTACTTCAATAACCTTGACTTTTTGACTTCTGCCCCCAGGCTAGTCCGGGTATATCTTGCAGCTCCTTGATTATCTTCGTTTCTTCATTGTCAAATTCTTTAGTAGTGTTCTTTCTCAGTAAAATGACAATAGGTATGTGATGCTATGCAAACATAAAACAAAAAAGATTAACAGAACAGATGCAGATACTGTTCATAGTCACCCAAACCAACTAACCATTTTATTCTACATCCAAACAATTTCTAATATAGTCATGGTAATGGTCTTAGTCTTAACATCTCATATTTCTAAAATTTATGTTTTTAAAGAAGAATCATCAACACAGGATGACCAATACTGATAACAGGTAATTAAACTAATAATATAACTGTGCCATGTGAGGAAGTTGTAGGCTTTCGTGTCTCTTAAATAAGATAATTCTGTGCAACTTACAGTTACATATTTCTCAAGTAGTTAGAGTTTATTAGTTTATTTGTACAGATAAAGTGATGGCACGTAATTAAACTAATCATATAACTGTGCCATGTGAGGAAGTTGTAGGCTTTCGTGTCCCTTACATAAGATAATGCTGTGCAACTTAACTTTCTCAAGTAGTTAAGAGTTTATTAGTTTATTTGTAAAGATAAAGAAGTTTATTGGAGTATGAAGGAGGCTAATACATAATGAATCCTAACCTCATTTCCACACTAGCAGATAAAAAAATATTGAAGTAGTCAAAGTAACCATGCAACCTTATAGGTTTATACAGACAGAATTGCATTATTGCGACAGAGTATGTAACTGTGCTTCCATTATGAGGCTATCCATGTGAAAGACAATGAATAGGAAAAGAGCATAAGAAAGTAAGAAGCTAGCATATTTGAAGTAACCTTTAGTTCGACGAAGCATTACGGTCCTCAGCACAGCATACAGCTTCTTATATCCTTGGATTGAGTTTATTGAAATAGGATGCTTTAGTGTACTACAAAATGATTTATAGGTATTATATGGTTCATATCTCAAAAACCGGAAGTAGCTGAACAACTCGTCAATTGAATTCTGAATAGGAGTTCCAGATAAACACCATCTTACTTTCGCTTTAAGACTACAGCAAGCTCTAGCCACCTGTGTTCTGTGGTTCTTTATTGTCTGTGCTTCATCTAATATGACCCTAAACCAACGCACTCTTGCAAGAGCACCAGAATCCAAGTCAACGTCAGAAATTTCAATTCTTTTTTTACCGTTCTTTCTTCTCTTCCTAACATTTGTCATCTTATTCTTTTTCTCATTTGAAGAGATCTCATCAAATAACCCATTTCTTTTCCCATTTTTCGGATCATCGTCATCCTCATTAACCACAGGTTGTTTTGGAACTTCAATCGCCACAAGAGCATATGTTGTGAGAACCACATCATACGCAGCTAGTTCATCGGGATCTTTAATTCTATTGCTTCCGTGATAAACTAATACATTCAGTGGATCTTCATGTGCAACTTTCTCATCCAGCTCCCTGGCCCATTGACGTAGCACACTTGCTGGACAAACAACCAAAGTTCCAGCTTGAGGCCTTAAACTTCTAAATTCCCGTCTAGAAGTTCTTGCTTCTGGAGGTAATTTAGAGTTACTAGACTCTCCATCTTGTTTGTCTGGATCAAGCACAGTGATGTCATTATCCTCGTCATCATCCAAATTTAAGGCTTCAGCCTTCTGTTGGCTTGCAACTTCTGGTTTGGTCTTTGACCGTAACAATTTCTGCTTCAGTATAAGGGCTGCCATTGAAATGGTTTTACCGAGACCCTGCCAGAAACAGCACAATAGAGATATGAAAGAAATGTCCCACGAACTGGATTACAATAGATGCTAATTGCAGGTCAGCTATATATTAATAAACAAAACCTGAAACAGCACAGTAAAAATGTTAGAGAAAGATCACAAAAACTGTATCACGATAGATGCTAATGCAAGCCAGCTTTGTTATTAATAAATAAACCTGATCATCAGCAAGAATTCCACCAGCGCAATGAGTGCTTCTAGTTTCCTTTTGAAGCATCCAAGCCAAGGCAATTTTCTGTAAAAATATAGATTTCAGCATTTTTACAAGACCGTCTACGGTAATAGATATGAATGGGGGCTAGGAGAAATTAAAGAAAAGCACAAGAAACCTGGTGTCGAAGAAGAGTGACCGTCATACAACCATCAGGTAGATCATCTTCATGTGTAGGTTGGTTTAAATCCTGCACAACATTGAGCAATTTCCCAAAGTAAATTTTTTGCAACGTCCTAAACAGAATATTATGCATTGCACAGAATTTCAAGTACTTATAAATAATCCAAATTTTGGACATGACCTGAACATAACTTGCATGGTTGTGTTTGGAGCTTAACATAAGTGTATATCTGACAAGTTGATAAATTATATATTCTCTTAAATTATTAAATTGCATGGAGAGTCCGGCAAGTAGGACCATGTTGGTTGACACGTGAATGACCTGGGAGGTTCACTTCCTAGGAAGTATGAAAATAGAAAGTCGTTTGTTTGAGAAGGAAAGGAAGTTTAACATCCTTGGAAGGGTAAATTCCATGAAACATGGGAAGTTTTACTTCCTAGGAATTTAATGTAGGAATTATATACCAAGGAAACACAACTTCCTATAGTAAGTTAATACCTCTGTGTATCCAACCAAGCACCAAGGTTTAATAACCAGCCTGATGCATTTTTGGCTCCCCAAAAATTACCGTCTAGAGTGTCACTAGTTATATCATCTTCAGGTTCACCAAAGATACAATATGTAGAGACTCTTGGCTGTAACATTAATATGTGTCTACTGTCTATAGCACTTGCATCCCACATGTTTTAATGTGGCTCACATGGTCAGGTCACAAAAGAATTGCACAAGTATTTGAGACCAAAATAAATTTGTAATGATCTAAGTGCAGAAAATGTTAACTGATGCGTAGCACGTCATCAAGAATTTTATTGTTCATCATTTTAAATGAATTTGTAAAGATATATTTTTAACAAGCATATTTAACCCCTCTAACATTTTCTAAGATTATATAGGGTACAGACTTCAGTTGCTAGTGGTGAGTTCACTATTTCTAAAAGTTAGAAATGTAATAGCAAATGTCTGTCGTGTGGTTAACAAAAAACAATCGAGGGAGAAATTCAGACTCAAGTCTTCCGTAACTGTGAAAAAGGAGATGCAAAAATAATAACATGATCAGAGAAAATGACCTGCACGGCTGCTTGAAAAATTAGTCTCTCATCATATTCATTTGCTCTTTCTTCGCCAGTCGAAGAGCGAAAAAAAGGATCAGCTGAATTGGCATGCTGTGATGTTGAAGTAGATTTTGCATGCATCATGGAATGTGGCAAAATCCTACCAGCCGAATTTGTAGAATCTGTATCCTGGTTTATTTTTAAGTTTGAGAGTCCTGAATGGCTAATAGTTCCTGATGGCCTGCGATGTCCAGCCTGTGTTTGGTGGCTATGGTTTGATGAGCTTCCATTAGGAGCATCAGTTCGGGAAGCCAACTTAGGTGATGATTCATTGTAAACTGCACATACTGAAGTGTTATATAATGGTACAACACATATTCTATTGAATATTGATATTTAAGGCTAAAAAGACTTCACCTGTTAACTCGGAAGCGGATGTATTTGCCCGTGGTGGAAGAACTCTCTGGCTCTGAGTAGTAGTCAGTATTGGTCTTAGCTCGCCTATATCATTATCTGAAATAGATGCTCCAGTAGAATCCAAGGGAATCTGATCATACATTGCCCTAACCTCGTCTAAATTCCAATCAAGATCACTATCATCATCTGATGAAACGATTTCTACAGGTTCCATTTTAGCCACAGGATATATGCTCCTTCACTACTAAAACCCACCTGCAGACTGTAACTAAAATCACTAAAGTTCCGGAACATAACAAAAAAAAATACTAATCAGGCCATAATATCAAAAACATCAAGCAAAACAGCAACATTTCCTCCATGCCTAAAATACTACATTCCAATTACAAAAATATAAAACCTCTACAATTCCGCAACATAGTTATAAATTCACCAAACCAAACTAAGCACCCGATAAATACCAAATTCAAACATAACATCAGTCATCAAGCAAAACATTTCTACATGCCCGAAATGTCAAATTACTTCACAATCACAATAAACACACATATACACACATACATATACAATACAAGGGCATGCAAGAACAAAAACCAAAATCAAACAATCTTTACACAATCTAAGCACACAACCCCTTAATTTAAACCAACATTAAGCACAATCAAGCTCAGTTATACAAAAAAAGATCACATTTTTACACTATTTAACTTAAAAATGAACTAAAATCAAGAACCATATTACAAAAACATCATATTTTTACACAATTTAACTTGTTTTGTAACTCAACAGCACTAATTGAACAAAAATCAAGAACCATAATAGAAAAAAGATCACAATTTATACAATTAAAGTTGTTTTGTAACCTAAAAAACGCTGATTGAACTAAAATCAAGAAAATCAAGAACCATATTATGCATGCCCATGTGTAAAAAATGAAGTGTACATACATGTAATTGTGTGTGTATATATGGAATGGAAGAGAGTGTTATGTTGAGTTGGGTACCTGTAAAAATGTTGTTTTGTTTGTTATGTAGTGAGGGTAAAAATAGAGCGAGTTTTATGACTCGGGGAGTTTTATGACTTGGAATTTCGATGATGTTTGAAGTGGGACAAGTTTGGTATTTTCACTTTTCGGTTTCGGTTTCATCATTAATTTTATCCATTTTTTTCCGATGCGCATGTTAACCCCAATACATCCACGATGTAAAAGGTAAGTTTTTCTACCCTATATTTGATGTACACAGTAACCCAACACATCATCCAGGGATGTAAAAGGTAAGTTTTTCTACCCTATGTTCTATGGGCACAGTAACCCCAACACATTATCTAGGATGTAAAAGATAAGTTTTTATATTCTATGTATGTAGCTCTATGCTAAAATTTACTCTTTAATAATGTGTTACAAAATATCGGTGAAAAGCATATTAATAATCCACATTAATCAATAAAATTTTAACAACTCGTTAATCACATTTTCTTAATATGTACTAATGAGCACACACTAGACAAACCCAAAAATAAAAATAAAAATTTACAGGTGAATATATATTAGAGTAGAGTTGTCAATTTTGGGTTACGGGTCGAGTTCGTACTGGGTCATAGTCTTAAGTTTAATTTTAGGTTCGATACTAACCTGACCACGAAAATTTTGACCCGCAAAACTTTGACACTCCCGGCCCGTTTATTAAACGGGTCACCCGACCCAACCCGCTAATTCATTTATTCGATGAATTATTTTATCTACTAATATATAGTTATTCAAATTATTTAGTAAATTTAATTAAAAAATATATTTTTCAAAGTATTATACTTGATATTTTTTAAAGTTTGTGTAGCACAATGAACAAAATACATTTTTAAGTTTAAAATACTATTTTTATGTTACAAAATTATTCATGGCGTGTTATTTATTAAAATTCATATATACATTTTGTATAAAATATAAATAAACAAAATGTAATTCAACCTTTATAAATTTATTTTTAAATGACCAATTATACTCATTAGTATTATATATATATATATATTAATAAATTATTTTTTAAAATATAATTTTGCGGGTTGGGTTCGGGTTAACTGGGTTGACCCGTAACCCGCCTTTTTTATTTGGATCAATTTCGGGTTCGACTCGTTTTCGACCCGACCCGTATAAGGACAACATTAATTCGTAAAATATGTGTCGGATTATCGGGTCGTGTCCAATATTCACAGACTTATATTACAGAATTGTCAAAATGTGTCAGTAGCCCTCATTACCTCTTTATGTTAAATTTCGTGTGTTGTACCTACTTTTTAAAAAAAACGAGTGACAAACATTTTCGTGCAATGCATTCGGGCTGATATGCATGACGAAAATGTGAATTTTCCCCGATGAGATGTACGAAAATATGCATCAGATGACAGACACATCGCCTGATACGGAGCCTAAAACGCCATATTTACGGAAAATTTATGGTCGAAAATCTTTAATAGGTAGGCATGCCATGAAAAATAGGGAATAGGACATTTTCGTCCATCACCCAATATATATTTGAGATTAAAATAATTAATGAAAAAATTACTATTTTTACAAAAGTTGTAAAAAAATAATATCCCAAATAATTTTAGTGATCCGAATTTTGATTATTAATTTTTGCGAAAATAAATGATGTTGAACCGGTTTTCGACTTAAACAACTTTATCTACCAAGAATGTTCTGAAATTCATTTAGTCGACAAGTACTCGATTTATAAGGTTTAGGGCATGTTTGACATCTTACTTATAAGGGGCTTATTCCTTATAAGCTCGTAATAACTTATCGATAAATGTTTGTCGACCCAACTATTAGGACGAAAACACGCGCTAAATTACACGCAAGTATACGCGTTCGCAAGTAGTATAAGATATAAATCAGATTTGTTCCCACAGAGACTGGTTTAGGTTAAGTTCAGTTTATGCACTTATGCAACAATATAAGTTTATCGTTCAATGTTAAGATAATAACAAGTTGAGATGTTTATAACTAAGATTAAACTAACATGCAATTAACTAAGAATAAAAGTGATTGAATTAACTATATGAGACAAACATGGGATTCTAACTTCATTAAATACTTCATTCAAAGTCATTGTTTTTAATCTTAGCATTCAATGGTGATGACAACTAATCAGATAACACGAAACTAGTAAACGTCAGCTTCCGTTGCACGATTACCCTACTACCAGACATCCACAAAAGAGATAGAAGCTGAATAGGCACCAATTATGTTGAGACCCTATATGTCTATAGAATTTGACAACATAAAGGTTTAATGAACAAGGTATCTATCGTGATTACATAGGACAAGTAAGATGGTTAAAATTATCTACGAATCATGCATAACAATTATTTATATGAACCTATGCTAGTATGGCAAGTTCTAAATCTCTATATTCACTTTCGCTTCAATAGAGATTAACACGCTATTTTATATGTTAGATACGCACATAAGACGAATAAGCACAACCAATACTAGGATATCAATCAATCACCACACACCAAGGCATCAAAACAACTGTTTACAGAATTCCATAAGTAAATCTGTTAGAACCCCACGATAACGATTAGTTCATAACCGAAGTCATCGTCACCTTGGGTTCCAATGAAAACATGATAATAAACAATATAAGAGTACTGGGGTTCAAAGACAAATCGAAAACAAACATCCAAGTATCAATTATACTAAAGAAAATAAAAGTCTTCTTCTCCGTAGCCGTCTCGTGCTCTCTATGTCTTCTTATGTCTGGTCTCCTTGTTGTTGAAAACATATTTTGATTGATATATATAGACTCCAGGATGATCAGGGCTCTCAAAATCTTCAATTTCGACTAAAATCAGGATTCTGGTGCAGAAACAGGGCGCGGGCACGCTACTTTCGGGCGCGACTGCTCTGAATAGTGATTTCTGGAGCGCGGACACGCTGGTTCTGGCGCGGCCGCGCTGGCCTTCTGGAAATTTTCTGAAAATTCTTCTTTTGGTCGTATATTGAGTTATGCTCGTCAGAATTAGGCAATTCAACTGCCCACCCTACTACCAGACACCCACAAAAGAGATACAAGCTGAATATATACCAATTATGTTGAGACCCTATATGTCTATAGAATTCGACAACATAAAGGTTTAATGAACAAGTTATCTATCGTGATTACATAGGGCAAGTAAAATGGTTAAAATTACCTACGAATCATGCATAACATAGATATATTTGTGATGTCATGTCTACTAATAATTTGTGTTTAGTTTTCAGATCTTGACTAACAGGACAAATCAGGACTTAACTGGAAATCAGTACTTATACTTAAGTCAGAACTTAAGTTATCAGAACTTAAGATATCAGAAGATATTCATCAGAAGATAATATCAGGACTTAAGAAGACTTTCAGATAAGGAAGGTGGCTGATTGAAGGGAAAGAAGATCAAGACTAAAACAAGAAGAGATATGCATGGAGAAGAATTCTATGAAGAATTAAGGACTTGGAGGAAAAGATAACTAATTGATATATTTTAGGATACATAATTATATTCGATATCAATTAGAGATTATCTTGTAATTGTGTGATATATAAACACATACATAGGGTTTACACTATAAGTGTTATCATTATCGAGAATATTATTCATTGTAACCCTAGCAGCTCTTAGTGATATTGTTCATCACTGAGAGAGAACAGTTCCCTTGCAACACTATTTTATTAATAAGATTATTCTTTGTTACATACTTGTGTTCTTAATTCGATTTGATTGTATTATACACTGTATTCAACCCCCTTCTACAGTGTGTGTGACCTAACAAGTGGTATCAGAGCCTATCTGTTAACACATATACAGTAAAGATCCAAAACAATCATGTCTGAAGAAGAACAAACTCCAACCAAGCCCACCAAAACTGAAGAAACTCCAAAGACTCAAACCCACAATTGATATGAGACTATTAGGGTTCCCATGCTAAGACCTTCCGAGTATCCCATATGGAAAGTGAGGATGGCTATGTTTCTGGAAGCTACAGATCCAGAATACCTTGACAGAATTAATGAAGGACCATATAAGCCAACCAAGCTCTCTGTTGTAGTTGCAGATCAGCCAGCAAAGATCGTACCAAAGGAGAAAAGTGAGTATACAGCTGAAGATATCTCATCTATTGCCAATGATGCAAAGGTAAGACATTTGCTGCATAGTACCATTGATAATGTCATGTGAAATAGGGTAATTAACTGCAAGACTGCAAAGGAGATATGGGATGCCTTGGAGACAAGATGCCAGGGAACTGATGCAATTAAGAAGAACAGGAGGACTATACTCACTCAAGAGTATGAGCACTTTGACTCAAAACCTGATGAGTCATTAACTGGTTTATATGACAGATCTGTCAAACTCTTGAATGATCTGTTACTAGTGGATAAGGAATATGATCTTGAAGATTCAAATCGTAAATTCTTGTTAGCTCTTCCTGAAAGTTGGGATTTGAAGTCTACTACTATAAGAGATAACTATGCTCTTGATGAAATTTATGATATGCTCAAGACTCATGAACTTGAGATAGATCAAAGGAGCAAGAGGCATGGGAGAAAGTCAAGTACAGTTGCTCTTAAGGCTGAGGAGGAATCCCTCAAAGTGACTGCATCAAAGAAAGGCAAAGGAAAGGCTCTCATCATAAAGTCTTATTCAGATTCATCAAGTTCTGATGATGATGATGAGTATTCAGAAACTGAAAGTCTATCTGAGATGGATGCTGATGAAGAGATGATGAAATTGTGTGCTCTTATGGTGAAGGGTATCACAAAGATAGCTTACAGGAAATTCAGAAAGGGGAAGAAGGTTTCCAGGAAAAGTGGAAGTTCTGATAAGAAAAGTTTCAGAAAATCTGAAGGTAAAGGAGGAAAGTCTTACAGAGGAGACGACTCAAATGTTAAATACTACAATTGTGGTGAAAGAAGCCACATATCTCCTGACTGCAAGAAAGGAAAATGTGACAAAGGCAAGGCACTTGTCACAAAGAAGAAAAGTTGGACATACACTTCGGATTCTGAAGATGAGGTGAACTATGCCTTGATGGCAAATGCTGATAGCAGTTCTGATGTTGCTGAGTTAAAGGTACCTCAAACAACTTATGCTTTTCATACTGATGATATTACTGAGTTGAGATCTTATCTTAAAACCATATTCATTAGCTATAGAGATCATACTTTAACATGTGATATGTTAACTTCTGAAAATCTGGCTTTTAAGAAAAGGAGTTAGTTATGTTCCATCAAACTCAGAAAGAAAGAGATGATGCTTTTTATGTTAGAGATGAAGTGTTAAAATTGAATCAATCTCTAAAAACTGAGTTAGAAAAGAAAAGAGAGATCTAACTCTGGCAGAACAACTCAGAATTTACTAAGTAGTGGAAATTGGAAAGAGGGTTTAGGTTATGGAGATGATAAAAGTGAAATAGGAACTGAACAAATTAAACCAATTATTGTTAAACAGACTGTCAAGCCAAGGGTAAATCATGTTAAGTTTGTAGCTAAAACTGTAAAGTCTGATTCTGAAAAGATGAAAGATACTGAGACAGAAGTTAAGGCAGAGTCAACTTCTGACAAATTAAAACAGGATAAGCCAACTAAAGTCAACATAAGCTTAATGACAAAAAGGCACCTTAAGCATAACCTGAAAGAGATTAAGAATGTAAACAAGGTAAAGCCACCTAGGAAAAATAAGAATAGAAAGGAAGGTGTGAATAAAAGCAATAATTATAAGCCTGTTCCTAATGCTCCTAGAAAGAAATGCTATAACTGTGGAAACTCTAACCATCTTGCTTCTTTTTGCAGGAAGAATAAGGATATAAACTCTATACCTCCTAAATCGGGAGTTAAGAGTCAGTCTGTTAGGTTTAAACCACAAAATCCTTGTTTTCATTGTGGTAGTTTATGACATTCCATTTATACGTGTAAGGAATATCATAGTTTGTACTATGATTATTATCAAATAAAACCTTCTTTAAAGAAAGTTAGCATTATTCTTTCTAGTGTAAGTTCTGATGCAAAGTCTGATACTGTAAATTCTGATAAACAGCATCTTAGCATAAACTCTGAAATTAAATCCGCTGCAAATGCTAACAAACTTAATAAGGCCAAAGGATCCAAGCAAGTATGGGTCCTTAAAACTAATCATTAGTGATTTTTGTGATTGCAGGGAAACAGAAAAAACATCCTAGTTCTTGATTGTGGATGTTCAGGACATATGACTGGAAATAAAGCCCTGCTATCAGACTTTGTGGAGAAAGCTGGCGAAGAAGTTTCTTATGGAGATGGCAACATGGGAAAAACTCTGGGATATGGCAATATCAATCTTAGGAATGTCATCATTGAAAAAGTAGCTCTAGTCTCAGGACTTAAACACAATCTGCTGAGTGTTAGTCAAATCTGTGACAGAGGTTATCATGTGGATTTCTTTGAAGAACACTGTGAAGTTGTAAGCAAATCTACAGGCAAAGTTGTCCTGAAGGGATACAGGCATGGTAACATTATGAAGCCAAGCTTTCAACAAGTTGTGATGGTTCTGCAATCTGTCTGTTAAGCAGAGCATCAATTGAAGAAAGCTGGGATTGGCACAAGAAACTCTCTCATTTAAATTTTAACAATATAAATGAACTAGTCAAGAAAGATCTTGTGAGAGGACTGCCAAAACCAGTATTTGCTCCTGATGGCTTTTGTGATTCATGTCAAAAGGCAAAATAAAGAAAATCTTCATTTAAGAGCAAGACTGAATCTTCAATTCTTGAGCCTTATCACCTACTACATGTTGATCTATTTGGTCCAGTGAATATGTTATTCCCAGTGAACTAACAATCAGATTTACAGAAGGGGGGTTGAATGTAAATCTAAAAACTTTTTTCAAGTTTTGAGCAGTTTCTAGGCTATGTGTTTTGATGAACAAGTGTGTGTGAATTGCTTAGAGCTAATGCAAACAGATATATATTCAAACACAAATATAAAGAACAAAATAGACTTAAAAACTTTTCGGGTGGATTTGTTGTTCCACCATAGATGTGTTATTTCATAAAATCTGTGATTTAAAGAATTAAATCACACTGCGTCCTAGTACAAACTAGATGATTTTCTCTCTGGATTTTTCTAAACAGCTCTGGAAAATTCACCATCTAATTTTTAGCTGCTACTTGGTTTATATATCACCAAGTTTACAAGTGAAGACAAAACTGTATAATACAATTAAAAGGTTCTTCATATGTTTCTTCTTCATTTCTCTATCCAATGCAATTTAGGTTTAGCTGTGAATTTTTGAATACTTCCTTGTTTGCACCAGAATGGAAATGCTGCATTTTCTTGATTCCTCCTAGAGGCTGCCACATTCCAATTTGTCTCTGTCAACCCATGTGCCTCTGTCAGCTTATGAATTGTCACTATCAACTACTATTGAGCTAAGCATCCGTTGAAGCTTTCATCCGTTGATGACTTTATCCGTTGAAGCTTTATCCGTTGATGCATTAGCAGTTGAAGCTTTATCCGTTGAAGCACTCATCCGTTGATGGATGTTATCCGTTGAAGCTTTAGAGACATCCGTTGAAGTTTTGTTTCTCATCCGTTGAAGGCCTTTAATATCAGTTGATATTACTTCACTTATACAAAATTACAAGGCATGAAATATTTACAATTAGCCCTCCTATTTGCATATCCACTAGTAGTCAACATGACTGATAATTTCCCTCAACATCTAAGAATTACAACTTAAATACAGAGAATGAAATGTGCTACAATACTAAACTTATTTCTAAGTAAAGCTACTCCTTCAACGGATAGCCAAAATGGTCTTATCCGTTGAGGCTACAAACACTAGATTTCTACTTAAGTATTTTGTTTAACTTATCATCAAACTAATACACATATTCCTAACAATCTCCCCCTATTTATGTCTACTAGAACTGTAGGCATAAATTTGGGTTTAACTTGATGATAAAAAAACACTTAACAAACATATGAACTGAAATAAAGTAGAAATTCAAGAGTGCTGCAAAAGTGTGTATAATGAGATAGAATTGAAGAATTACTTTATTTCCAAGGGTGCACCTTAGTCTGAGTAGATTAATTTCTTTTCCTTTGATCCCTTATTTTCTTCCCTAGCCTCCTTTCATTCTTCTCTATTTGGAGTTGGAGTTGTCTGTAGAATTCAGCTTCATCTTCTTCATTGATGTCCAACTTAGATTGCATATCCTTGAGAGTTTCATTACTGGCAATCTTGAGCTGATCTTCAAGTCTGAAAAATCTTCTGACTCCTTTATTGTCTCTGAACTCCATCAACCAATGAGGTGATTTATGAACTGTAATTCCTCTCTCTTGGATGAGTAATGTTCTAGGCAAGGCATTGGGCTCCCACCAAGTTTTCCTTATGCTGGCAATCTTGTTGAGAATCTCAGTTTTGGCAGTCCTGGTAAAGCCAGAATCCCTTTTTATGGCTGAGTAGACTCTAACCAAGGTAGAATAGCCTTCATTCAGAATTCTGTAAAGAGGCCAAGTCCTTTCCGCACTTCCTTTATATTTGAACACTAGTCTTTCTGGATGCTGTCTGTAGGCATTTATTCCCCTTACTTCCTCCAGCTCATCCAGATAGAGTTCAATGTCTGAAAATTCCTTTATGTCACAAATGTGAACATAATCATCCTTTGAGGCTTGTGGCTTAGGCTTAGGCTTCTGAGTGAATTTGATTGAGGTTAGAGGAAGTGTTGATTTGATTTTTCTTTTCTGTTTCTTTGATGGTGGAGAAGTGGTTAAGAAGGTGGGCAATTTGATGGTGTCCCAATCAATTGGTTCCTCCTTATGAGTGATTGTTTCACCATGGATGTTTATGAAGGGGTCAGGCACAATGGGTTCAGGAATAAAAGGTAGTGGTTTGGATTTTGATTGGGTTTCTTCAGTTTTATCTACCATCTTCCTTTTTGCATTGGCCTTATTCTTGTTCCCTTTCTACCATTCCTTTCTGTCTTTACTTCTTTCTTCCACATCATCACTAAGCATGTCCCCATACCTACATCTTCACCCTTGTCTTCAATTTCTTTCTTTTCTTCAGCTTGACTTGACTTTAGCTGTTTTTCAAGCTTTGCTTGTGCTCTTTTGTCAGCCTTTAGCTTTTTAACTTCTTCCTTCAACCTTCTGACTTCTTCCCTCTTGGCTATTGAGAATTTGGGATGTCCTTGTATCACACAGATACTCTTTCCCTCTCTAAAGATAATAGCCATGTTCATCCTTTCAACCACATCCTTGGTCTCCTTGTGCTTAATGATATTACCACCCAAAACCTTGTCTTCATCAGGCTTTGGAAGAGGAAAATCCACTTCTTTCAACTGAGCAAGGCTTAGAGGGTTCTTTGTAGAGTCTTTATTGGATCTGTTGTTGGGCTTGAGAACCATAGGTTTCAGATTCTTGGAAGAAGTCTCTCCAACCTTGTTCCCCCTTACTTGCTTGAGCTCCATAATGATTGGCTCCACCTTTGTGCTATGCTTCACAGATTGTGATTTTGAAGTTGTAGAACCAAAAATTTATTGCATCCTTTCATCAATTTTCCTCCTTTGCTCTTTGACTTTCATCTCAGCTGCTGCTATCTGGATTAGATCAATTCCATCAAGTTTTCCTTTGATTTGAAGTGTTGGAGAATTGGTGATGGCAGGAACTAGCACTTTAGATATTTGAACTTTTGTTGATGTCTCTCCTTCCCCTTCCCTTTTATTCTCCCCCTTTTTATTATCATCAAGGATAGGGGTCAAGCCTTGTGCTTTTGCCAGCTGCAATAGTAGATTTTTCTGAGATTGTTGATTTTGAAGAATGGTGACTACAGAGTCTTCAATGATTTGAACTTTGTTTTCCAACTTGGCCAGCCTCTTGTCAGCATCAGATTCTCTCCTCAATCTCAGCAACAAATCTTGCATTGTACCATAAGGCATGACTGAATCCAACTTCTCATAATTGTAGGATTTCAGATCAGCAATATCCTTTTTGAGTTCATCCACACTCAAATTCTGTCTGATGTGCTGCAACTGCAAGAGATGCAGAGAGTCTATATGAGATTGAAAAATAGCCTAGTTACCAGCATATGTAGTCTCCTGAAGGGCTTTTTGAATAGCCATAACTTGCTTGACCAAAGCTACACCAAACTGTCCTGGTGTAGATTTCTTTGTCCATGCCCATTCAGGTAGATTTGGAACAGAAATTGGGTCTGCATCTCCCCCTAAGTTCATGCTCCCATCCAAAGAATTAGATTCATCATCATTAGAATTTACTTCAAATTCTTCAGATGGCTCACCAGCTTGAGAAGGCATCCCATTAACAGCAGCTTTATCTCTTTGAAGGGATTCTGAAGTGTGCACTATCTTCAAAGTCTGTTCTGCCTCCACATTGCCCTGAGCAGCCAACAGTTGATAGGCTGAAACAGGATGAGTAAAAGTGTCAGCATCCAAGGAAATGTTATCAATTTCAACTTTGTAATGTTGCTGAAATTGTCTTCCCTTTTCAGCATCATCCACAATCATTGACTCACTAGCAATGGCTGGATCCATCCTTATAGATTCTGTACCTGCTTTTCTCTCATTTTCTGTATATTCTTGCATCAGGGGCTCCCCCTGGCTCACACACACCCTCACATCCTCACCCTCACCTACTAAGGTGGCACCCCCCTCACTCACTTTTGCCATGCTGGAAGAAATAGCATGCAAATTTTGACTCTCAACCTCTCCTTTTGCCTGGGAGCAACCCAGCCTCTCACTCAAATTATCACTCCCTTCCCTCAATCCTAGAAGTGATTGTACAGTAACCATGTCTTCTACACTTGGAATTGATTCAGTCATATGTGTAGAGACCATCAACGAATAGGGAGTATCCGTTGAAGTGGAAACTGATGATATCAACGGATAACTGCTGTTAAGCTTATCCGTCGAAGAACAACCACTTGTCAACGGCTGAGAGATATTCGTCGAAGAAGGAAAAGATGTAGATATTGAAAGTGACATAATTGTTGAATCAGTGTGAATTGATTTTAAGTGGGGTGACACAGATTCTTCAACTAAGTCTGAAAAAATTGGCTGATGATCCAATAAATCATCTAAAAGATGATGATCACCAGGATTTGAGTAGGGCTCCTCCTTGAGTTTTAAAGAGGGAGAATCAGGAATTTATATGAATATCATATTCACATCCAGAGATGGTGATGGAGAATTTGGTGATTGATGTGTGTCTATTATGAGAGAATGGGACTGTGACTCCACATTTGCTGGAGCCACATGAAACTGAATTTGAGAAGGCAAAGATACAGGTGGATGTATCTGTGCAGTGTGTGCCCCCTGTGTGGAAACTAGGGTTTTAGCCTTCTTTCTTCTTGAAAAGGCTTTGATAGGTGAATGTGTGGCTTCAGTGTCCCTCTCTCTTTTGTTCTGTGTCCCTGGTTGGGGATTATTTTCAATAGCTGCATCCTTTTGGGAGGGTGCAACTAGGGATGTGTTTGACTCCTTTTGAACCACCACAGTCTTTTGAGAAACTGTGGCTTGGCTGGCTAGGGTACCACTCACCTCTCCCACCTTATCCTGGGGGGTTTCTTGATGTTCACCCCTCCCCTCACCACTCACACCTTGTTCACTCTCTTCAGGGTTTATGGTAGTTGTTACAACTGTTGTCTTTTGAGAAACAACAGAGGTGGTTTTCTTTGACTTGTGTTTTGGAATTTTAGCTTTGGTGGCTTTGGTAGGAATCTGTTGGGACAAAGTCACAGATTCCATTGCCACACTAGAAGGCAAAAAAACAATGGGGTTGGAAGAAGTAGGAGTTACAGAAGTATTTACCTCACTTACCTGAGGTGCATTCATTATTGGCAAATATACCAATGGCACCTGGCTGTTGAGGTTAATTCTCACAAGGTCTGCAAGGACCCTTTTCTCTTGTGCCCAACATTTTAGTTTATTGCTCTCATTAGTTATGACCAAACCTTCAGCAACATTGTTAGCCAATAACATAAAGAATCTAGCATAGTAGATGTTATGAGGTCTATTAGCTTTGTTACCTAACCTGGAACCTAATTCTAGGATGACATAGTTGCTAAAATTAAAGTACCTATTAGAAACTAGCATATAGAGCATATTAACAAGAGATGAAGTTATGGCATCAAAATTGCTAATCTTCTCAGAGAAAACCTTGATAAATGCATCTCCAAGAAAACTCCATTCTTTCCAAAGGCCCTTTCTTCTAATGCTCCCTAAACTAGCAGAATCAAAAGAATAGCCTATGGAATCTAACATAGCAGATACATCATTATCAGTGTGTGGTGTCATGGCATTATTCTTAGGTAGCTTAAAGCAAGACTGTATATCATCACAGTTAATACAGTAATACTTACCTTTGAGAGAGAAAGCAATGTTAATATCTGTGGAGTTGAACTCTGCAGTTGTTTAAATCTCCTCAATTACCTCACAATAAATGGTTGGGGCTTCCAGCATTGTATAGCTTAGTTTGCAGTTCTTGATGAAGTCCATCATCTTGTGATAATCTGAGTGGGCTTCATTCTTTTCCACCAAGGCTACGAAATTGTTCTTTTCATAAACAAAGCCAGATTGAGACATAATCTTGACTACCGGTGCCATTGTTGTGAGTAGAGATTGCAGAGAAAAGATTGAGAGTTTTGGGGGAGAATGAGAGTAAAAATTGCAAGAAAGCGTAAAGTGAAAATAAGAATTCAATGGGCTTTTATACTTTCTCGAATTAAAACGTAAATAAAATGATTAAATGATACTTTTAAGTAAATTACAGCCGTTTGAGAATAAAGAAAACTGTAGAAATTCTGAAAACTGCCTTTAATACAAATACATACGACTGTATATATATGTATCAACGGTTAAGTAAATGAATCAACGGTTGTGACTCACTTAAAGTAACTGATGTGACACTTCAACGGATGAGGTAATAGTTATATGTTGAAGATTAACACTATTTTTAACCGTTGAAGGATAAAATTACCAGAAATGTATTTGTCTTTCAACGGATAATGAACATCCATTGATAGAACAATTTTGGCTTTCAACGGATAGGGAATATCCATTGATAGAATAAACTTTACTTAAAGCCAACTTTGTTCTTGCCACAAATTCATTTCAGGCTTCAAAGAAGATTATAATGAGGATATGAATTTATGAATAATTAAGCATACCTAGCTCACTTACTAATCTTATGAATGTTGATTCATCAAGTGGCTTGGTAAATATGTCTGCAATCTGCTTTTCACTTGGAACAAAATGAAGTTCCACTGTACCTTTCATCACATGTTCCCTTATAAAGTGGTATTTGATGTCAATGTGCTTGGTTCTTGAGTGCTGCACTGGATTTTCAGTAATGGCAATGGCACTTGTGTTGTCACAGAATATAGGAATTTTGTCAACAGTTAGTCCATAGTCAAATAGTTGATTCCTCATTCACCGTATCTGTGCACAACAACTACTAACAGCAATGTACTCAGCTTCAGCTGTTGATGTTGAAACAGAATTTTGCTTCTTGCTGAACCATGACACAAGCTTATTCCCTAGAAATTGACAGGTGCCTGTTGTGCTTTTTCTGTCTATTTTGCAACCTGCATAATCTGCATCTGAGTAGCCAATTAGATCAAAACCAGACTCTTTAGGGTACCAAATTCCTAGATTTGGAGTCCCTTTGAGATATCTGAAAATCCTTTTAATAGCCACTAAGTGAGACTCTTTAGGGTGAGCTTGAAATCTAGCACAGAGACATGTAGAAAACATTATATCAGGTCTACTAGCAGTTAAATATAAAAGTGAGCCAACAATGCCTCTATAACTTGAAATGTCCACAGACTTTTCAGCATTGTTTAATTCAAGCTTGGTGGCAGTGGCCATGGGAGTTTTTGCAGATGAACAGTCCATTAAGTCAAACTTCTTTAAAAGATCATAAATATATTTAGTTTGACTAATGAAAATTCCACCACTAACTTGTTTAACTTGTAAACCAAGAAAATAAGTTAGCTCTCCCATCATGCTCATTTCATATTTACTTTGCATTAACTTAGCAAACTTTTTACAAAGCTTATCATCTGTAGAACCAAATATAATATCATCTACATAAATTTGAACAAGTATTGTAGAGCCATTAACATTTCTAAAGAAAAGAGTTTTGTCAACAGTACCTCTTGTGAAGTGATTATCTAGAAGGAATTTTGATAAAGTCTCATACCAGGCTCTAGGTGCTTGTTTTAGTCCATAGAGTGCTTTCAACAGATAATACACATAATCTGGAAAATTTGGATCTTAAAATCCTGGAGGTTGGCTTACATAAACTTCTTCCTCCAATTCCCCATTCAGAAATGCACTCTTGACATCCATTTGATAGACCTTGAAATTGGCATGGGCTGCATAGGCTAGAAAGATTCTGATGGCTTCAAGTCTGGCAACTGGAGCAAATATCTTATCGAAATCTATTCCCTCTTGTTAAGAATAGCCTTTAGCAACCAATCTGGCTTTATTCCTTATGACAATGCCATTTTCATCCATCTTGTTTCTGAATACCCATTTTGTGTCAATAGAACTCTTGTTCTTTGGCTGGGGTACCAGCTTCCATACTTTGTTCCTTTCAAATTGGTTTAGCTCCTCTTGCATTGCTAAAATCCAATCTGGATCCAATAGAGCTTCTTCCACTCTCTTAGGTTCCTCCTGTGATAGAAAGCTACTATACAGACATTCATCTTGAGTAGCCCTTCTAGTTTGCACTTTAGATGTAGCATCACCAATGATCAGTTCAAAAGGGTGATTCTTGGTCCATTTCCTTTGAGGTGGTAGATTAGCTCTAGATGAGGTAGCCTCAGTATTGTCATGATGTGACATAGAATGTTGATTGGTTGAAACTTCCCTGAGTTGCTGATCCTTTGAAAGGAATTGGGAGTTTTATCAACTGATGAAGTGGAATGATTATCCGTTAACAGACTGTGATCAACGGATGCTTCATTATGAACTTCAACGGATGATGCACTTTGTCTTTCAACGGATGCTGCATTGCTTCTATCAACGGAAGCTGAATTATGACTTTCAATGGATGCAGCATTATGTGCATTATCCAAAGGCAGATTTTGAATTCTTTTCGAGGTGCCTTCTCCATCATTCTCATATTCACTATCATCACAATATATCTCAATGTTGTCAAATTTAAGTCCTTCATGATGTCCCTCATCTGTTAGTCCATCAATCTTTTTATCATCAAAAACAATATGCACAGATTCCATGACAATATTGGTTCTTAGATTGTAGACCCTATATGATTTTCCGGCAGAATAACCAACAAATATTCCTTCATCAGCCTTTGCATCAAATTTCCCTTTGTGATCAGGTTGATTCCTTAGAATGTAGCATTTGCAACCAAAGACATGCAGAAAGTTTAAAGTTTGTTTTCTTCTCTTGAACAATTGATAGGGAGTCATGCCTTTTGCCTGATTAATTAGAGAAATATTCTGAGTGTAACATGCACAATTAACAGCCTCAGCCCAAAAGTATGTTGGGAGTTTTGACTCTTCAAGCATTGTTCTTGCAGCTTCAATTAGTGATTTGTTCTTCCTTTCTACCATACCATTTTATTGTGGAGTCCTTGGAGCTGAGAACTCATGCATGATCCCATTTTCTTCACAGAACAACTTCATGGTTGAATTCTTGAACTCAGTTCCATTGTCACTCCTGACATTCCTTACTTTGAAATCTGGATGATTGTTGACTTGCTTGATATGATTGATAATGATTTCACTAGCTTCATCCTTTGATCCAAGAAAGTAAGTCCATGAAAACTTTGAGAAATCGTCTACAATCACTAGGCAATATTTTTTCCTTGAAATTGACAATACATTGACTGGTCCAAAAAGATCCATGTGTAGCAGTTGTAATGGTTCATCAATTGCTGATTCAAGCTTTTCACTGAATGATGCTTTCTTTTGCTTTCCTTTCTGACAAGCATCACACAGTCCATCCCTTGTGAATTCCACTAGAGGGATTCCTCTAACTAAGTCCTTTTTGACTAGATCATTCATTGTCTTGAAATTCAAATGAGACAGCTTCTTGTGCCATAGCCAACTTTCATCTGGACTTGCTTTGCTGAGAAGACAAGTAATTGGTTCTGAATATGTAGAGTTGAAGTCAGCTAAGTACACATTCCCTTTTCTAACTCCAGTTAGAACCATTTTGTTGTCCTTCTTACTTGTGACAACACAGGCTTCAGAATTGAAGGAAACAGTATTCCCTCTGTCACATAGTTGACTGATGTTCAATAGATTGTGTTTGAGACCATCAACTAATGCAACTTCATCAATGATGACATTTTCGTTTGAAATCAAGCCATATCCCATAGTGAACCCTTTGTTGTCATCTCCAAAGGTTATGCTAGGGCCAGCTCTCTCCTTGAACTCTGTGAGCAGGATGAAATCTCCTGCATGTGTCTTGAACAGCCACTGTCCAAGTACCATAGATTCCTTCTTTTTCCCTGCACACAACAAAATCAATCAAGTTAATTTTGGTACCCAAGTTTCCTTGGGTCCAGCCTTGTTAGTCTTTTTTCTAGACTTCATTCCTCCTGCATCTTTTGACTTAGGCAACTTTGGGTCAACCTTGGTCTCAGATGTAGTTGGTTGAAGTGTAGGGTTAGTCACATAATCATTTAGCACATTTGGTTGAATTTGATAAGGCATAGATTGTGCAAACATATTATTCCACATAGGCATGTTGTATGGCATCTGAGGCATACTGAATGCAGTAAAATAAGGATTATTAACATATGGCATGTTTGCAAAATATGCATGAGGATTCTGATGAGACATAACAGGCATAGCATGCAGAGGTGACATAGACATGTTAGGCATGGAGGGAGTTAAAGGCATGGGAGCATTCTTAACAGATTTGCAGTTATCAGATAGATGATTAACACTTTTACAATGCACACAGCTTTTTCTAGGAGCATACTTATCAGGTGTGTAATTGTTGTGTTTATTAATTCCTACCTTCCCATTTCTATTAGATTTTCTTTTAGTTTCCTTTTTATCCTCAACCAATTTAAGCCTATTTTTCAACTTATCTAAAGTCATGTGTCCTATATTCACCTTACTGGCATCTTTGGATGTGCTAGCTCCTTCTTTGACAAAGTTCTTGAAAGTTGAACCAGCCTTCTTATTGAGATTTTTCTTTTTAGAATTACTTGCCTGTTTTAATTGATGAGCCTTCAACGGATGCTCTTTTTCTTCCTTCAACGGATAACTTTCATCATCCGTTGATTCCACATCCATTGACAATCCATCAATTAATTCTAACTCCTTTTTGTTTTTCTTCCAGGCATTCTCACAGAATGATTCAATTCCCTGAACTTTGACAATCTGAGCACTAACATCCCTAGATGTTTTCCAGGCCTTGATTACCTCTTGCTCACTTTCTAACTGTTTAGAAAGAGATTAAGAATGTAAACAAGGTAAATCCACCTAGGAAAAATAAGAATGGAAAGGAAGGTGTGAATAAAAGCAATAATTATAAGCCTGTTCCTAATGCTCCTAGAAAGAAATGCTATAACTGTGGAAACTCTAACTATCTTGCTTCTTTTTGCAGGAAGAATAAGGATATAAACTCTTTACCTCCTAAATCAGGAGTTAAGAGTCAGTCTGTTAGGTTTAAACCATAAAATCCTTATTTTCATTGTGGTAGTTTATGACATTCCATTTATACGTGTAAGGAATATCATAGTTTGTACTATGATTATTATCAAATAAAACCTTCTTTAAAGAAAGTTTGTGACGCCCTCCAAACCCGGGTCAGAAGTTTGGGGGTCCACAACACATTCACAATATATAAACCTGTACATAAAATATTAATTGCAATGACCCTGTTTCACATAACCACGGATCGCAACAGGTTAAAGTATGAAAACAAGCCACAATCTTAACCTTTATTACAACGTACCAAATCCCAACTAATTTAATTTACAATTGATAATGAAATCATTCTTACAATCTGACTATCTCTCTACCGCATGAAGCTTCTGCTAGCTCGATCCAACTTAACTGGAACCTTAGCCCGCACTTTGGACTGAGGAACTTCACTATCATCCATATTCTTTTTAACTGTAAAATATATAAAAGAATCACAAGGGTGAGCTAACTAGCTCAGCAAGTCATAATAGTGGTAACTGAGATTAAAACATGATCAAATGAGATGATTCAAAGGAATCAAGTTTCTTTTTAACTAATCATTAGAATTGGATATTCATTTTAAGTTTTAAAAACCAAGGTTAGGCTGCTAATCAGTCACGCACTAACCCCGAGCAAGCACACATCACTGCTCTAATTACTGGATCCAAGGCACACATTGGCCTAACTTGACCATTGGTATGGTCTGACCACGAATCTGGTCCACATATATAAAAACTATCCAATCCTAACGCAGTTCAATAGGATAAATGATATAATTCAATAAAGCAAGTTCATAATCAACAATAGTTAAACACTTGAATAAAAGCATAAGGAGGCTTATGGATATCTCAAGGGAATTTCAGGGTATGTATAAGAAATGATTTTTAATTCGTATCAGCATCCGGTATTAGGTCAGAAATGATTTTTTTTCAAAGTATAGTTCTTTGATGTTATACAGAATGGTTGCAGTATAAAAGTTTCTGTGTTTTCAAACAGTTTTGTTTCAGTGTTTGGTGTTTGGTAGTTATACCTTTGGGAAATAGTATCATATTTGTGTGGTTTGGTGTCTAATGATCAACAAAGGATGGTTTACAAAGAACAAGGCTTACGGCTCAAGATCAAGTAAAAATCAGGGATTCAAGGGTAAATAGTTTAATGCACTTACAATATAGCCAATAGTCATTTTGAATAAGAGCGACATTTTATGAAACAGTTCGAAAATAATTGCGATATATCTTGAGGAAAAGTTTGGAAGTACTTGCCTTACAAGGCTTTACAACTACTACTGATCAATTCTGGGCCAACTCTGCCGCTTAGGCTTTTACGTCCAACCACTATATCACTCTGGATTTGACCTCAACACTCAAGTCCTTTGATTGGGACCTTCCTGAGCTTTTCGACTCACCATCAACTATCTTTCATCCAATTCCAATTCTCGGGCATTCCGACTAGAACCTACAAGGTCGAAACATCCTAACTTAGACATTCGATTATGCTTGGCATATCCTCGCTAACAGTCTACCCGAATGTTAACAAAATCCGACTCGTAACATACTTCATATAATAATACACGTATCACTTAGGATTCACATTCTCGAAAATCGGTTCAGTGTTCGTTTTCGGAAAATACTTATACTCTTTACTTTACAAAATCAGGTTTATCGATTTAGAAAAATATTTCAACACATTATACAATCAAGTTTCGTATAAAACACGCACATATATATAGCCTCTCGACATTCGGATATTCATCGGATACATTTCTGTGTTTGCGTAATTCAGTTTTCCTAAAATCGGACAGCATTTCCTTCGTTTATCGGACTACCCGTCGAACACCATATCGACATCAAATCAATCCACAACAACTACAATGACAATCCAAATCACAATCACCGATATTGTTTAATTATTACTCTTATTCGCATTTTATATTTTTATTCGTATTAGGACTCGGAATAAATTCATCACCGTCCACCGTCGATTCGCCGAGGCTTATCATCGACGGCGGCAAATTTTCGAGAGTTCCCGAATAAACCGGGCGTCAAACGCAAAATCTACCGATTAAATAAAAAAATCGTTCCCGCACGAAACATTTATTTCATAAATATTTATTCATTTAGTTCCTGCAGAAAATAATTAAGAATTCCCAATCAGTAATGCCCAATCAGAAAGAAAAACAGAGCAATAATCTACTCACAACCCGACTGCACAGAGACACGCGTGCAACATACGGCCGGAATACGACCGGAAAAAGGACAAGACAACAGGCAATAAGCAACACAGACGGTGGCTGCAAACAGAAAACACAATCCCGCCCACACACACACTCACAACTACCTACGCACACAAGAATATATACACACAGCGAGTATACATACACAACACACGCTCAGGCAATATACCACGCACCACCACCTCGCCGGAAAACGGCGAAGGGCGGCGACCGAACAAGAAGAACCAGGGGCCGGGTAAAAAAAAGGGCAGCAACCAAGAACTTACGGAGTAGAACAGAGATGTCGAGAAAGAAACAGAAGTATATGGAATCGAGTGAGAGGAGATAATTGAGGGTTAAAGGAGAAGAAGAACCGAGATACACACACGGAGGTTGTGTGTGTTTTCATATGGATTTTATTTTATTTCACCCTTTCTGTTAAACCAGCAAGCAAACAACACGTGGTAGTACATATTCTATGAAACTGACACGTTACATTCGAGATAATTGTGAAGATTTAAAGGTCTATTTTGCCCCGAAATTCAAAATTAACGGAACAAGGTGCGAAGAAAACAGTCCCCAAAATTTACAAAAATAGTTTTAAAATATCATAAATATCCCGGAGTTTACAAAAACATAAATTTTGAAATTTAAGAATAATATTTGAAACGCAATTTTATACCGCTTTTAACAATTAAGCGAAACAACGCGCGGTTGAAATTAATCTCAAAAATTTCCAAAATAATTTTAAAATTCTCAGAATATTCCAAACTTAAATAAATATGAGTTTCATAATTTTTAAAGAATTTTAGGATTAAATATGGATTTTACCATTAAATATACTCAGAAAATCATTTAAAGATAAATAATTAATAAAATATTGATTTCTCAATTTTATAAAATCCTAAAAATAATTATTGTAATTATAAAATTATAAAAGCAATTTTAGAAATATTCCCAATATTTATGCAAATAAATTTGCACTAAATCCACTTTTGAAAGTGAAAACAATTCAATATGATCCCATAATTAATCGCGCGGACAACCCGGTACACTGTAAATCACATATGGGTAATAATCAAACAACACATAGCGGTCAAAACCAACACACATATTATATTTATTTAATAATTTCCATAATTGCACAATTACATATTTAAATAATTCAAAAATACACAGGTCGTTATAAAGTTAGCATTATTCCTTCTAGTGTAAGTTCTGATGCAAATTCTGATACTGTAAATTCTGATAAACATCATGTTAGCATAAACTCTGAAATTAAATCCGCTGCAAATGCTAACAAATTTAATAAGGTCAAAGGATCCAAGCAAGTTTGGGTCCTTAAAACTAATCATTAGTGATTTTTGTGATTGCAGGACAATAGGAAAAACATCCTAGTTCTTGATAGTGGATGTTCAGGACATATGACTGGAAATAAAGCCCTGTTATCAGACTTTGTGGAGAAAGTTGGCCAAGAAGTTTCTTATGGAGATGGCAACATGGGAAAAACTCTGGGATATGGCAATATCAATCTTGGGAATGTCATCATTGAAAAAGTAGCTCTAGTCTCAGGACTTAAACACAATCTGCTGAGTGTTAGTCAAATCTGTGACAGAGGTTATCATGTGGATTTCTTTGAAGAACACTGTGAAGTTGTAAGCAAATCTACAGGCAAAGTTGTCCTGAAGGGATACAGGCATGGTAACATTATGAAGCCAAGCTTTCAACAAGTTCTTATGGTTCTGCAATCTGTCTGTTAAGCAGAGCATCAATTGAAGAAAGTTGGGATTGGCACAAGAAACTTTCTCATTTAAATTTTAACAATATAAATGAACTAGTCAAGAAAGATCTTGTGAGAGGACTGCCAAAATCAGTATTTGCTCCTGATGGCTTTTGTGATTCATGTCAAAAGGTAAAACAAAGAAAATTTTCATTCAAGAGCAAGACTGAATCTTCAATTCTTGAGCCTTATCACCTACTACATGTTGATCTATTTGGTTCAGTGAATGTGTTATTCCCAGTGAACTAACAATGAGATTTATAGAAGGGGGGTTGAATGTAAATCTCAAAACTTTTTCAAGTTTTGAGCAGTTTCTAGGCTATGTGTTTTGATGAACAAGTGTGTGTAAATTGCTTAGAGCTAATGCAGACATATATATATTCAAACACAAATGTAAAAAACACAACAGAATTAAAAACTTTTCTGGTGGATTTGTTGTTCCACCAGAGATGTGTTATTTCAGAAAATCTGTGATTTAAAGAATTAAATCACAGCTGCGTCCTAGTACAAACTAGATGATTTTCTCTCTGGATTTTTCCATTAAATATACTCAGAAAATCATTTAAAGATAAATAATTAATAAAATATTGATTTCTCAATTTTATAAAATCCTAAAAATAATTATTGTAATTATAAAATTATAAAAATAATTTTAGAAATATTCCCAATATTTATGCAAATAAATTTGCACTAAATCCACTTTTGAAAGTGAAAACAATTCAATATGATCCCATAATTAATCGCGCGGACAACCCGGTACACTGTAAATCACATATGGATAATAATCAAACAATACATAGCGGTCAAAACCAACACACATATTTTATTTATTTAATAATTTCCATAATTGCACAATTACATATTTAAATAATTCAAAAATACACAGGTCGTTATATCATTCCCCCCTTAAAAAGATTCTGTCCTCAGAATCTGGTCTAATTACACAAGTGATGATATTTGTCAAGCATATCTGACTCTAATTTCTAAGTAGATCCTTCTACTCGAGGGTTCAAACGTACTTATAATAGGTATGCACTCATTTTCAAGGACTTGCCTTTGAGGATCAAGAATTTGGATTAATCACTATATGCAGAACAATTTGGACAAGAGCCCCATTGGCTCCTGATCAATCACTTAATTCAAACCCAATACTTATCACTTTAACATTGACAAGTAAAATATATTAGGTGTACACACGGGTGTGACGGTCATATCTTTTATGAACAACTTTATCTATATTTATCAATACCCCGAATGGTTCACTAATTTTAGGACTTAGCTTGTCCCTTCTACTCAAACTTATCCAATCTCTTTCAAGACGACACTTTTACTTACACTACTGGTCCCATTTCTATACTCATACTTTCTCTCAATACAATTTCGTCTTCTTTCTTTATCTATTCCGAGCTGCTTTAATCAATATCACTACGCGTTTATGGTGTAGAATTAACTTAGAATTTAACAACTTCCTTTCTCTCACTTTATTTCAATAATAATGGGAACTTACACTCGCATTCGCATGAAGCTTGGTAGGGTAGCATTCCAAAGCTGACATCGCTGATGAATGATCGTTCTAGTGTTTCCTTAAAACTTCACCTCTCAACATATCTTACATTTCCTAAATCATTTCCGTACTTTGACTCTCCGCAAAAGGATGTTAGACGGTGCTTGTTTTCCACTTGGTTCCTAAACGTTTAAGCATCTCTTATCATTTTTCATCAGTTAGGGCTAAAAAGTAGTCGTATATATTCACGTATTATCACCTTTAAGTATTTAAACTTCAGATTCCACTCTTTCTCATTCGTCTATTAATTCCTCAGTGGTCTTAATTACATCCAATCTTCTCTGTCGGCATAATGCATCTGTTACCATACAGCTTTGCTTAGGTAGTTGTTAATGGATTAATTCAGAATCTTTTGTTAACCTTAGTCAAAATTTCATTCTTGAAGACTCAACGCATATTTGATTTCCTTCTGATCCTTGGAGAAAAATCTTTGGGCATTCCATGCAGGCTTTCTTATTCTTTGAATAACTGAGGATGTTATCAATAAATACAGTTTGCTCATCTAAATACTCCTTATACACTATAATCCTTAATTTCTTATAATTACCTGATACACTTGTTATTTCACATAATGTCATCAGAGCTTGCAATGCTCTGAACTCACTTTGATCGTAATCTCTGATATTTCCTCAGGTCAGATCTTAAGTTAATTCTCAGTACATAACACACTTCTTAAATTAAGTCTTATAAGTAATCAATTCTTTATAGGGTCTCACTTTTCTTATTCATTGTTTCGTTAAACTCCCGATAATCAGTACATACTCTTATAATTTCATTATTTTCTCCATGAACATCACTGGTACTCTTCACGATTCACTTCTTGTAAAACCATTCCCTGGGTCTGCCTTATCCATTAGGCCTCCAATAGTTCACCTTAATTCTTTGACGTGTCCAACACTTTCTAATCCATTTTGAAATATCCTTCTTATACCTGGTTATCTATGTTTTTCTTTTATTTCCATATATTTTGGCATCTCTTCAATAGAGTATATACATTATACTATGACTTCCTTATGGCATCTCATTTCTTAATTCTTCTATTTGTAACTTCCAAGTGCTGGAAGAGAACCTGAGGATATCATGATCGTTCTCCTGGGCGCATAAATTTCCTCTCACTACTGCTAACATCGTGATCCATTATCTTCTTTTGACATCTCCTTATATTTCTCTTAACAACTTTGACTGAAAGGTCATACTATCCATCCTTGCTTCTGTTTGGATTATAAACTCTGACTCCCAATTCCAACTTCTAAAATTCTATAGAAAATTCTTTCGGTATAGTTTCTATGTCCATTATTGCTTTCCTCTATCTTTGATTTTCCTCGTGAATACATACTTCAACCTCTTATGGCCCGTATAGATCTTACATCTTTCTCCATACATATCATGTTTCCCAAATCTTTCAAAACGAATATTATTACTGTTAATCCCAAATTATGGGTAGGATACTTCTGCTCATAAGGTTTCGGTTGTCTGGATGCATATACAATAACTCTATTGTGTTGCATCAACACACATCCTATTTCCCAATGAGAAGCATCACTAGAAACTACCAAACCTCCTTGATACTTTTAAATTGATAAAATAGGTGCTGAAACCATTCTTTCACTTAACTCCGCAAAACTTTCCCTTCACCCTTCTCCATTTCACAAAACTTCTTGCTTTTCCTGGTTAGTTTCGTCCAAGATATTGCAACTTTCAAGAAATCTTGCACAAATTTCCAATAGTAACTGACCCATGATAAAGTTTCTTACTTTTGTTGGTGTTTCTGATCTCTTTTCATTCATAGTAATTTTAACTTCTGCTGAATCTCTTTTGATCTTCTCTACATTGACTATTTATGCTAAGAACTATATGTCATACAACTTCTTTCTTCTCCAACTTCCCAGTTATCATTAAATGCTTTGCATGGTCCTCCGTTGACTTTAAGTATCACAACTATAGCTTACTCGGATATTCCTTAAAGGTACTGTCCATCCAGTTCAAATATTACTAGTATATTGGTTGATCCAATTGATGATACGAGAACAGTACTTAGTTCTGAAAATTATCTTTGATATATCCATAGGTTTAATCTTCAATTGGTGAAATACCAAGTCTTAAATCAATCTTATAAAAGTACTTTGCTTCTTTCGTTTGATCAATCAAATCATTGGTTCGAGGTAACAGATACTTGCTCTTGATAGTAAACTTGTTGAGCTTTCGTTGGTTGACGCATAATCTCATACTTCCATCTTTCTTATGAACAATTAGTACCGGTGCACCTTATGGGGGGGCACTAGGTCTAATCGCTCCTTCTTCTAACATCTCTTGAATCTGTTTTGCTAATTTCCTCATTTTAACTGGTGCCATTGTGTGTAAGGCCTTGGTTATTGGCTTTGTCTCAGGTGCTAAATCAATCGCGATCTTCATTTCGCTATCTGGAGGAAATATTGATAACTCATCTGGAAACATATCTTGAAACTCCTTAATTGCTATAAAATCTTCAAATTTTGTTTCCTTCTGACTTTTATTTATCTCCTAATCACCATAATGCTCACATCTTGATCACCGTAATCATCGTTAACAAATTATTTACCCTCCTTCTTCCTTTATACCTCATCATATCCTTATTTGACGTCTTCAGGACTATCTCTTCATCACGACGGTTCGTCTGGGCATCATGCTTAAATAGTTAGTCCATTCCTTAGAATAATTTCAAATCCTCTTGTCTCAAATGATATTAATTATTTACAACTTATTGCCAGAAATCTCAGTTCCACCATTGGTACTTACTTATTTAACAAATACACGTTCTTGAATTTGCTAATCCTTTAGTCATAATCTTATTAATTGAAAGGGGTAAATCATCTTATCAACAATACCTTGGGGAGTAAACAATCAAATTGCTTCCACATCTTTCAATAATTTAACACATAAGGTATCCACAATAATTATTCACGTCACCGCATCCGTATTCTGAATAACATATTTCACAGACAAATCATAAGCTCTCTTTCTTGGAGAGGTATTCCTTATTGGAGTAGATTCCCTTAGCTCTTAGTGGATCCTTCACTGGGGCTAATGATTGCAATCATTGCCATATGCCCTGGTCTCCTTCCCGTACATAAGAGGTAGCTGGAACTTTGTCCGCTTAGTTCATAATACGTTGATTTTTTTGAAAAACTTTCGCAAAGAACGACGATATAACGAAATAACTAGAAGGATTCATAATTCAATAAACTTGAAGTTGAAAAGATAGATGAAATAATGGTTTAGATGTGAATGAGACAACCACATTGGTACTTAAGATGGCCAGTCTTTCATACCATATGGCATACAGCACATGATTAGGTGGCGTCCCACCCGACTCTTCGTCATTCTGACAAAGTGTCTCACCATAACACTGTTTATCCCAATCAGAAAGCAAAACTTGAGGGAAACAATTAAATTTGAAAGGAATGAAATATCCTCCTTTTCGATATCATAGCAAAGAGTTTATTTAAGAAAAGAAGTTCATACTTATTTAGGAATCAAAAAGGAATATACGCTGTAATATTGAAGACAAGAACGATACCATTGGTCACCATCCACATTTCATTTGTATTCGTCTTTCGAGCTCGTTTGATCATATCTCAATTGCGTCATATAACAACTTTAGAAAGTCCGCTGAAATGTCTTCGCAACCAAGCATTATAATAAATTCTTACTTGCTAAGTTTTGTGTCCTTAACATCGCACTTACACGTATAATACCTTAACAATTCGATTATAATGGCGTTCCTACCTGATAACTTCGAGATTCCTCTTTTAATTTAGAATAACCACGTACCATTCGACGTAACGATCCTTTTGTTAATAATACTCTGCTTTTAGAGAGGTCTGGAAATTTTTCCAATCTTCTTAGATCACGCTCCGACTTCTGTTGAATCAATGAATTCTTCGAACTCTGATAGTCCTAGTAATTGAATGTATAGTTACTCGGTACACTGATTATGTTGTAAATTTTATCAAACAATACTTGCACTTTACTGCTTAGGAATAATCAACTTCTTCATAATCATAGGTTACTTCGTTCTCGGAATTAGCAATACTAAGTCTGAAACAGCATCCTTCCAGGTAATCCGGGCTTTCTAACAAACAAGAAACTCAAGTAGTAACTTGACAACCAATGTTTAAAAATCATTTTATTCAAAAAGGCTTTTGTAAAGGAAAATCTTTTTCGAAAATTTGTTTAAAAATTTTGGAAAATCACAAACCTGGTTGTCCTTACTATATGAGTTGGTTGTTATCCTTCCGTCATATAACAAGGTACCAAATTAAAGAAACGATCACATAAAGATCCATTTACTTCAATCTACCCCCCTCCTTTATTGAGTCCATTTGCCTTCCTTAATCGAAGAAAATTTCAGTTGTCGTTGCATGCTATCTTATTGGTAGCTTCACATTAAGCTTCCATACTGGTAATACTCCCGTTATCAACTATACAATTGTTAAGTGGTATAGACTATCCAATAGTCAACAAGTCGGCTAATGTCACATCACCTTGTTAAAATATATATCACATCATCTTATCACCGTTATAACCTTCAAGAAATCTCCAGATCCATAATCTCCTCTAACTTTCTCTTTTCAATACTTATCTAATCCATTCCACAAACTAGCCATGGGTGGCCTACTTACTAATGGCTTCTTTTAACCTGATAACAGCTATCCTCCTGAACACTTGAATCTTCTTTCTAAACTTCTTCTCACCTTTATTTGTATCTCAAGTACCCATCATTTACAGTAGCTTTCAAATTCATCCTCGTAGGTACTGTTGCATCATAGGACAAGCTTTAAACCGAGGGTACAGAACAGGATGTAGGGTAAACTAAAGAGATACACTCACAGCCGAATGTCCAGTAAAACAGGAATAATCAAATGGAGGTTCCTAAATAGGTCATTTCATATCAAGAGGTGGTAAAATAGTGTAGAATAGCTTGAAGAGGGGCAACTGTCATAACGGAAGGTAGTACCATTAATACTGATGGAGGAACAAGGTGCACGTCCAATCTGAAAGAAGATGACGATCCCTGAACGAGAAGCTCCAAACGATCAGATGATATAGGTAAATCAGGATCCACCATTGCCGTTGTTTGGAAATGACATCGCAAGCTAAGAATCCCAAATCGCAACACGAACCGTGCCGGAGACCTACTATGTAGTCGCACTCATCCTTACGACGTCTTAGCTTTCTATTTCCTAATCCTAATCCTAACCTTCTACCCAATTCCGACAATCTAGGCTTGTTTCAGTGACTTATAACCTGTAGCTCTGATACCAACCTGTGACGCCCTCCAAACCCGGGTCAGAAGTTTGGGGGTCCACAACACATTCACAATATATAAACCTGTACATAAAATATTAATTGCAATGACCCTGTTTCACATAACCACGGATCGTAACAGGTTAAAGTATGAAAACAAGCCACAATCTTAACCTTTATTACAACGTACCAAATCCCAACTAATTTAATTTACAATTGATAATGAAATCATTCTTACAATCTGACTATCTCTCTACCGCATGAAGCTTCTGCTAGCTCGATCCAACTTAACTGGAACCTTAGCCCGCACTTTGGACTGAGGAACTTCACTATCATCCATATTCTTCTTAACTGTAAAATATATAAAAGAATCGCAAGGGTGAGCTAACTAGCTCAGCAAGTCATAATAGTGGTAACTGAGATTAAACAATGATCAAATGAGATGATTCAAAGGAATCAAGTTTTTTTTTAACTAATCATTAGAATTGGATATTCATTTTAAGTTTTAAAAACCAAGGTTAGGCTGCTGATCAGTCACGCACTAACCCCGAGCAAGCACACATCACTGCTCTAATTACTGGATCCAAGGCACACATTGGCCTAACTTGACCATTGGTATGGTCTGACCACGAATCTGGTCCACATATATAAAAACTATCCAATCCTAACGCAGTTCAATAGGATAAACGATATAATTCAATAAAGCAAGTTCATAATCAACAATAGTTAAACACTTGAATAAAAGCATAAGGAGGCTTATGGATATCTCAAGGGAATTTCAGGGTATGTATAAGAAATGATTTTTAATTCGTATCAGCATCCGGTATTAGGTCAGAAATGATTTTTTTTCAAAGTATAGTTCTTTGATGTTATACAGAATGGTTGCAGTATAAAAGTTTCTGTGTTTTCAAACAGTTTTGTTTCAGTGTTTGGTGTTTGGTAGTTATACCTTTGGGAAATAGTATCATATTTGTGTGGTTTGGTGTCTAATGATCAACAAAGGATGGTTTACAAAGAACAAGGCTTACGGCTCAAGATCAAGTAAAAATCAGGGATTCAAGGGTAAATAGTTTAATGCACTTACAATATAGCCAATAGTCATTTTGAATAAGAGCGACATTTTATGAAACAGTTCGAAAATAATTGCGATATATCTTGAGGAAAAGTTTGGAAGTACTTGCCTTACAAGGCTTTAC
Organism: Apium graveolens; assembly: GCF_009905375.1. Lineage (NCBI taxonomy): Eukaryota > Viridiplantae > Streptophyta > Magnoliopsida > Apiales > Apiaceae > Apium > Apium graveolens. The sequence goes on from NC_133647.1 coordinate 201,660,570, forward strand.
AACTACTACTGATCAATTCTGGGCCAACTCTGCCGCTTAGGCTTTTACGTCCAACCACTATATCACTCTGGATTCGACCTCAACACTCAAGTCCTTTGATTGGGACCTTCCTGAGCTTTTCGACTCACCATCAACTATCTTTCGTCCAATTCCAATTCTCGGGCATTCCGACTAGAACCTACAAGGTCGAAACATCCTAACTTAGACATTCGATTATGCTTGGCATATCCTCGCTAATAGTCTACCCGAATGTTAACAAAATCCGACTCGTAACATACTTCATATAATAATACACGTATCACTTAGGGTTCACGTTCTCGAAAATCGGTTCAGTGTTCGTTTTCGGAAAATACTTATACTCTTTATTTTACAAAATCAGGTTTATCGATTTAGAAAAATATTTCAACACATTATACAATCAAGTTTCGTATAAAACACGCACATATATATAGCCTCTCGACGTTCGGATATTCATCGGATACGTTTCTGTGTTTGCGTAATTCAGTTTTCCTAAAATCGGACAGCATTTCCTTCGTTTATCGGACTACCCGTCGAACACCATATCGACGTCAAATCAATCCACAACAACTACAATAACAACCCAAATCACAATCACCGATATTGTTTAATTATTACTCTTATTCGCATTTTATATTTTAATTCATATTAGGACTCAGAATAAATTCATCACCGTCCACCGTCGATTCGCCGAGGCTCATCGTCGACGGCGGCAAATTTTCGAGAGTTCCCGAATAAACCGGGCGTCAAACGCAAAATCTACCGATTAAATAAAAAAATCGTTCCCGCACAAAACATTTATTTCATAATTATTTATTCATTTAGTTCCTGCAGAAAATAATTAAGAATTCCCAATCAGTAATGCCCAATCAGAAAGAAAAACAGAGCAATAATCTACTCACAACCCGACTGCACAGAGACACGCGTGCAACATACGGCCGGAATACGACCGGAAAAAGGACAAGACAACTGGCAATAAGCAACACAGACGGTGGCTGCACACAGAAAACACAACCCCGCCCACACACACACTCACAACTACCTACGCATACAAGAATATATACACACAACGAGTATATATACACAACACACGCTCAGGCAATATACCACGCGCCACCACCTCACCGGAAAACGGCGAAGGGCGGCGACCGAACAAGAAGAAGCAGGGGCCGGGTAAAAAAAAGGGCAGCAACCAAGAACTTACGGAGTAGAACAGAGATGTCGAGAAAGAAACAGAAGTATATGGAATCGAGTGAGAGGAGAGAATTGAGGGTTAAAGGAGAAGAAGAACCGAGATACACACACGGAGGTTGTGTGTGTTTTCATATGGATTTTATTTTATTTCACCCTTTCTGTTAAACCAGCAAGCAAACAACACGTGGTAGTACATATTCTATGAAACTGACACGTTACATTCGGGATAATTGTGAAGATTTAAAGGTCTATTTTGCCCCGAAATTCAAAATTAACGGAACAAGGTGCGAAGAAAACAGTCCCCGAAATTTACAAAAATAGTTTTAAAATATCATAAATATCCCGGAGTTTACAAAAACATAAATTTTGAAATTTAAGAATAATATTTGAAATGCAATTTTATACCGCTTTTAACAATTAAGCGAAACAACGCGCGGTTGAAATTAATCTCAAAAATTTCCAAAATAATTTTAAAATTCTAAGAATATTCCAAACTTAAATAAATATGAGTTTCATAATTTTTAAAAATTTTAGAATTAAATATGGATTTTACCATTAAATATACTCAGAAAATCATTTAAAGATAAATAATTAATAAAATATTGATTTCTCAATTTTATAAAATCCTAAAAATAATTATTGTAATTATAAAATTATAAAAACAATTTTAGAAATATTCCCAATATTTATGCAAATAAATTTGCACTAAATCCACTTTTGAAAGTGAAAACAATTCAATATGATCCCATAATTAATCGCGCGGACAACCGGATACACTGTAAATCACATATGGGTAATAATCAAACAACACATAGCGGTCAAAACCAACACACATATTTTATTTATTTAATAATTTCCATAATTGCACAATTACATATTTAAATAATTCAAAAATACACAGGTCGTTATAAAGTTAGCATTATTCCTTCTACTGTAAGTTCTGATGCAAATTCTGATACTGTAAATTCTGATAAACATCATGTTAGCATAAACTCTGAAATTAAATCCGCTGCAAATGCTAACAAATTTAATAAGGTCAAAGGATCCAAGCAAGTCTGGGTCCTTAAAACTAATCATTAGTGATTTTTGTGATTGTAGGACAATAGAAAAAACATCCTAGTTCTTGATAGTGGATGTTCAGGACATATGACTGGAAATAAAGCCCTGTTATCAGACTTTGTGGAGAAAGTTGGCCAAGAAGTTTCTTATGGAGATGGCAACATGGGAAAAACTCTGGGATATGGCAATATCAATTTTGGGAATGTCATCATTGAAAAAGTAGCTCTAGTCTCAGGACTTAAACACAACCTGCTGAGTGTTAGTCAAATCTGTGACAGAGGTTATCATGTGGATTTCTTTGAAGAACAATGTGAAGTTGGAAGCAAATCTACAGGCAAAGTTGTCCTGAAGGGATACAGGCATGGTAACATTATGAAGCCAAGCTTTCAACCAGTTCTGATGGTTCTGCAATCTGTTTGTTAAGCAGAGCATCAATTGAAGAAAGCTGGGATTGGCACAAGAAACTTTCTCATTTAAATTTTAACAATATAAATGAACTAGTCAAGAAAGATCTTATGAGAGGACTGCCAAAATCAGTATTTGCTCCTGATGGCTTTTGTGATTCCTGTCAAAAGGTAAAACAAAGAAAATCTTCATTCAAGAGCAAGACTGAATCTTCAATTCTTGAGCCTTATCACCTACTACATGTTGATCTATTTGGTCCAGTGAATGTGTTATTCCCAGTGAACTAACAATGAGATTTACAGAAGGGGGGTTGAATGTAAATCTCAAAACTTTTTCAAGTTTTGAGCAGTTTCTAGGCTATGTATTTTGATGAACAAGTGTGTGTGAATTGCTTAGAGCTAATGCAGACATATATATATTCAAACACAAATGTAAAGAACACAACAGACTGAAAAACTTTTCTGGTGGATTTGTTGTTCCACCAGAGATGTGTTATTTCAGAAAATCTGTGATTTAAAGAATTAAATCACAGCTGCGTCCTAGTACAAACTAGATGATTTTCTCTCTGGATTTTTCTAAACAGCTCTGGAAAATTCACCATCTAATTACTAGCTGGTACTTGGTTTATATATCACCAAGTTTACTAGTGAAGACAAAACTGTATAATACAATTAAAAGGTTCTTCACACGTTTCTTCTTCATTTCTCTATCCAATGCAATTTAGATTTAGCTGTGAATCTTTGAATACTTCCTTGTTTGCACCAGAATGGAAATGCTGCATTTTCTTGATTCCTCTTAAAGGCTGCCACATTCCAGTTTGTCTCTGTCAACCCATGTGCCTCTGTCAGCTTATGAATTATCACTATCAACTGCTATTGAGCTAAGCATCCGTTGAAGCTTTCATCCGTTGATGACTTTTTCCGTTGAAGCTTTATCCGTTGATGCGTTAGCAGTTGAAGCTTTATCCGTTGAAGCACCCATCCGTTGATGGATGTTATCCGTTGAAGCTTTAGAGACATCCGTTGAAGCTTTGTTTCTCATCCGTTGAAGGCCTTTAATATCAGTTGATACTACTTCACTTATACAAAATTACAAGGCATGAAATATTTACAATTAGCCCTCCTATTTGCATATTTACCAGATACACATGGGTATATTTCTTGCACACAAAAAGTGAAACTGCATCTATCTTGATTGATCATGTCAAACAGTTGGATAAATTGGTCAAAGACTCTGTGAAAATCATGAGAAGTGATAATGACACTGAGTTCAGGAATTTGATCATGGAAGAGTTCTGCAAAGACCATGGAATAAAGCAGGAATTCTCTGCTCCTGGAACTCCACAGCAAAATGGAGTTGTTGAAAGAAAGAATAGAACTCTTATTGAAGCTGCACGAACTATGCTTGATGAAGCAAAGTTACCAACCTACTTTTGGGTTGAAGCTGTGCAGACTGCTTATTTTACTCAGAATGCAACACTTATCAACAAGCATGGAAAGACACCATATGAGGTGGTGAAGAAAAAGAAGCCAAATCTGAATTACTTTCATGTATTTGGATGCAAGTGTTTTGTTCTTAAGACTCATCCTGAACAGCTATCCAAATTTGATCTAAAAGCTGATGAAGAAATTTTTGTTAGATATCCACTTTCCACAAAAGCCTTCAGAGTCTACAATTTAAGAACAAGGGCTGTCATGGAATCTGTCAATATCTCTTTTGATGATAAGAAGATTACTGGACTTGAAGATTTCAATGATCATGATCAGCTGAGATTTGAGAATGAAGTTTAAAATTCTGATTCAGTAAATTCTGATAGTCTAAATCCTGATACTGCAAACTCTGATGGGTTAAACTATGATGTTATTGAAACTATGGTGACTACGCCAAAGGAAAATGCACCTGTGCAGGGGGAACATATTGAAGATCCAACGACATCTCAAGAAGCATCAGACCCTAGAACATGCTCTTCAAGTTCTAATTCATTAAGTTCTGATGGACCAAGTTCTGATAATTCTGGAAACTCAAATTCTGAAGGATCCAACTCAGAGAGCATAATTTCAGGGCGATTATTAAAAAATGTTGATGGAGACAACATGGATCATGGGGGGACATCCAGTTCTAGAGATCGCCTTCCATCTACAAGGAAGTGGACTAAAGCACATACACTTGACTTGATTATCGGAGATCCTGAAGCAGTTGTTAGAACTAGAACAACAACATCAAATGAATGTCTCTATCATTCTTTTCTTTCTCAGACTGAACCAAAAAAGTGGAAGAAGCTCTTCAAGATGCTGATTGGGTGCAAGCAATGCAGGAAGAGGTACATGAATTTGTTGAATGAAGAAGGAACTTTTATTTGTCAATATAAGTACACCGGAAATTTGTTGAAGAAATTTGGAATGCAAGACTGTTCAAGTGCATCCACTCCCATGGCCACTGCAACAAAATTGGATAAGGATACTGGTACATCAGTAGATATTACTGATTACAGAGGTATGATTGGCTCATTACTCTATCTAACTGCAAGTAGACCTGATATCATGTATGCTACCTGTCTTTGTGCAAGATTTCAAGCAGATCCAAGAGAACCTCACTTAACAGCTTTGAAAAGAATTTTCAAGTACCTTAATGGTACAGCTGATCTGGAATTGTGGTATCCTAGAGAATCAGACTTTAAGCTAATAGGTTACTCAGATGCAGATTTTGCAGGGTGCAAAATTGACAGGAAAAGCATAAGTGGAAAGTGCCAATTTCTTGGAGGTAGATTAGTTTCCTGGTTTAGCAAGAAACAAAAGTCAATTTCCACATCAACAGCAGAGGCATAGTACATTGCTGCAGGAAGCTGTTGTGCACAAATTCTTTGGATGAAGAATCAGTTACTGGATTATGGGTTAATATATTCTAAAATACCCATTTACTGTGATAATCAAAGTGCTATTGCTATGACAGGTAATCCAGTTCGGCACTCAATGACAAATCACATCAGCATTAGGTACCACTTCATAAGGGAACATGTGATGGAAGGTACAGTGGAATTGCATTTTATTCCAACAGATCAACAACTAGCAGATATCTTCACAAAACCACTGTGTGAAGCTACTTTTACAAGATTGGTAGATGAACTTGGAATGGTTTCAGGTTCTTTCTCTAAATCTGTTTAATTTATGTTCTGATACATCAGACTTTATGATCAGTATTATAGATATTACAATCTTTATGTAATTTATGCTTAAATTAAAATTTACCTAAGTGCTGATTGTTGTCTGATGTGAATTTCTAAACTCTGATAGTGATATGAATGTTTTTGTGACTATTCAATCCAATGAGGATAACTGTGCTAGATGCTGACCTAGTAGTCTCTAATATACTAAAGATCCCATGTTTGAAGTAATTGTTTATGTGGAAATCTTTTAACACAAGCAAATTCTGATATTGATCTTGGTTAGGTTTACTTTGTGTATCTTATTACTAAGTCAAAAACTAGAATAGTACTTCTTATCTGTTAAGTTCTGTTGTTGGTAAATCTTATGGATGTACTAAGTGCTGATAAGCCTCACTTATCAAAAGAAAAAGTAAAGAAAAGAAATAAATATCAGGTACTCCTTTGAGATCTAGAGAATAATATATGTGGAAGGGAAGACCCAAGTGCATTGCTGGTATTAAGTAATATGCATTAGAAAAGCAAAATAAAAATTTTTTGGTGACTTTTCACATTCTATGATTACTGGAGAAATACTCTGATAATAGTATAAATTCTGATAAGCAGTTGTGACTCACTTACACTAAGGAACTCCTGTGAAAAAGAATATCAAAAGATGCATAAAATGAGCACAATATAGTTGAGGTGGATTCATGCATGAACTCATTCTATAGTAGACTTCAGACTAATGACAGATTTTGAGCAAAGTTCTTAGTTATGTCTTATTTCTAAGATGTACTAAAGTGAATCAGACTTTACTCTTTATCTGATATTTAGCTTAAAGCACACACTTACACTCCATATGAATGATGAAAATTATTGTGGTGATCAATGTTGTTTTAGATGAACAGTTTAAGTGTTAGTTGCATAAATTCCGAGGACAGTTTCTGATGGAAGTTATGATGATTAAGTTCTGAGGAAAACATATTAGTATTTGTGTAAAGAATTACAGAAATAAACAGTCACTTTTTGAGTTCAGATGCCATATTCTGATGACCTTTAAATTCTGATAATAATCAAGTTCTGATGCTTACGTGGCAGTAATTTTTTACTTGATTTATTTTTGGTCAATACTTGAACGGTTCTATTTTATCAGAATATTAGTTTAAGTGAGATAAATACAGTCATAACTATTTGTTTAGCGGGAACAGTTTTTTTATTGAAAAAATGCATGTGCATAGTAATCATTACTTATTTTCCGTGCCCATTAACTATTGTCTTAACAACTGCATGACTGACAGGTGTAAAGACTGTTCAAATTCATCTTAACTGCTGTCAAGTGGCGTGTATAAGTAAAATAGAGAAAAGATTTTAAATCTTTTATCTACTTTTGTATTCAATACTCTCTCTCTTTTCTCTTATTCTCTCTATATTCTCTGACGGTTTTTACACAGGCATTTTACCAAACACCTTTCAGGCATTCTTATTTCTCATTTTTTTCAATGACACCTAAGGATCTAATCTTTAATGGAGCAAAGTTCATCCCCAACAACTACACTGCCATTCTAACCAAGAGTGAAGCTCCGTCGGAACTTCATTTTGTTCAGGACTTCTTGGCTCACAGTGAAATAGGGTTCGATTTGACGCAACCATCCACTTTCTCTGGAACTCAAGTTCTAACGTTCTGGCGAACGGGACTTTATGATGATGGTGGTAAGGATGGGACTCCAAGCATCATTTTTACAGCAAAGAAGGTGGAGTACATTGTTACTCCGACAACAGTCAGAAAAGCTCTACATCTACCTGAGAACTGCCAGTTCAGTTCTGCTGTTGAGGAGCCATTGCTACAGCAAATGATGGCTAATTTAGGATATGAGGAGAGTTTGGCAAAGTTGGGCCAACTTAAACGTCCACATATTCGAAGAGAATGGAGCTTTTTCTTCGATTGCATCACCAAGGCGTTCGCAAACAAATGCTTAAATTTTGACGCCATTCCGATTCTGACTCAATAAATTGGGTATGCTCTCCTAAACCAGTCTCACTTTGATTATGCCAAGACTGTGTTATGTTTTATAGGAGATAGAATGGAAGAGGACAGGAATGTAGTTTACTTTGCTAGGTTCTGTCAGTTAATTTACAATTATTGTACATCAGATGAACCACAACTAGCAAGTGAACACATATAACCTTTTAGGTTAGCAAAAAGGGCTTTTACTGACCTTTTAACTGTTGATAACAAAAAGAAAGTTCTGAGGCCCCTTAGAATTCCTTTAGCAGTAAAGCAAGTCCTTGTAAATGCTGATGCTGATACTTATTTGTTATTATATCCTGATGTTCCACAACAACAACCACAACCACAATAGCCATCAGAACCTATTACTGCCACTCAACAAACACACACATCAGAACATGCCAGCCATCCATCAGCACATAATCAGGTGAAGCCTCCTTCTTCTAGAGCAAAGAGGACTAAGACAGTACCTCAGGCACAACAGAAAAGAAGGAAGATGATTTTAAGAGATGAGTCTGATGATGAGGCACATGTTCAACCATCAGAACCTGTTCCTGAAGTAGCTGAGAAGGTCTCTTCTCAGAAAGCTCAAGAAACTGGGAGTCCTAAGCCCCTAAAAAGGCTTAGAAAGCTAAACTCTGATGATCAAGCTCCTAAAGTCTCTCCACCAGCTAAAAGACTTAAAAAGCAAAGAGCAGGGAGGGTTGTAGAAGAATCAATCTCTGAAGAAGGAATGGAAGCAGCAGTTGTGGAAGGGGGTCAGGAATCTCTGATCCCACAACAACCTACTGTAGTTGAATCTCTTCCAAGTGTTGATCCAGAACTTCATGAAGCTCACAAATCTCCAATCCAAGAGCCAGAGACTACTCCAATGCCTACACCTCCTGTGTCTCCAATAAACCCTCCAGTACATGATGACAACCCAGGCACAAGTGCTGAAATTGATATCAACAACTTTGATGTGCCTATGGTCTTGTATCTGGAAGCTCCATCTACTTCACATCTTTCTCAGCACACTCCACCAACAACTCCACTGATAGATGCTGATGTCCATGCAGATGAATCTTCTATTGCTTCACATACAATAATTCTATCAAAAGATGCTGATACTGAAGATTCTGCAAGTTTTGTTGAAGAAAATACTGGTAAAGCTGCTACAAATATAAATGATGATACAACTGGTCCTTCAGGATATGCACCTCCACAAACAGTTGATAAAGCTGATTTGATTAAGAAGTTTGTGATAAAGGATGCACCAGTTTCTTGGAGTGAAACTCACAGAGGAAGAGAGTATATCAATGAGTGGAACAAAGTTGATTTTGTTCCTACTGCAGATGTTCTTGCTGAGCACCTGGCTAAAGCTGATGAGATGTTGATGAATGATGACTTCAAAGCACTCAATAACTCAAGCCAAGGTGGACCAAATTCAAGATACAGTGACTAAGCAAACCATGAATGTCACATTGGACAAGAAAAAGTTTTTTAAGCCAGCCTTTGACCGCATTGGGTATATAGAAAAGACTCAAGAAAAGCAGCAAGCTCAACTATCTGATATTTTAAATAATCAAGATGCTCACCAAAACCAACTCAATGAAATCCAAAACTCTGTGGAATTGCTTGTCTCCCTGCTTCTACCAGATGATGCCAAAAAGGGGGAGAAAGTAAAGTCCAAATGCACAACTGATCAACCACTGAAGGGTAAGGATGATGATAATGAAGACCAGGGAAACTCTAAAAGGAGTAGAGGTCTAAGTCAAGGCAGGGGTTCTTTATCAAGGAAAGCCAGAACTATAAGTCAAAGAACAAGTTCTGATTCTGGTAAAAGGATAAGTTCTGATGAACAAACTCTGAAACTTGATGAAGAGATCTCCAAAAGGCTGTTCCTAAAGGACAATCCAGGCATGGATATTGAAAGTCTGAAGGAAGAAGAGATTAGACTGAAAGCTGAAAATGACAAATCTAAGTCAAAGTCTAAAACTCAAGTCACGGCAAAAAAACACTTAAGCCTAAGGGCATTGTGATCAAAGAGAGGACAAATACTGAGGCATCTAAGTCCAAGTCCAAATCAAAGGTGGAAGTTGATCCTAGATTCAAGGGTAAGACAAAAGCTGATGAATCTGTAAAGATATATCTGCCAACCATGGATCTGGATATAAATGCTGATGAAGATACAAGTCTGATTTTAAAGAAGAAAAGGAATATTCAAGTAACCTCTGACATAGCTCAAGTTGTCTTGACATCAGAAGAAAAGGAAACCTCTGACATTGCTCATGTTAAACCTTCAATAGTACTACTACCCGGGTTTACTAAAGCTCAACAATCTGCTCAACCTATGAAGACTTCAACAAATGTTTTTCAGGGTAGATTGATCTAAGGGAAGGAAGCTAGAGATAAAAAAGGACTGGGTAATGCTGATGAGAAAAGAATAAACAACTCTACCTCAGATCCTACATCCCTTACTGAACCAGGATTAGGGACAACTCTAGAAAGACTAAATCAATTAGAGTCTGTACAGATGGTCTACAACTCCAAGCTAAAAGAAGACATAATGCTTTATTTTATGACAGATGGAAGAGTATTCCAGATAAGAAATGATGCAATTCGGTTGAAGTATTATGAAGAACTGCAACATGTTTTATTTCTACTTCAAGTGAAGAATAGGTCAACAGATGGTGCTGCCAGATACTTAATATCTGATATTCAAAGGCAGAAGAAACTTTACTCTGTAAAGTCTGACAGCCCATACAGAGCTCACAATGGTGATTTAGTTGAGATGAAGCCCAATACCGCCAAGATCACTACTTTTCTGGGTATTAAGGGTGTTGAATTTAATCTGGAGTCTGACAAAGCTTATCTGATCAGACTGGATCAGGAGATAAGAAAAGTAAAGATTAATGATCTCAGGTCTGCTATCTTTCAGACAGGAGAAGATACAACTGAACTTAAAGATGCTAAAATGAGGATGATAAATGAACTTGAATATGCTGAGAGAACTCTTCTGAAGAACTATCTCAGAACAACTCCTGACATTCAAGAGATCACACACTGAAGCCAGGTCAAGGACTACAACTGTTAAAATTTTGAAGGATATGCAGGCTAAATCTGATATCAGACTTTAAGGATGGTAAAAGCTACAAGGACTGTGAGTTGTAGTTACCTAGTCAAATTCTCATATGCATTTTGTTGGGGTTAAACCCAATAGATAGTATAAGCTTGGTGATAGAAAACATAATTGGATTGGGTAATAATTGTATGGGTAGACAATTATTATCATAATTGAGTTGGGTAATAATTGTATGTGTTGACAATTATTATTATAATGGGAATGAGTATTAATTGTATGGGTAGACAATTATTATTGTAATCAGATTAGGTATGTCTTGTTGACTAAGTTTGTGATGGCTATATATACATAGTCATGTTATTGTTTTGATGTATGCTTGAGTATTGTTTGACTTAAGTATCACTTGAGTGAATACCGTTTGGTGAGATTGATTGTATTATTGATAATTGTTTTGATTAATAATACAAGTTGGGACGTGGGTTTTTCCGCGTCATATATTGAGTGTGTGTTTTGCATTGTTTGTTTGGTTCTATACTTGTGTGTGTTCCCCCTAACAATTGGTATCAGATCCAAGGTTCATGATGGAGAAGGTTGGGGGATTTGAAATTGAATTGTTTAATGGAAGAAACAATTTTACCTTATGGCAAAGTACGGTAAAAGATCTATTAATTCAACGAGGGTTATATGCGACTCTCGGAGGGAAGAAGCCTACTGAAGTTGATGATACAAAGTGGGGAGACATGAAGTTACGTGCAGCATCAACGATCCGGTTGGCCCTTGCACCGGAAATTAAGTATGATGTTCTTGAAGAGGACAATCCCAAGAATTTGTGGGAGAAGTCAACGAAGACGTATCACTCAAAGTCTTTGGCCAACAAGCTGTTTCTCAAGAAAGATTTGTTTGGGCTCAAGATGGAAGAAAACAGAGATTTAAGAGACCGTCTGAATCGTTTTAATGGCTTAATCAACCAGCTAAATAATTTGGATGAAAAATTAAAGGATGAGGACAAAGCTATTCTACTACTAGTGTCTCTACCGAAGAAGTATAATACTATGATGACTTCTTTATTGGTTGGGAAAATGAAGTTAGATTTGGATGAGACTATTGTTATTCTTCTAGAGTCCGAAAGATTGATGAAACAAGAATCGAGTGACACATCTGATGGAAGTGCATTTGTGGTACGTGCGCGTGACACGGAAAAGAAGTATTCTAAGAAACATAACCCTAATATCATGTGTTTTTATTGTGAGGAATTGGGTCATATACAATTTATGTGTCCAAAGGCAAGAGAAGACTTGAGAGAGTTGAAGAAAAATCGAGGGGGTAGTGTTTCGCTTGTAGAAGCTGATGAAGATGTTCTTTTGGTTCAAGAAGAGAAGGGATCAAAAGAAGAATGGGTGCTTGACTCGGGATGTTCTCATCACATATGTGGTAGGAGGGAGTGGTTCTCATCCTATAAAAAGTGTGAGGGAAAGATTGTAACTTTACCGAACGGTAAAGGTTGCTGGCATTGGCGAGGTAACAATGAAACGTCACAACGGTCGTGTTCAGAAGTTAACTCAAGTAAGATACATACCAGAGTTAAATCGAAATCTGATTTTGTTGGGTAAATTAGTTGATTTGGGATATACTGTTATGATGAAGAACGGTATGTTGAAAGTCACTAAAGAAGATTTAGAGATACTCACAGGTCGAAAAGATAAGAGAAATCTTTTTGTACTAGAAGGAGGGGTTATTGTTCGAGGGGAGGTATTGGGCGATCGACGTCGATGGCTTGATGGTGACCGTTAATTCAGTTGTGCATGAAATTATATTGGGCTGAAGGGGAGGATTGTTATGGTTAAACCCAATAGGTAGTATGGGCTTGGTGATAGAAAATATAATTGGATTGGGTAATAATTGTATGGGTAGACAATTATTATCATAATTGAGTTGGGTAATAATTGTATGTGTTGACAATTATTATTATAATGGGAATGAGTATTAATTGTATGGGTAGACAATTATTATTGTAATCAGATTAGGTATGTCTTGTTGGCTAAGTTTGTGATGGCTATATATACATAGTCATGTTATTGTTTTGATGTATGCTTGAGTATTGTTTGACTTAAGTATCACTTGAGTGAATACCGTTTGGTGAGATTGATTGTATTATTGATAATTGTTTTGATTAATAATACAAGTTGGGACGTGGGTTTTTCCGCGTCATATATTGAGTGTGTGTTTTGTATTGTTTGTTTGGTTCTATACTTGTGTGTGTTCCCCTAACACATTTGTACTTAATGTTTTTGACATCATCAAATATCTATTGAACTTGTATATATGCTAATTTACAAGTCGGGGGAGATTGTTAGATATATTTGTGATGTCATGTCTAATAATGATTTGTGTTTAGTTTTCAGATCTTGACTAACAGGACAAATCATGACTTAACTGGAAATCAGTACTTATACTGAAGTCAGAACTTAAGTTATCAGTACTTAGGATATCAGAAGATATTCATCAGAAGATAATATCAGGACTTAAAATGACTTTCAGATAAGGAAGGCGGCTGATTGAAGGGAAAGAAGATCAAAACTAAAACAAGAAGAGATATGCATGGAGAAGAATTCTATGAAGAATAGAAGACTTTGAGGAAAAGATAACTAATTGATATATTTTAGGATACAGAATTATATTCGATATCAATTAAAGATTATTTTATAACTGTGTGGTATATAAACACATATATAGGGTTTACATTATAAGTATTATCATTATCGAGAATATTATTCATTGTAACCCTAGCAGCTCTTAGTGATATTGTTCATCACTGAGAAAGAACAGTTCCATTGCAACACTGTTTTATTAATAAGATTATTCTTTGTTACATACTTGTGTTCTTAATTCGATTTGATTGTATTATACACTGTATTCAACCCCCTTCTACAGTGTGTGTGACCTAACATAACAATTATACATGAACCTATGCTAGCATAGCAAGTTCTAAATCTCTATATCCACTTTCGCTTCAATAGGGATTAACACGCTATCTTATATGTTAGCTACGCACATAAGACGAATAAGCACAACCAATACTAGGATATCAATCAATCACCAAACACCAGGGTATCAAAATAATTGACTATAGAAATCCATAAGTAAATCCGTTAGAACCCCACGATAACGATTAGTTCATAACCGGACTCATCGTCACCATGGGTTCCAAAAAAAACATGTTAATAAACAATATAAGAGTAATAGGGTTCAAAGACAAATCGAAAACAAGCATCCAAATACCAACTATACTAAAGAAAACAAAAATCCTCTTCTCCGTAGCCGTCTCATACTCTCTAGGTCTTCTTATGGCTATCACTGGTCTCCTTGTTGCTGAAAATATATTTTTATTGATATATATAGGCTTCAGGATGACCAGGACTCTCAAAATCTTCAATTTCGACTAAAATCAGGATTCTGGTGTAGAAACAGGGCGCGGGCGCGCTACTTTCGAGCGCGACCGCTCTGAATAGTGATTTCTGGAGCGCGGGCGTGCTGGTTCTGGCGCGGCCGCGCTAGCCTTTTGGAAATTTTCTGACAATTCTTCTTTTGGTCGTTTCTTGAGTTCTGCTCCTTAGAATTAGGCGATTCAACTACCCACGCAAAGCTAACGAGATTCTCTACAACTTGAGAATGGCCTAGGCTTCCAATTCTTAGCTCTTTTCAGCATATTTCCTTTAAAAGCTCATTTCTTCATTTAACTGATGCCTGAAATGCAATAACATAAAAACATATCAAAAATACCAACAACTTGAGTCCAAAACACCAACTTAATCTTGTAATGAAGCGTTCCAAGTAGATATAAAATCCACTTATCACCAACTTGTGCAAATTTTAACTTATAACCTGATAAGTTAAATGTTAGTAATAACGTACTTTTTTCCAACTTATATTGATATTTCTCTTTTTTATTAACTTTAATTTTAAAAACATATTTTTAAATGTTAATCTAATTTAAATTTCATGAATTAAGATAATTATATTTAAAAATTATATATTTTATTTTATTGAAGTAAAAAAACGACTTATAAGAAAATTATTCAAACACTTATAACTTTTATGTATTAATCTAGTCATCCCTTTTAAGTCACTTATTCAATTTAAATCATAAGTTACTTATTTTAAGATTTCCCAGACGGACACCCAATTTAATTATGTCGATTTGTGTCAAAATTTATATTCACTTTAATTGGTCAACTTTCAAGTACTCAGGGTCAAATCTCATTATGAATCATTTAATGTTTTACAACTAATTTTAGTCATGTCTCAAAACATGCGTATTTGAGATTTTGAGTATTATAAATTGGTAAGTGATATTGACAGGTAAACGGAAATATTAATTATATATTATTATAAATATATTGAATTGCAATGTGCATCCTTATAATTTAATGTTTTTGCACTTTATTGACCAACATTTTGAAAGTAAACGAAGCATGGCGAAAAAATAATAAAATTATTATTTTATTTGTGAAGAGGAACCTAAAATGCCCATACTGAACACATGTGGCTAATTCTGCGGATAATAACAACCATTTAATAAATGCATAACCAGTTTCTTGTGAAGTATCATCGTCTTTCTCACTATTTTTCTTTTTTTCATCTCCAATTCTCTTTCACCAGAAAATCTAAACCACTTTCTTATGTATACATATGATTAATATGTAATGGTGGTGTGTCGGAATTATCGATTGCCGAGGATAATTGATTTAGCAAATTCAAAGCAGACACAAAGAACATGTGTGTGTGTATATGTCGATAGTGGTACAAATACCCCATAAGCAATTACGTATTAGATCGTGATACTAATAATGCATGTTAAAATAGATACCATTCCCATATATGCCTATTATGCTTAATATTTTTTTCATGTTTGGTGTTTATTTCAATACCCTTTTTTAACATGCGTGTTCCACTAGGTATTTTTAGCCATCTCATCTCATAATTGTTATTTTTGTTATTATGGTTGAGAATATCGCTAAATTTATCTTTCAACCAAGCATAACTATTAAACTTAAATCAAATTAAACCAAACATATTAAATATATCCTCGCTTAAGGTAGTGTCTCGTATGGTTAGAATATATGGAGATCAGGCCCTGTTCCAAAGAGTATGGAGGATGTTTCATAATTTCAATATTGTGAAATCCTATATTCTAATTACAACTTAAAAAGTACTAGTTTACACGTAAAGCAAGTACTTCTCTAATCATCCAAAACAAAATGTAAGTTTATGAACATTACAAATTCAACCAAGCAAGTCTAAATATTTCATAGTTCCCGATAAGTTTTAAACTACATAAAAATTATGTTTTTCCCATGGTATTTTTTTTCTTATTGATCTTTTCACCATTTATAGCATTTTTTGTTGGTTGTTGCATATATGCATCCCTTAATACATATTTTTTAGCCTCGAAACAATATTATTAGTCAATAATTATCATATCATCCCGAACATAGTGAAAATTGCATATGGACAATAGTTCTCCCAACTGTACTCAATGTCACAGTGTATTCACTTCGCAAGGTGATGGGAAACACGTTTACCATTATTTCAAACATGAGACGAAGTCATATGATCAAAATAAGAGCTAACATACAATATGTCCTCTAAAATTGAATATGATTCTGTAAAAAAGGTATCTGCTTTTGTGATATGGGATATTATACGTTGAAAGTCATCAAATTCTAAGACTACCACCTTTAATATATATCTTCTTGCTAAAACCACTGCCATCAGAGCTGCTATACATTTTGCAATTTCATGAAACCAATGATCTTAAACTCTTCTTTTATTCTTACTAACCGTTTATTAAGCCGCGAGTAATTGTAACAGCCCGCACTTCCGGACTATTAAATCTAAATCAAAACTAATACAAAATCCAACTTATTAATTTAAAATTTTATTACAAAAGTGACTATTACAAAAGCGCAACTAACGGAAGTCCAAAAGTCAATCTATTCCAAATTTGAGTCCTCGAATTCCAATGCTATACAAGTCTAACTCTTAGATGAAACCTGAAATTGTAAGTATTGAGCTATACAGCCCAACAAGAAAATAATCGATCCAACTAGCAAGCCAAGTAACACGTACACATATAACAAGATACAGTATTCTATACGATACGATATACGAAACAAATACTTTCGATACATATTCTTATTCTTATTCGATACACATAGCACATAAACAACAATAATTCAAAATCCATAATTCATGCCACGACCACTACAACCTGGTGATAACGGTCCTAAATTTTCAGAAAACTGTCACTACAATCCGGTGACTACGGTCCTAAGTTCTTATTCGATATTTTCACAAATCATGGCACAAATCAAAGATCCAAAATTATCGTTGAGACAACACACATATACATCGATACTTATTATATATCATATAATACTTTCAAATATATCATCACTTAGCCCATGTTTTGATAATCAAATATACATGTGTAACACACAAGTTTGAAAACACTAGTAAGATCTATCGAAAACTTACTTCAAAACCTGACCAGATCTGAATATAGACTTTTTTACCCTCTAAACGACGTTATCTTGAAAAACACGAAACACGAAAGTTAAAGATAACGAAAAGACCTCTACGAAAAGTCCAGAATCACTGAATTCTTACTTACGATGAATTTTCTACGAATTTTACAAGATTGCTGATTTATGCTGAGAAGAGCCCTACGAATTTTATGAATAAAAATGAAGAAGACGAATATGATCTATTTATAACGATACAAAACCCTATATCTTAACCTACAAGTTATCCATATTAGAATTTGATCCAAATTTTAGGCCCATTATTCTAATTCAATTTTAAATCCTAATCTTTATCAAATTTTAATACTTTTTTCACTATTATTATATTATTAATCGATATTTAAAAATTACGGGATATTACATATTACCCTCTTTAAAAAGAATTTGGTCCCCAAATTCACAAAAATCCTATACGTCTAGTGTTACTAATTTCCTACAGGTCAAACTTAAACTATGGTCCATAGGAACGCATCCTAGGGAATGTACTAGTCCCATACCTAATACACTCCGAAAGACAGCCTGCTCTTGATACCAACTGCAACGGCCCGCCTTCTCAGACGATTAATTCTAAATCAAAACTAAAACAAAATACAATTATTAATCCACAATTCTATTACAATGGTGACTATTACAAAAACGCAGCTAACGGAAGCGGTCCAAAAGTCAATCTACGCCAAACTATGGTTCTCGAACTCCAATGCTATTCAACTCGAATCTCGGACGAAACCTGAAATTGTAAGGGGTGAGCTACAAAGCTTAGCAAGTACAAATTGACTAACTATTTAACGAAAAAATAATGGGTGTTTTAATAAAACGATTTTTCTCAAAACAATAATAATTTTATAAAATATTTTCGAAAATAAATCCAACCCAAAGTTATATATTTTAAAATTCAGAATTTAAAACAGAACAGAGCAGATTTTATAACAGTACAGATTTTATAACAGATCAGAACAGAATAAAATAGAACGAAACGATAATTCTTATAAATACCACAGTCTTGATCTACGGCCACACTTTGCCACTATCCGGCATCTAATTCTTATTCTTATTCTTTATACCACACTTTGTCAGTGGTCGGCATCTAAAGTTCAATAATTACGCGCCCTTAATAGGTATCTAAAGTTGCACACTTGTGCGCCTACTAAGGGTATCTAAGTCTAGTTCCGGAACTATAACGTAAATTACGAACGAGTTCGAAAACGTAGAGACAGTGTTTCAAAAGATTCTCGTATCTTATTTCTTACACAGTTCGAAACAGAATTTTTATATCTTATATGAAATTTGAAAATCAGAGTATCAAAACTTTTCCGAAAATAAAAGTAAGCCAAAAAATACTTACCCCAAAACCTGGTCAGATCTGAATATAGCCTTTTTGACATTCTAAACGACGTTATGTTGAAAAACACGAAACACGAAAGTTGTAGAGAACGAAAAGATCTTTTTGAAAAGTCTAGGATCAACAAATTTTGACTTACGATGAATTTCCTATGAATTTTACAAGAATGCTGAATTTTATGACTAAAGGTCTACGAATTTTAATGATTAAAATGAGGAAGACGAATATAATGTATTTATAAGGATACAAAACCCTCTTTCTTAACCTACAAGTTATCCACATTAGAATATGATCCAAATTTTAGGCCCATTAGTCTAATTCAAATTTTAAATCCTAGTCCTTATCCAATTTTAATACTTTTTTCTATTATTCAATTATTAATCGATATCTAAAAATTACGGGATATTACAGTAATGCTTAACTCTACACTAGTATGATATTGTCCGATTTGGGCCGAGTTCGCACGGATTTATATTGAGCATATCCCAAAAGGCCTTATACTAATGGAGTTAACTGGTTGTTCTACATACCATATAATTTTCTCTTATCTCCTCGACGTGGTACTTGGGTTGCCATTACTCAACAATCCTCCGTTCAAACCAATAACCACATAATACGTGTTTTTATCCCCGTGATAAATTCGTCTATATCCTGCACCTCCACGATTCACCTCGTAGAACCCGCTGTTTGAACACCATCGAGAAGACTTTCGATACAAAGCACCGATAGATCTCCGATCACCACCGAGGGGAACCCCCACAACGAACTACCGCAACCTGTCGCTCCCACAAAGTCCAGCTCTGAATCTTTGTCTCTGATACCACTTGTTGGGCCAAGAGTAAGCCTTAACTTGACACTAGTATAATAATATCCATTTTGGGCCGAGTCTACACGGATTTGTATTTGGCATATCCCAAAAGTAAAGTTAACCGCCTGCTCTATCTACCATATAATTTTCTCTTATCTCCTAGATGTGGTACTTGGGTTGTCACTACTCAACACCTTTCATTTAATAAAGATGCGTCGACATATTCGTTTGTGAAACCAGGCATAATGAGGCTCCTTACGTTAGAGTTACACATCTTGTTAGGTCTCACACACTGTAGAAGGGGGTTGAATACAGTGTATATCACAATCAAATCGAATATAAGAACACAAGTAACAGAAAACAGATTTTATTTAAAACAATAAACTTTGTTACAATATGGAACTGTCCTCTCTCAGTGATGAACAAATTATCACGAGAGCTGCTAGGGTTACAATGAATAATAACTTCGATTATAATAACACTTCTAGTATAAACCCTATGTATGTGTTTATATACTACACAGTTACAAGATAAATTCTAATTGATATAGAATATAATTCTGCTTCCTAAAATATATCAACTAGTTATCTTTTCTTCCAAGTATTCTATTCTTCATAGAATTCCTTCTTCATACATATCTCTTCTTGTGATTGTCTTGATCTTCTTTCCTTTCAATCAGCCTCTTTCCTTATCTGAACGCCTCCTTAAGTCCTGATATTATATCCTGATAAATATCTCCTGATAACTTAATTTCTGACAACTTAAGTTCTGATATCTTAAGTCCTGACTCCAGTATAAGTACTGATTTGTCATGTTAAGTAAGATCTGAAAACTAAACACAAATCATATTAGACATGACATTATCAAATATATCTAACAATCTCCCCCAACTTGTAAATTAGCATAATATACAAGTTTAACAGATATTTGATGATGTCAAAAACATTAAGTACAAATGCATGAAAATTTGACTAGATAACTACAACTTACAGTCCTTGTAGCTTTACCATCCTCAAGATCTGATAGCAGCTTCAGTCTGTATTCACATTAGAATTTAAGCAGTTGTAGATCTTTGGCTTGGCTTCAATTACTGATCTCTTTGATATCAGGAGTTGTTCTGAGATAGTTCTTCGACAAACATCTCTCAGCATATTCAAGTTCATTGATCATCCTCCTTTTAGCATTCTTCAATTCAACTGTATCTTCACCAATTTAAAAGATAGCAGCCCTGAGATTATTTATTCTAGCTTTCCTTATATCCTGATCTAGTCTGATCAAATATGCCTTGTCAGACTCAAGATTGAATTCCACAGCCTTATAACCCAGAAAAGTAGTTATAATCTTAGCAGAATTTGGCTTCATCTCGACAATATCACCTTTGTGATCTCTGTACTTGGGACAGTATGTGCTATCAGACTTTACAGAGTAAAGCTTCTTCTGTCTCTGAATTTGGGTCTTCAAATAATTTGTAGCAGTATCTGTTAATCTGTTCTTCACTTGAAGTAAGAATAGAACATGTTCCAGTTCCTCAAAATACTTCAGTGGTATAACATTCTGCCTAATATGGTATACCCTTCCATCTGTCATAAAATATAACAAGATGTGTTCTTTCAAAAATGTATGGTAAACCATTTATACAGATTCAAGCTGATTCAATCTTTCAGGAGTTGCTCCAACACCCGGTTCACTTAAAGAAGTTGGATCATTGGTTGTGTTCTGTATTATTCTTTCATCAGCACTACCCAATCCAGATTTATCTCTTGCTTCTTTTCCTGTAACAACTCTTACTTCAAAACCACTTGTCAGTTTAGCTTTGGTGAATCCTGGTAGGAGTAACTTTGAAGGTTTAACATGAGCAATGTCAGAGGTTTCCTTTTCCTTATCTTCTGATATCAAGCCAACTTGAGCTATGTCAGAGGTTGCTTGCTTCAATATCATATCAGAACTTACTACATCTTGACTCTGAACAACATGAGCCATGTCAGAGGTTGTTTGAGAAATCTTCTTTTTCATCAGAATAAGACTAGCATCTTCATCAGATATTTCTTCATCCATGGATGGCACATAAACCTTTACAGGTTCATCAACTTTTTCTTTGCCCTTGGACCTTGGATCTATCTCCACTTATGATTTGACTTTAGTTGCCTCAGGATTTGTCCTTTCTTTTATCACAATGCCCTTAGGCTTAGGAAGTTTCTTTTCAACAACAGAAGCTTTAGATTTGGAGTTGACTTTTTCTAGCTTAAGTCTAGCTTCTTCTTCCTTTAGACTCTCAAAGTCCATTCCTGAATTTTCTTTCAGAAATAACTGTTTTGAAATTTCCTCATCAAGTTCCAGATGTTCATCAGAACTTATCCTTTTACTAGTATTAGAATTTATTCCTCTCCCAGTATTAGAACTTGTTCTTTGACTTGTAGTTCCAGCTTTGCTTGATGAAAAACCTTTGCCTTGACCATGACCTCCACCCATTCTAGAGCTTCCCTGGTCATCTTTTCTATCATCCTTTCCTTTCAGTGTCTGAATAGATATCCTCATTGGATTGAATAGTCACAGAAACATTCATATCACTATCAGAGTTTAGAAATTCACATCAGACAACAATCAACACTTAAGCAAATTTTCAATTTAAGCACATAATTCACAAAGATAGTAATATCTGTAAATACTGATCATGAAGTCTGATGTATCATAACATAAACTAAGCAGATTTAGAAAAAGAACCTGAAACTATTCCAAGTTCATTTACCAATCTTGTAAAGGTTGCTTCACATAGTGGTTTTGTGAAGATATCTGCTAGTTGTTGATCTGTTGGAACAAAATGTAATTTCATTGTACCTTCATCCACATGTTCCCTTGTGAAGTGGTACCTAATGTTGATGTGCTTTATCATTGAGTGTTGAACTGGATTACCTGTCATAGCAATAGCACTTTAATTATCACAGTAAATAGGGATTTTAAAATATGTTAACCCATAATCCGATAACTGATTCTTCATCCAAAGAATCTGTGCACAACAGCTTCCTGCAGTAATGTACTCTGTTTCTGCAATTGATGTGGAAATTGACTTATGTTTCTTGCTAAACCAAGAAACTAATCTGCCTCCAAGAAATTGGCAGCTTCCGCTTGTTCTTTTCCTGTCAATTTTGCATCCTGCAAAATCTGCATCTGAGTAACCTCTTAACTTAAAGTCTGATTCTCTAGGATACCAAAATCCCAGATCAGCTATACCATTAAGGTATTTGAAAATTCTTTTCACAGCTGTTAAGTGAGGTTCTCTTGGATCTGCTTAAAATCTTGCACAAAGACAGGTAGCATACATGATATCAGGTCTACTTGCAGTTAGATAGAGTAGTGAGCCAATCATACCTCTATAATCAGTAATATCTACTGATGTACTAGTATCTTTATCCAATTTTGTTGCAGTGGCCATAGGAGTGGATGCACTTGAACAATCTTGCATTCCAAATTTCTTCAACAAATTTTTGGTGTACTTAGATTGATAAATAAAAGTTCCTTCTTCATTCTGCTTGACTTGAAGACCCAGAAAATAGCTAAGTTCTCCCATCATACTCATTTGATATCTTGATTGCATTAGCTTGGCAAACCTTTTACAAAGTCTGTCATTTGTAGAACCAAAAATGATATCATCAACATATATCTGCACCAAAAATAAGTCCTTTCCATGGTTGAGATAAAATAGTGTTTTGTCAATAGTCCCTCTGTTAAATCCACTTTCCAGAAGAAACTGAGCTAATGTCTCATACCATGCTCTTGGAGCTTGCTTAAGGCCATAAAGTGCTTTGTCAAGTCTGTAGACATGATTAGGAAATTTTGAATCTACAAAACCTGGAGGTTGTTCAACATATACTTCTTCTTCCAATTCTCCATTAAGAAAAGCACTTTTTACATCCATTTGAAAGACTGTAAACTTTTTGTGAGCAGCATAAGCCAAAAATATCCTTATGGCTTCCAATCTAGTAACTGGTGCAAATGTTTCATCAGAATCAATTCCCTCATGTTGAGAATATCCTTTTGCAACCAGCCTTGCTTTATTCCTTGTAATTATTCCATCACTATCAGTTTTGTTTCTGAACACCCACTTTGTACCAACAACAGATATGTTATTTGGTCTTGGCACTAGGGTCCAGACTTTATTTCTTTCAAATTCATTTAACTCTTCCTGCATTGCTTGCACCCAATCAACATCTTGAAGAGCTTCTTCCACTTTCTTTGGTTCAGTCTGAGAAAGAAAAGAATGATAGAGACATTCATTTGATGTAGTTGTTCTAGTTCTGACACCTGTATCAGGATGTCCAATAATGAAGTAAGGTGTATGTGCTTTAGTCCACTTCTTTGCAGATGGAAGGTTTTCTCTAGAACTGGATGCTCCCCCGTGATCCATGATGTCTCCATCAACCTTTTCTGATGCTCCCCCTGAAATTATGCTCTATGAGTTGGATCCTTCAGAATTGGAGTTCCCAGAATTATCAGAACTTGGCCCATCAGAACTTGATGAATCAGAACTTGAAGAGCCTGTTGTAGGTTCTGATGCTTTTTGAGATGTGGTTGTATCTTCGGTATGCTCCCCCTGCACAGGTGCATCTTCCTTAGGCGAAGTTACCACAGTTTCATTAACATCAGAATTTAATCTATCAGAGTTTGCAGTATCAGGATTTAGACTGTCAGGATTTAGAGAATCAGAATTTAAAACTTCATTTTCAAATCTCAGCTGATCATGATCATTGAAATCTTCAAGTCCAGTAATCTTCTTATCATCAAAAGAGACAATGATAGATTCCATGACAACCTTTGTTCTTAAATTATAGACTCTGAAGGCTTTTGTGGAAAGTGGATATCCCATAAAAATTCCTTCATCAGCTTTTAGATCAAATTTGGATAGCTGTTCAGGATGAGTCTTAAGAACAAAATAGTTGCATCCAAATACATGAAAATACTTCAGATTTGGCTTCTTTTTCTTCACCATCTCATATGGTGTCTTTCCATGCTTGTTAATGAGTGTTGCATTTTGAGTAAAACAAGCAGTATGCACAGCTTCAGCCCAAAAGTAGGTTGGCAACTTGCTTCATCAAGCATAGTTCGTGCAGCTTCAATAAGAGTTCTATTCTTTCTTTCAACATCTCCATTTTGCTTTGGAGTTCCAGGAGCAGAGAATTCCTGCTTGATTCCTTGGTCTTTGCAGAACTCTTCCATAATCAAATTCTTGAACTCAGTGTCATTATCACTTCTTATGATTTTCACAGAGTCTTTAACCACTTTATCCAGTTGTTTGACATGATCAATCAAGATAGATGCAGTTTCACTTTTTATGTGCAAGAAATACACCCATGTGTATCTGGTGAACTCATCCACTATGATCATATCATATTTCATCTTTACAATAGACATGACATTCATTGGACCAAATAAATAAACATGAAGTAGGTGATAAGGCTCAAGAATTGAAGATTCAGTCTTGCTTTTGAATGAAGATTTTCTTTGTTTTACCTTTTGACAGGAATCACAAAGACCATCAGGAGCAAATACTGATTTTGGCAATCCTCTCACAAGATCTTTCTTGACTAGTTCATTTATATTGTTGAAATTTAAATGAGAGAGTTTCTTGTGCCAATTCCAGCTTTCTTCAATTGATGCTCTACTTAACTAGACAAATTGCAGAACCATCAGTACTTAGTGAAAGCTTGGCTTCATAAATGTTACCATGCCTGTATCCTTTCAGAATAACTTTGCTTGTAGATTTGCTTACAACTTCACAGCGTTCTTCAAAGAAATCCACATGATAACCTCTGTCACATATTTGACTAACACTTAGCAAATTGTGTTTAAGTCCTGAGACTAGAGCTACTTTTTCAATGATGACATTCCCAAAATTGATATTTCCATATCCCAAAGTTTTTCCCATGTTGCCATCTCCATAAGAAACACTTAGGCCAGCTTTCTCCACAAAGTATGATAGCAGGGCTTTATTTCCAGTCATATGTCCTGAACATCCACTGTCCAGAACTGGAATATTTTTCTTGTTGCCCTGCAATCACAAAGACCACTAATGATTAGTTTTAAGGACCCCGACTTGCTTGGATCCTTTGGCCTTATTAAGTTTGTTAACATTTGCAGCGGATATAGCATTAGAGTTTATGTTAACATTTTTCTTATCAGCATTTATAGTATCAGACTTTGCATCAGAACTTACACTAGAAGGAATAATGCTAACTTTCTTTAAAGAAGGTTTTATTTGACAATAATCATAGTACAAACTATGATATTCCTTACAAGTATAGAGGGAATCACAGTGATGATAGTTATCTATTTCCAAGATTGGAATCTTTACACCAATATCCTTCTTACTCATGATGTTAGCAGAATAGATCTTTAAACTCTTTGTATGTTAAGAGCTTGCTCTGATACCAATTGTTATTCCCAGTGGACTAACAATGAGATTTACAGAAGGGGGGTTGAATGTAAATCTCAAAACTTCTTCAAGTTTTGAGTAGTTTCTAAGGCTAAGTGTTTTAGTGAGCAAATGTGTGTGAATGGATTGAAGCTAATACATACATATATATATTCAAACACAAATGTAGAGTACACAAAGAACTTAAAAACTTTTCTGGTGGATTTGTTGTTCCACCAGAGATGTGTTATTTCAGAAAATCTGTGATTCAAAGAATTAAATCATAGATGCTTCCTAGTACAAACTAGATGATTTTCTCTCTGGATTTTTCTAAACAGCTCTGGAAAATTCACACCCAATTACTAGATGCTACTTGGTTTATATATCACCAAGTTTATAAGTGAAGACAAAACTGTAAAATACAATTAAAAAGGCTCTTCACATGTTTCTTCTTCATTTCTCTATCCAATGCAATTTAGGCTTAGCTGTTAATCTTTGAATACTTCCTTGTTTGCACCAGAATGGAAATGTTGCATTTTCTTGATTCCTCCTAAAGGCTTCCACATTCCAGTTTGTCTCTGTCAACCCATGTGCCTCTGTCAGCTTATGAATTGTCACTATCAACTGCTAATGAACTAAGCATCCGTTGAAGCTTTCATCCGTTGATGCCTTATCCGTTGAGGCTTTATCCGTTGATGCATTAGCAGTTGAAGCACTTATTCGTTGATGGATATTATCCGTTGAAGCTTTAGAGACATCCGTTGAAGCTTTGTTTCTTATCCGTTGAAGGTCTTCAATATCAGTTGATACTTCTTCACTTATACAAAATTACAAGGAATGAAATATTTACAATTAGCCCTCCTATTTGCATATCCACTAGTAGTCAACATGACTGATAATTTCCTACAACATCTAAGAATTACAACTTGAATCCAGAGAATGAAATGTGCTACAATACTAAACTTATTGCTAAGTAAAGCTACTCCTTCAACGGATAGCCAAGATGGTCTTATCCGTTGAGGCTACAAACACTAGATTTCTACTTAAGTGTTTTATTTAACTTATCATCAAATTAATACACATATTCCTAACAATCTCCCCCTATTTATGTCTACTAGAACTGTAGGCATAAATTTGGGTTTAGCTTGATGATAACAAAACACTTGACAAATATATTAACTGTAATAAAGCAGAAATTCAAAAGTGCTGCAAAAATGTGTATGCTGAGATGGAATTAAAGAATTACATTGTTTTCAAGGGTGCTCCTTTAGCCTGAGCAGATTAATTTCTTTTCCTTTGATCCCTTGTTTTCTTTCCTAGCCTCCTGTCATTCTCCTCTATTTGAAGTTCAAGTTGTCTGTAGAACTCAGCTTCATCTTCTTCATTGATGTCCAACTTAGATTGCATATCCTTGAGGGTTTCATTACTGGCAATCTTGAGCTGATCTTCAAGTCTGAAAAATCTTCTGACTCCTTTGTTGTCTCTGAACTCCATCAACCAATGAGGTGATTTGTGAACTGTAATTCCTCTTTCTTGAATGAGTAATGTTCTGGGCAAGGCATTGGGCTCCCACCAAGTTTTCCTTATGTTGGCAATCTTGTTGAGAATCTCAGTCTTGGCAGTCCTGGTAAAGCCAGAATCCCTTTGTATGGCTGAGTAGACTCTAACCAAGGTAGAGTAGCCATCATTCAGAATCCTGTAGAGAGGCCAAGTTATTTCCCCACTTCCTTTATATTTGAACACTAGTCTTTCTGGTAGCTGTCTGTAGGCAGCTATTCCCCTTACTTCCTCCAGCTCATCCAGATAGAGTTCAATGTCTGAAAATTCTTTTATGTCACAAATGTGAACATAATCATCCTTAGAGGCTTGTGGCTTAGGCTTAGGCTTCTGAGTGAATTTGATTGAGGTTTTAGGAGGTGTTGATTTGATTCTTCTTTGATGGTGGAAAAGAGGTTAAGAAGGTGGGCACTTTGATGGTGTCCCAATCAATTGGTTCCTCCTTAGGAATGATTGTTTCACCATGAATGTTTATGAAGGGGTCAGGCACAATGGGTTCAGGAATAGAAGATAGTGGTTCGGATTTTGATTGGGTTTATTCAGTCTCATCTACCATCTTTCTCCTTGCATTGGCCTTCTTTTTGTTCCCTTTCTGCCATTCCTCTCTTTCCTTACTTCTTTCTTCCATATCATTATCAACCATGTCCCCCATACCTCCATCTTCACTATTGTCTTCAATTTCTTTCTTTTCTTTAGCTTGACTCGACTTTAGCTATTTTTCAAGCTTTGTTTGTGCTCTTTTGTCTGCCTTTAGCTTTTTGGCTTCTTCCTTCAACCTTCTGGTTTCTTCCCTCTTGGCTATTGGGAATTTGGGATGTCCTTGCATCACACAAATGCTCTTTCCCTCTCTAAAGATAATAGCCATGTTCATCCTTTCAACCATATCCATGGTCTTTTTGTGCTTTATGATACTCCCACCCAAAACCTTGTCTTCATCAAGCTTTGGAAGAGGAAAGTCCACTTCTTTCAACTGAGCAAGGCTTAGAGGGTTCTTTGTAGAGTCCTTGTTGGATCTGTTGTTGGGCTTGAGAACCATAGGTTTCAGATTCTTGGAAGAAGTCTCTCCAACCTTATTCCTCCTTACTGGCTTGAGCTCCATAATAATTGGTTCCACCTTTGTGCTATGCTTCACAGATTGTGATTTAGAAGTTGTAGAACCAAAAATTTGTTGCATCTTTTCATTAATTTTCCTCCTTTGCTCTTTGACTTGCAATTCAGCTGCTGCTATCTGGATTAGATCAATTCCATCAAGCTTTCCTTTGTTTTGAATAGTTAGAGAAGTGGTGATGGCAGGAATTAGCACTTGAGATATTTGAACTGTTGTTAATGGCTCTCCTTCCCATTCCCCTTTATTCTCCCCCTTTTTGTTATCATCAAGGGTAGGGGTCAAGCCTTGTGCTTTTGCCAGCTGTATTAGTAGATTCGTCTGAGTTTGTTGATTCTGAAGAATGGTGACCATAGAGTCTTCAATGATCTGAACTCTGTCTTCCAACCTGGCCAGCCTCTTGTCAGCATCAGATGCTTTTCTCAGTCTCCCCAACAAATCTTGCATAGTACCATAAGGCATGACTGAATCCATCTTCTCAGCATTATAAAATTTCAGCTCAGCAATGTCCTGCTTGAGTTCATCCACACTTAGATTCTGTTTGAAATGCTGCAACTGCAAGAGATGCAGAGAGTCCAGATGAGCTTGAAGAATTGCCTTGGTAACAACATCTGTAGTCTCCTGAAGGGCCTTCTGAATAGTCATTACTTGTCTGACCAAAGTTACACCAAACTCTCCTGGTGTAAATGTCTTTGCCCATGCCCAATCAGGTAGATCTGGAATAGAACTTGGGCCTGCTTCTCCCCCTAAGTTCATGCTCTCATCCAAAGAATTAGAGTCATCATCATTAGAATTTACTCCAAATTCTTCAGATGGCTCACCAGCTTGAGAAGGCAGCCTGTTAACAGCAGCTTTGTCTCTGAGAAGAGATTCTGAAGTGTGTACAATGTTTAAAGTCTGTTCTGCCTCCACATTGCCCTGAGCAGCCAGTAATTGATAGGCTGGAACAGGGTGAGTAAAAGTGTCAGCATCTAAGGAAATGTTATCAATTACAGCTTTGTAATGTTGCTGAAATTGTCTTTCCTTTTCTGCATCATCCACTATCATTGACTCACTAGCAATGGTTGAATCCACCCTTATAGCTTCTGTACCTGCCTTTCTCTCATTTTCTCTATTTTCTTGCATCAGGGGCTCCCTCTGGCTCACACACACCCTCACACCCTCACCCTCACCTTCTAAGGTGGCACTCCCCTCACTGACTTTTGCCATGCTGGAAGAAATAGCATGCATATGGTGACTCTCAACCTCTCCTTTTTTCTGGGAGCAACCGAGCCTCTCACTCAAATTATCAATCCCTTCCCTCAAACCTAAAAGTGATTGTACAGTAACCATGTCCTCTACAGTTGGAATTGTTTCTGTTATATGTGTAGAGACCATCAATGGATAGGGAGTATCCGTTGAAGTGGAAACTGATGGTATCAACGGATAACTGTTGTTAAGCTTATCCGTCGAAGAACAACCACTTGTCAACGGATGAGAGATATCTGTTGAAGAAGGAAAAGATGTAGATATTGAAAGTGACATAATTGTTGAATCTGTGTGAATTGATTTTAAGTGAGGTGACACAGATTCTTCAACTATATCTGAAAGAATTGGCTGATGATCCAATAAATCATCTAAAAGATGATGATCATCAGGTTTTGAGTGGGGCTCCTTCCTGAGTTTTAATGAGGGAGAATCAGGAATTGATGTGAATATCATATCCACATCCAGAGAGGGTGATGGAGAGTTTGATGATTGATGTGTTTCTATTATGAGAAAATGGGGTTGTGACTCCACATTTGCTGGAGTCACATCAAGCTGAATTTGAGAAGGCAAAGATACAGATGGATGTATATGTGCTGTGTGTGCCCCTTGTGTGGAAACTAGGGTCTTGGCCTTCTTCTTCCTTGAAAAGGCTTTGATTGGTGAATGTGTGGTTTCAGTATCCCTCCCTCTTTTGTTCTGTGTCCCTGGTTGGGGACTATTTTCAATAGTTGCACCCTTTTGGGAGGATGCAACTAGGGATGTATTTGACTCCTTTTGAACCACCACAGTCTTTTGAGAGACTGTGGCTTGGCTGGCTGGGGTACCACTCACCTCTCCCACCTTATCCTGGGGGTTTCTTGATGTTCACCCCTCCCCTCACCACTCACACCCTGTTCACTCCCTTCAGGGTTTATGGTAGTTGTTACAACTGTTGTCTTTTGAGAGACAACAAAGGTGGTTTTCTTTGGCTTGTGCTTTGAAATTTTAGTTTTGGTGGCTTTGGTAGGAACCTGTTTCGACAAAGACACAGATTCCATTGCCACACTGGAAGGCAAATAAATAATGGGGTTGGAAACAGTAGGAGTTATAGAAGTGTTTACCTCACTTACCTATGGTGCATTCATGATTGGCAAATATACCAATGGCACCTGGCTGTTGAGGTTCATTCTCAAGAGGTCTGTAAGGACCCTTTTCTCTTGTGCCCAGCATTTGAGTTTATTGTTCTCATTTGATATAACCAATCCTTCAGCAACATGGTTAGCCAATAACATAAATAATTAGCATAGTAGATGTTATGTGGTCTATTAGCTTTGTTACCTAATCTGGAACCTAATTCTAGCATGACACAGTTGCTAAAATTAAAGTACCTATCAGAAACTAGCATATAGAGCATATTAACAAGAGATGAAGTTATGGCATCAAAATTGCTAATCTTCCCAGAGAAAACCTTGATAAAGGCATCTCCAAGAAAACTCCATTCTTTCCTAAGGCCCTTCCTTCTAATACTACCTAAACTAGCAGAATCAAAAGCATAGCCTATGGAATCTAACATAGCAGATACATCTTTATCAGTGTGTGGTGTCATGGCATTATTCTCAGGCAACTTAAAGCAAGACTGTATATCATCACAGTTAATGTAATAATCCTTACCTTTGAGAGAGAAGGCAATAGTCATATATGTGGAGTTGAACTCTACAGTTGTCCAAATCTCCTCAATCACCTCACAGTAGATGGTTGGGGCTTCCAGCATTGCATAGCTTAATTTGCAGTTTTTGATGAAGTCCGTCATCTTGTGATAATCAGAATGGGCTTCATTCTTTTCAACCAAGGCTACGAAATTATTCTTTTCATAAACAAATCCAGATTGAGACATAATTTTGACTACTGGTGTCATTGTTATGAGTAGAGGTTGCAGAGAAAAACTTGAGAATTTTGGGAGAGAAGGAGAATAAAAATTGCAAGAAAACGTAAAGTGAAAATAAGAATTCAATGGGCTTTTATACTTTCTTGAATTAAAACGTAAATAAAATGATTAAATGATACTTTTAGACAAATTACAATCGTTTAAGAATAAAGAACACTGTAGAAATTCTGAAAACTGCCTTTAATACAAATACATACAACAGTGTATATCTGTATCAACGGTTAAGTAAAAGAATCAACGGTTGTGACTCACTTAAAGTAACTGATGTGACACTTCAACGGATAAGGTAAATAGTTATCCGTTGATGATCAACACTATTTTATCCGTTGAGGGATAAAATTACCAGAAATGTATTTGTCTTTCAACGGATAATGAACATCCGTTGATAGAACAATTTTGGCTTTCAACGGATAGGGAATATCCGTTGATAGAATAAGTCTTGCTTAAAGCCAACTTTGTTCTTGCAGCAAATTCATTTCAGGCTTCAAGGCAGATTATATAGAGGACATAAATTTATGAATAATTAAGCATACCTAGCTCACTTACTAATCTTGTGAATGTTGATTCATCAAGTGGCTTGGTAAATATGTCTGCAATCTGCTTTTCACTTGAAACAAAATGAAGTTCCACTGTACCTTTCATCACATGTTCCCTAATGAAGTGGTACTTGATGTCAATGTGCTTGGTTCTTGAGTGCTGCACTGGATTTTCAGTAATGGCAATGGCACTTGTGTTGTCACAGAATATAGGAATTTTGTCAACAGTTAGTCCATAGTCAAATAGTTGATTCCTCATCCATAGTATATGTGCACAACAACTACCAGCAGCAATGTACTCAGCTTCAGCTGTTGATGTAGAAACAGAATTTTGCTTCTTGCTGAACCATGACACAAGCTTGTTCCCTAGAAATTGACAGGTGCCAGTTGTACTTTTCCTGTCTATATTGCAGCCTGCATAATCTTCATCTGAGTAGCCAATTAGATCAAAACCAGACTCTCTAGGGTACCAAATTCCTAGATTTGGAGTCCCTTTGAGATATCTGAAGATTCTTTTAATAGCCACTAAGTGAGATTCTTCAGGGTCAGCTTGAAATCTAGCACAGAGACATGTAGAAAACATTATATCAGGTCTACTAGCAGTTAAATATAAAAGTGAACCAACCATGCCTCTATAACTTGAAATGTCCACAGACTTTTCAGCCTTGTTTAATTCAAGCTTGGTGGCAGTGGCCATGGGAGTTTTTGCAGATGAACAGTCCATTAAGTCAAACTTCTTTAAAAGATCATAAATATATTTAGTTTGACTAATGAAAATTCCACCACTAACTTGTTTAACTTGTAAACCAAGAAAATAAGTTAGCTCTCCCATCATGCTCATTTCATATTTACTTTGCATTAACTTAGCAAACTTTTTACAAAGCTTATCATCTGTAGATCCAAATATAATATCATCTATATAAATTTGAACAAGTATTGTAGAGCCATTAATATTTCTAAAGAAAAGAGTTTTGTCAACAGTACCTCTTGTGAAGTGATTATCTAGAAGAAATTTTGACAAAGTCTCATACCAGGCTCTAAGTGCTTGCTTTAGTCCATAGAGTGCTTTCAACATATAATACACATAGTCTGGAAAGTTTGGATCTTTAAATCCTGGAGGTTGGCTTACATAAACTTCTTCCTCCAATTCTCCATTTAGAAATGCACTCTTGACATTTATTTGATAGACTTTGAAAGTGGCATGGGCTGCATAGGCTAGAAAGATTCTGATGGCCTCAAGTCTGGAAACTGGAGCAAATGTTTCATCAAAATCTATTCCCTCTTGTTGAGAATAACCTTTAGCAACCAATCTGGCTTTATTCCTTATGACAATGCCATTTTCATCCATCTTGTTTCTGAATACCCATTTTGTGTCAATAGAACTCTTGTTCTTTGGCTTGGGTACCAGCTTCCATACTTTGTTCCTCTCAAATTGGTTTAGCTCCTCTTGCATTGCTAAAATCCAATCTGGATCCAATAGAGCTTCTTCTACTCTCTTAGGTTCCTCCTGTGATAGAAAGCTACTATACATACATTCATCTTGAGTAGCCCTTCTAGTTTGCACTTTAGATGTAGCATCACCAATGATCAGTTCAAAAGGGTGATTCTTGGTCCATTTCCTTTGAAGTGGTAGATTAGCTCTAGATGAGGTTGCCTCAGTATTGTCATGATGTGTCATAGAATGTTGATTGGTTGAAACTCCCCCTGAGTTGCTGATCCTTTGAAAGGAATTGGGAGCTCTATCAACTGATGAAGTGAATTGATTATCCATTGACAGACCGTGATCAACGGATGCTTCATATGAACTTCAACGTATGATGCACTTTGTCTTTCAACGGATGCTGCATTGCTTCTTTCAACGGAAGCTGAATTATGACTTTCAACGGATGCAGCATTCTGTGCATTATCCAAAGGCAGATTTTGAATTCTTCTAGAGATGCCTTCTTCTTCATTCTCATCGTCACTATCATCACAATATATCTCAATATTGTCAAATTTGAGTCCTTCATGATGTCCCTCATCTGTTAGTCCATCAATCTTTTTATCATCAAACACAACATGCACAGATTCCATGATAATGTTGGTTCTTAGATTGTAGACCCTATATGATTTTCCAGCAGAATAACCAACAAATATTCCTTCATCAGCCTTTGCATCAAACTTCCCTTTGTGATCAGATTGATTCCTTAAGATGTACCATTTGCAACCAAAGACATGCAGAAAGTTTAAAGTTGGTTTTCTTCTTTTGAATAATTGATAGGGAGTCATGCCTTTTGCCTGATTGATTAGAGAAATATTCTGAGTGTAATATGCACAGTTAACAGCCTCAGCCCAAAAGTAAGTTGGGAGTTTTGACTCTTCAAGCATTGCCCTTGCAGCTTCAATTAGTGATCTGTTCTTCCTTTCTACCACACCATTTTTTTGTGGGGTCCTTGGAGCTGAGAACTCATGCATGATCCCATTTTCTTCACAGAACAACTTCATGGTTGAATTCTTGAACTCAGTTCCATTTTCACTCCTAATATTCCTTACTTTGAAATCAGAATGATTGTTGACTTGCTTGATATGATTGATAATGATTTCACTAGCTTCATCCTTTGATCCAGGAAAATAAACCCATGAGAAATTTGAGAAATCATCTACAATCACTAGGCAATATTTTTTCCTTGAAATTGATAATACATTGACTGGTCCAAAAAGATCCATGTGTAGCAGTTGTAATGGTTCATCAATTGCAGATTCAAGCTTCTTACTGAATGATACTTTCTTTTGCTTTCCTTTCTGACAAGCATCACACAGTCCATCCCTTGTGAATTCTACTAGAGGTATTCCTCTAACTAAGTCCTTTTTGACTAGATCATTCATTGTCTTGAAATTCAAATGGGATAGCCAACTTTCAACTGAGCTTGCTTTGCTGAGAAGACAAGTAATAGATTCTGCATCTGTAGAGTTGAAGTCAGCTAAGTACATATTCCCTTTTCTAACTCCAGTTAGAACCACTTTATTGTCCTTCTTACTTGTGACAATACAGGCTTTAGAATTAAATGAAACAGTATTCCCTCCGTCACATAGTTGACTGATGCTCAATAAGTTGTGTTTGAGACCATCAACCAATGCAACTTCATCAATGATGACATTTTCTTTTGAAATCAAGCCATATCCCATAGTGAATCATTTGCTGTCATCTCCAAAGGTTATGCTAGGGCCAGCTCTCTCCTTAAACTCTGTGAGCAGGGTGAAATCTCCTGTCATGTGTCTTGAACAACCACTGTCCAAGTACCATAGATTCCTTCTTTTTCTCTGCACACAACAAAATCAATCAAGTTGATTTTGGTACCCAAGTTTCCTTGGGTCCTGCCTTGTTAGTCTTTTTCCTAGACTTCATTCCTCCAGCATCTTTTGACTTAGGTAACTTTGGGTCAACCTTGATCTCAGATGTGGTTGGTTGAAGTGTAGGGTTAGTCACAGAATCATTTAGCACATTTGATTGAATTTGATAAGGCATAGATTGTGCAAACATGTTATTCCATATAGGCATATTGTATGACATTTGAGGCATACTAAATGCAGTAAAATAAGGATTATTAATATATGGCATGTTTGCAAAATGTGCATGGGAATTCTGATGAGACATAACAGGCATAGCATGCAGAGGTGACATAGACATGTTAGGCATGGAGGGATTTGAAGGCATGGGAGCATTTTTAACAGATTTGCAATTATCAGATAGGTGATTAACACTTTTACAATGCACACAGCTTTTTCTAGGAGCATACCTATCAGGTGTGTAATTGTTATGTTTATTAATCCCTATCTTCCCATTTCTTTTAGATTTTCTTTTAGTTTCCTTCTTATCCTCAACCAACTTAAGCCTATTTTTCAGCTGATCTAAAGTCATGTGTCCTATATTCACCTTACTGGCATCTTTGGATGTGCTAGCTCCTTCTTTGACAAAGTTCTTGAAAGTTGAATCATCCTTCTTATTGAGATTTTTATTTTTAAAATTACTTGCCTGTTTTAATTGATGAGCCTTCAACGTGTGCTCTTTTTCTTCCTTCAACGGATAACTTTCATCATCCGTTGATTCCACATCCGTTGACAATCCATCAATTAATTATAACTCCTTTTTGTTTTTCTTCCAGGCATCCTCACAGAATGATTCAATTCCCTGAACCTTGGCAATCTGAACACTAACATCCCTAGATGTTTTCCAGGCCTTGATTACCTCTTGCTCACTTTCTAACTGTTTAGAAAGAATTTCTACTTTCTTAACAGCTTCTTCTAGTTCACTCTCAACAGTCAAGCATCTAAGTTTAATCTTTTCAAGCTCAATTACCTGATCTTCTAACACAACATTCCTATCACTTAAAAACATATTATTCTCTTTGATCCTAGTGTTTTCTTTAGCTAGTGATTTAATGGAAACACACAAATGATATAATTCATTGGACATATCATTTATGGCTTCATTGCATTCATTTTTAGAAAGCTGAGAGAGATCAGTAGTAATTACCTGGTTGCTTGATGAACTAGTTTCATTTTCATCAGAATTAGCCATCAGGGCTAGGTTGACATATTCCATATCATCATCTTCATTGACTCCATCTGCTGCCCAATCATCTTGAGTGAGAAAAGCTCTTTCCTTTTGTTTGAGCAAATCAACATACTTCTTTTTGTAATCAACTTGCTCAAATTTCTTCTTATCAGAGGTTGGCTTCCTACACTCACTTGCAAAATGTCCACTAATGCCACAGTTATAACATTTGAACTTGGATTTGTCCACCATGTTTTTGTTTGGCTTAGTGAATTTTGTATTTTCCTGAACTTCATCTTTGCAAACCTCCTGGACAGAAAAGCCAGATGTTCATCAATATCATCAGAGTCATCCTGACTGGAATTATTTTCATCCTCAGCTACTTGCTCTTTACCCTTGCTTGATTCTGATTTGCTTGTGCCAATTTTGAGACTTGGCATTGTCTTCTCCTCATTCCTGGCTCCAACCTTCTCATTATCAGCTACAAGTGCAACTGATCCTCCTTTTCTCTTTCCCTTTTCCAACAGCTCATCTTGCTCTATCTCAAGTTCATATATCTTCAAAATTCTATAAAATCTTTCAAGTGTGAAGTCCTTATAATCTTGAGAATTTCTTAGAGAAACAATCATAGGCTTCCATTCCTTTGGTAGAGACCTTAGAAATTTTAAATTGGAATCCTTGACTTGGTACATTCTGCCATTCAGCTTCAATCCATTCAACAGTTTCTGAAATCTGTTGAAGGTATTATCCAATGATTCTCCTTCTTCAAAATGAAAATATTCATACTGTTGAATGAGAAGCTGCATTTTGTTTTCTCTAACTTACTTAGTGCCTTCACAGATAAGTTGCACAGTATCCCAAATTTCCTTAGCAGTTTGGCTGTTAATGACATTGTCAAACATATCTTGATCTATGCCATTAAACAGAATGTTCATGGCTTTCTTGTCCTTGTGAACCTCTTCAATATCTTCAACAGTCCATTCTGCTTTTGGCTTGGGAATAGACTGTCCAACAACAACTGTTGCAGTAGCAGTTGTGGCCACCTTGTGAGGGATGTGAGGACCATTTTCAATGCAGTTGATGTAGCTTTCATCTTGAGAGAGAAGATGTAAATGCATCTTCACTTTCCAGTGATGATAGTTATCTCTTTCCAAGATTGGAATCTTTACACCAATATCCTTCTTACTCATGATGTTAGCATAATAGATCTTTAAACTCTTTGTATGTTAAGAGCTTGTTCTGATACCAATTGTTATTCCCAATGGACTAACAATGAGATTTACAGAAGGGGGGTTGAATGTAAATCTCAAAACTTTTTCAAGTTTTGAGTAGTTTCTAAGGCTAAGTGTTTTAGTGAGAAAATGTGTGTGAATGACTTGAAGCTAATACAGACAGATATATATTCAAACACAAATGTAGAGAACACAAAGAACTTAAAAACTTTTCTGGTGGATTTGTTGTTCCACCAGAGATGTGTTATTTCAGAAAATCTGTGATTCAAAGAATTAATTCACAGCTGCTTCCTAGTACAAACTAGATGATTTTCTCTCTGGATTTTTCTAAACAGCTCTGGAAAATTCACACCCAATTACTAGCTGCTACTTGGTTTATATATCACCAAGTTTACAAGTGAAGACAAAACTGTAAAATACAATTAAAAAGGCTCTTCACATGTTTCTTCTTCATTTCTCTATCCAATGCAATTTAGGCTTAGCTGTTAATCTTTGAATACTTCCTTGTTTGCACCAGAATGGAAATACTGCATTTTCTTGATTCCTCCTAGAGGCTTCCACATTCCAGTTTGTCTCTGTCAACCCATGTGCCTCTGTCAGCTTATGAATTGTCACTATCAACTGCTAATGAACTAAGCATCCGTTGAAGCTTTCATCCGTTGATGCCTTATCCGTTGAGGCTTTATCCGTTGAAGCTTTATCCGTTGATGCATTAGCAGTTGAAGTCTTTATCCGTTGAAGCACTTATCCGTTGATGGATATTATCCGTTGAAGCTTTAGAGACATCCGTTGAAGCTTTGTTTCTTATCCGTTGAAGGTCTTCAATATCAGTTGATACTTCTTCACTTATACAAAATTACAAGGCATGAAATATTTACAATTAGCCCTCCTATTTGCATATCCACTAGTAGTCAACATGACTGATAATTTCCTACAACATCTAAGAATTACAACTTGAATCCAGAGAATGAAATGTGCTACAATACTAAACTTATTGCTAAGTAAAGCTACTCCTTCAACGGATAGCCAAGATGGTCTTATCCGTTGAGGCTACAAACACTAGATTTCTACTTAAGTGTTTTGTTTAACTTATCATCAAACTAATACATATATTCCTAGCACTTAAGATGCTTCTTTGTCATTAAGCCTATGTTAACTTCAGTTGGCTTATCCTGTTTTGGTTTGTCAGAAGTTAATTTCTCTTTAACTTCTGATTTATCAATATCGGACTTTACATCTACAAACTTAATAGGATTTACCTTTGGCGTTTGTTTAACAACTATAGGCTCAATTTCTACAGTTACCTTATCATTCTTATCATCTCCATAACCCAAGCCTTCTTTCCAGTTTCCATTACTTAACAAACTCTGAGTTGTTCTGCCAGAGTTAGTCCAAGTCTTGATAATCTCTCTTTCCTTTTCTAACTCAGTTTTTTGGGATTCATTCATTTTAAGTACTTCATCCCGAACATAAAAGGCATCATCTCTATCTTTCTGAGTTTGATGGAACATGACTAACTCTTTTTCTAAATAATCATTTTTCTTTTTATAAGCAAGATTTTTAGAAGTTAATCTTTCACATGTTAAAGTTTGATCTCTATAACTAATGAACATGGTTTTAAGATATCTTCTCAACTCAGTAATATCATCAGTATGAAAGGCATAAGTACTTTGAGGTACCTTTAACTCAGCAGCATCAGAACTGCTATCAGCATTTGCCATCAAGGCATAGTGCACCTCACTTTCAGAATCTGAAGTGTCTGTCCAGCTTTTCTTCTTTGTGACAAGAGCCTTGCCTTTGTCACTCTTCACTTTCTTGCAATCAGGAGATATGTGGCCTTTCTCACCACGGTTGTAGCATTTGACATTTGAGTAATCTTCTATGTCAGACTTTCCTCCTTTGCCTTCAGATTTTCTGAAACCCTTCTTATCAGAACTTGCACCTATCCTGGAAAATTTCTTTCCCTTTCTGAATTTCCTGTATACAATCCTTGTGATTCCTTTCACCATAAGAGCACACAGCTTCATCATCTCTTCATCATCATCCATCTCATGTAAGCTTTCAGTTTCTGAGTCATCATCACTATCAGAACTTGATGACTCAGTATCAGACTTTGTGATAAGAGCTTTTCCTTTGCCTTTTCTTGAGGCAACTGCTTTGGGGGATTCCTCTTCAGCCTTTAGAGCAACTGTCCTTGACTTTCTTCCATTCCTCTTGCTTCTTTGTTCCATCTCAAGTTTATGAGTTTTGAGCATCCCATAAATTTCATCAAGAGTTGTTTCTTCAAGATTATAGTTGTCTCTTATAGTGGTGGCCTTCAAATCCCAACTTTCAGGAAGAGCTAACAGGAATTTAAGATTTGAATCTTCAAGATCATATTCCTTATCAACTAATGACAAATCATTCAAGAGTTTGACAAATCTGTCATATAAACCAGTCAATGACTCATCAGATTTTGAGTCAAAGTGCTCATACTCTTGAGTGAGTATAGTCTTCCTGTTCTTCTTAATTGAATCAGTTCCCTGGAATCTTGTTTCCAAGGCATCCCATATCTCCTTTGCAGTCTTGCAGTTAATTACCCTGTTTGACATGACATTATCAATGACACTATGCAACAAGTGTCGTACCTTAGCATCCTTAGCAATCGATGAGATATCTTCAGCAGTGTAATCACTCTTCTCTTTTGGTACAGACTTTGCTGGTTCACCTGCAACTACAACAGAGAGTTTGGTTGGCTTGTGTGGTCCTTCATTGATTCTGTCAAGGTATTCTAGATCTATAGCTTCCAAAAACATAGACATCCTCACCTTCCATATGGGATATTCATATGGTTTCAGTATGGGAACTCTAATAGTCTCATATCGATTATGGATTTGAGTCTTTGGAGGTTCTTCAGTTTTGGTGGGCTTGGTTGGAGTTTGTTCTTCTTCAGACATGATTGTTTTTGGATCTTAAACTGTTTGTGTGTTAACAGATAATCTCTGATACCACTTGTTAGGTCTCACACACTGTAGAAGGGGGTTGAATACAGTGTTTATCACCATCAAATCGAATATAAGAACACAAGTAACAGAAAACATATTTTATTTAACACAATAAACTCTTTTACAATATGGAACTGTCCTCTCTCAGTGATGAACAAATGATCACGAGAGCTGCTAGGGTTATAATGAATAATAACTTCGATTATAATAACACTTCTAGTGTAAACCCTATGTCTGTGTTTATATACTACACAACTACAAGATAAATTCTAATTGATATGGAATATAATTCTGCTTCCTAAAATATATCAACTGATTATCTTTTCTTTCAAGTATTCTATTCTTCATAGAATTCCTTCTTCATGCATATCTCTTCTTGCGTTTGTCTTGATCTTCTTTCCTTTCAATCAACCTCTTTCCTTATCTGAACGCCTCCTTAAGTCCTGATATTATCTCCTGATAAATATCTCATGATAACTTAAGTTCTGACAACTTAAATTCTGATATCTTAAGTCCTGACTCCAGTATAAGTACTGATTTGTCCTGTTAAGTAAGATCTGAAAACTAAACACAAATCATATTAGACATGACATTATCAAATATATCTAACACATCTTCTTCTTTTTTAATTGCTATATCATTATAAATTATTTTTGAGAAATTATTCCAGTCATCTACCTATATTTGAACTCTCTACATCAAATTAACTTTATGGACTATTTCTCACTTAAAATCAAACTTTCATATTTTTTCATATACACCGCGCCAAGTAGGCTACTTTCAATTTTACTAGTATGTTTAAAATTCTCGAACAAGCAAAAAGATCAAGCAAACAAACATGGTTTATGTCAAGCAACATTGCATTAGATTCATGTACATCCCAGTATTCACAAATTTGTAGATAAAAAAACTACATGAATAATAATTTAACTTCTTACATTACATCTCTGAGCACATGTCATCTTCGAATTAATTTCTCACTCTTAAATATCCCCGGCGGAAGAGTTTCTACGCATATACGTCATAAAAAAGTTTAACCTTTGAAGTTACATCTAAACCCTAAATGTACAACCATACCTGATTTAAATTTTCAAAGTCTAAAACATTTTTCT
Organism: Apium graveolens; assembly: GCF_009905375.1. Lineage (NCBI taxonomy): Eukaryota > Viridiplantae > Streptophyta > Magnoliopsida > Apiales > Apiaceae > Apium > Apium graveolens. The sequence goes on from NC_133647.1 coordinate 201,702,829, forward strand.
AAAATGTATGTTATTTTTATAGAACATGTGCAATCGATTTACCTTAAATTTTTCATACCCGCGAATGTTCATTGTGAAATAGCTAAAATGCATCTTAGATTCATCTCTTTAAAAGAAGTTCGCTCACACCCCCACATTTCATTCTTTATTTTCAATCAATTGAAGCACCGAGCTCGCTTAATTTTTCTAGCACTTGTAATGAATAAGCTAATTGCATCAACTATCTAATGATCTTGCCAGGTTTTTATTTTTTTTGCCATCTCCAAAACGCCAACCTAAGCATTCCTTGATAAGTGATTTTAAATTGTGCCAAGTATAACTATATGTTGTTGTTAGGAGTTGTCCCACATCGTTTGTGGGAGGGGCAGATTGCTTGAATATAAGTAGTCAGATAACTCCACTAATATGAGGCCTTGTGGGAGTGACTCAAAATAAACCCGTGCGAACTCGGTTCAAAACGGACAATATCATACTAATGTGGAGTTAAGCCTGCTTAGCAAGCCCAGCAAGTGATATCGAGCTTCAGGTTGTAACGGTCCAGAACAATCTCAGTCGGACTTCCAGAATGGACCTAGGAGGAGGCAGATGGGCTACCAGTATGTGCTCAAGGAAAAAGGCAGGCGGACCTTCCAGTATGGGCCTAGGGGGAGTCAGAAAGCCGGCAGGATTTCAGTAGGGGTCCGGGGGGAGCAGATCACACAATCAAGTGGCATATTCGGCAGGTGTTGATAGGGCTGTGCATTCGGTTAAAACCGAACCCAACCAAAATTTTTTCCGGTTAACTGAAACCGAATTGATGAAAAAATCACTACCGAAAACCGAACTGAAATGTATTCGGTTTTCAACCGAAACCGAAATAACCATTTCGGTTAATACCGAAAACCGAAATTTAAGAAAAAATGCCAAAATTGCAAAAAACATAAGCTTTTATGTTTACAATCAGAATTTGAAATATTGAAGTCACATGCCAATAAATTTAAATTCACAGGCATTGATAAATGATAATTTAATTGCAGGAAAGATGCTCCAAATCACCATTCTTGGATCATGGATGTTCTACTTGTTTGCTACTGCTCGGCTGCTCAAATTCATAAGTCGAGTAATCAAGCAATCAAATGGAATAACTCAAGATAATAATAATCAGAATATAGCTCAAGACAAGATAATAGTAATAATCGAATTAAATCGAATACGGAATAACTCAAGACAATCAAGAGATTATTTAAAATCAGTGAATAGAATGTATTACCTCATGATAATCGGAATTAGGAAAATCAATGAGGATAAAAGACTGAAGATATGATGTTTATAATCAATTAATGTCATGTGTTCCCCTGTGTTGTGTGTTTGTGTAAGTATCGATGTTTGTGCAAGTGTTTTAGTAAGAATATAAGAAAGAGAGACACAACATAGAAAAGTAAGGTACATATATTCCTACTAAATAAGAAATAATTCATATTTTTATAAATATTCGGTTATTAACTCGGTTATTCGGTTAACCGCAGTTAATAACTGAATTACCGAATAACCGAAGTTTAGGATTTTTATTACCGAAAACCGAACCGAAATTTAAAGTTTGGTTAACCAAACCGAAATTATTTCGGTTATTCGGTTCGGTTATCGGTTAACCGCATCGAATGCACACCCCTAGGTGTCGAGCCCGATGTGTGAAGAGGGGATTGTTAGGAGTTGTCCCACATCATTTGTGCGAGGGGCAGATTGCTAGAATATAAGTAACCAGATAACTCCATTAGTACGAGGCTTTTGGGGATGTGCCCAACAAATCCGTGCAGACTCAGGTCAAAACGGATGATTCATACTAATGTGGAGTTATGCTTGCTTAGCAAAACTAACAGTTGTAAACGATTCTAAAAATGTGGTTTCAGGTTCCTTTAATTACTTCATTTAATAAGGATCACTCATTAATGATCATTCTCCAGAAATGAATAAAGATGTATTAAAAATACTTAAATCCAGAAATCATAGACCACCCAAACATTCAGGGGCACTCAGGGATTTTCAAGACTTTCAATGAACTTTTTTTTAAACCATTTCCCCACAAAATTTGTGCCATTACATAATGTTTTTTTAATCACATCCACCAGTAATCTATAAACACCTATCAAATAAGCTGGTATAGGCATAGCTTGAATGACAACCTTTTAATTAATTTATTTGTCCACTTTAAATAAAAAAATTATCTTCCCAACCATGAGTTTTCTACTAAATTCTAGATCTAATAGTACCACAAACACTTCTCTTTCATATTTCCAGATTATGTTATGAATTAGCAAATATCCGTGTTTGTCAACTTGCTGTGTATTTTGTGTTGTTTGTTTCTAAAGAAGTACTAAATTAATATAAATTAAAGTATGCCATCTTTAAATGTTTAGAAGTGTGTAGAGATAATTGGTGTTTTGTGATTAATTAAATTAAATTGATGAACAATTAAAACGAACTCATTTCTTTTGGATCATTACAACTAGTTTTTACTCCATAAATTTCTTTTGAAGTGCGAACTCATTTGAACTCGAACAGTCAAATAAGTCAAAATTTTTGGGATTAGAGGAATAAATTATTTAACATTCAAAATTGAAAAATTAAGTTTTTTTTAAAATATACCCTAGTTGCAATTTTTTTTGATTAAAGCCGGTATATTCTAATATGCAACCTGGATTACAAGTTTGCAACATCATATACGACTTCTCTTAACCTATCGTGCAATATCCTATCCAACTTTGTCAATATTTTAGCAAAAAAATTGAAAACTTCAGTATTTTTTTGACAAATTTACTAAAATAAAAATAATATTCAAGTAATAAAAAGTTATACACTTTAAATAACAGTCGTCCCTCGAACAAATCTTGATTTTCAAAATCATAATAAAGTGTTAATTACTATTTTATATATTGATATCAAATAATAATCACATAAATTATTTTAATTCAAAGATTTTAGAAAATTTGTAAGTGCACACACAAGTCGATAATTTTTCAGAAAATAATTTCTTCAAACTTCGGAATGAAGGTAAGCATGCACATATGTGCGCACATCTCAGATCCTGTTTTAAGCGAAAAAATTTAAAATATATTTGATTGGGTTAATATAAGAAAATTTGCCCGACAAAAAAAAAAGAAAATTTGTACGAGTCTTTATAATTATCTAGAAATCAAAATGAAGACTACAAAATTATTTCAAGAAACAAGAAATAGAAAAGGGTACATAAGATGGTCCAATTTTGTAGGGCGGGCCAAGGCCCATCCAAATGAGCCCAAACTGTAATTTCTAGCTCCTCATATTCGCGCTTCTTTATTCAACCCTAGTATTAAATCGTAACCGTCCATTCCAAATCGTACGGTTAATAACAGTGACAGCTCATCGATCCCAGTGTATCAGTTCAAAGTAGCGCCAACACGAAAAATCAAAAAGACCGCCAATTAATTCAGACTGCTATAGTTATATACCCACCCACACAAATTGGCTCTACACATCACAGAATAGCATTTGTATCAAATTTGCGAGAGAGAGAGAGAACGAGAGAGATTGAGAGAGAGTGAGAGAGGAGAGAAATGGCGGGAGGAAAATCAGCGAAGAGTTCGAGTGTGAGTACGGTGAGGAAGAGAGTGGAGGCGCAAGCTGCTTCTCTCAAACGTGCTAGAGATGGAAGCGCTTTTGTGAGATGGTAATATGTGTGCGTGTGTGTATGTTTTGGAGATTTTGATGTTTGTTGTTGTGTTTTGTTTGGAGTTAATTTGATAATTTTGAAATGAAATTGAATTTGTGATTTGGTACTTTTTAATGTGTTTTTGGTGATTTTGATGTTTTGCATTTTTAAATTTCTCGCTGTTGATTTTGATTTCGATCTGGAAATTATATTGAATTTGTGATTACTCTCTCTCTCTCTCTCTCTCTCTCTCCCCTCTCTCTCTCTCTCTCTCCCCTCTATCTCTCTCCCCTCTCTCTCTCTCTCCCCTCTCTCTCTCTCTCTCCCCTCTCTCTCTCTCTCTCCCCTCTCTCTCTCTCCCCCCCCTCTCTCTCTCCCCCCTCTCTCTCCCTCTCTCCCTCTCTCTCTCTCTCTCTCTCCCCCCCCTCTCCTTGTGGAAGTATTGGAGCTTTATTCTGTTTAGATCTAACTTGATGTTGATTTTAATGTGGAAATGATATCAAATTTGCGACTTAGTAATATACCTGCATATGTCAAAATTATTGTATATCTGTCGAGCATTTGATATTTTATACTTTTGTATATTGTTTAGACCTAATTTGATATTGATTTCAATCCAAAAATGTTATTGAACTTGTGATTTGTACCTTAATAGTGAGGAATGCAATAAGGATGTTGCTGCAGCATTGATTGGAATGCATAGTTGCAGTACTGAGGCCAAATTGAAGACTAATCTCGGTAAATATTTATACTATGAGTGGTTGTCAGTTTAATTGCTGTTTACAATTTGATATAACACATATGTATTTGTTCAATTGTTTTTGTGTTAATATTGTAGTTGTGAAGTGTTTGATTTATCGTTTATCTTTGTGATTTTTGAACAGAGTCTCTTGTTGTTGAAAGTCAGGCTGAGGCTATTAAGAAGTAATTCTGCTAACTTTTTCTTATGAAATTGGTTAGGCTTTTGCAGTTTTGTTGTTTGGCTGATGTTTATTTGTTGTAAATGTAACAGGAAACCTAAAACTGAATCAACAGCAGCTAAGGAGAGGAAGCCTAAAGACCCGAAGAAGGTTAAAGAGCCGAAGAAGCCTAAAGATTCAAATAAGCCTAAGCGCCACACCACTGCCTTCTTTATTTTTATGTAAATATATACAATTTGACAGTTATTTATGTGTTTGTAGGTTTGTTAGTTGTATTGTTTTGGAATTGGGATATGTATTAATTAGAGTAATGTTTGATACAGGGAGGATTTCAGGAAAACATACAAGGAAGAGCATCCCGATAACAAGAGTGTTGCAGTGGTATGCTTATTTTTATAATTTATGTGAATAAAAAACCTTGTTTGAGTTGTTTTTGGTTGTTGAATGTTTGTTTATTCTGGATTTAGGTTGCGAAGGAAGGTGGTGAGAAATGGAAATCATTGACTGATGAAGTGAGTGGTGATATAAAATTTGTTTTGTAGCTGACTTGAATGTTTGCATATGTATGGAAGAGCTAAAGTTGTTTATTTCTGTAGGAGAAAAAGGTGTATGTTGATAAAGCAGCTGAGAGGAAGGCTGAGTATGAGAGGAATTTGAAGGAGCAAAATGATGAAGCAGAAGATAAAGTAAATTTTAATTTATGATGAGCTAGTGTGACAACAATTAACGTTTTGTGTTGTTAAAGAATTGTTGTGATTTGACTGCAGGAGGGAGAGAACCCTGATGAAGGTGAAAAAGAGGATGTGAAGGTGGATGAAGGTGAAAACGAGGATGCGAAAGCGGAGACAGTAGAGGATGATGAATAGAAGTGTGCTGCTTTGTGTTCATAGATGCATTGTCCCTCTTCAACTGTTAAGACAAATTGCTAGGTGTTATCAAATGATGTAAATTTTTGGATCTCGGAGCAATGTTTAGTAACAAGTTTCAGTGATGTAGCCATTTCTGTTCCTTTATATTAAATTCTGCTGGTTACTACTGAAATCATAAAATTTGAATTTGAAAATTGTAATGCTATGTGTTATGGTTCCTCTTAAATTTTATACTTGTGGTTTCTTGTGATTTACCTTCTTTGTTTCAAGAATACTCCAATTTATGCCATTTTTGCTAGTTAGAATAAACAGATATACATGTAATTTATTTGTTCATTTACATTGACAAGAAGGAAAAATGTAAGCTACTTGATTGGCCTCGATTAATTCTTAAATGCTCACATGAAGTAATGAGCATAATGTCTACTTCCTTTGAACCTAGCCAGTCGACCCATCAATTTATTGCCTTATCTCAAATTTTCTATGCCTTGCATGGTGACAATGGCTTTCCACATAAGCACAGATTATGGCCATAAGCGGTTGAAGGGAATGTATTGAATGGCCTTCCTTGTGGAATCATGCCACATAATTTGTTTGCCCTGAAGTTTGCATGACTTAGTTTCTCGATATCTAGCAAGCTTACTGGAATTTTTCCTACAAGTGCATTGATGGACAGATCCAACCATTGCAACTTGAGCAACAACCCTAAGCTTGCAGGTATCATGCCTGTTACTTGATTTCTCGAAATGTCTAACCTCTCAAGTGTAACTAGGTTTGAGATAGAATTAGGAATTTCGCCAGTAATCTTGTTGCTCCCTATGTTGAGCAATGTCAAACTTGAGCCTTCGGAGAATTCAGGAAGACTCCCTGAAATTTCATTGTTTGTCAAGTCAATAGTTTGCATAGAGTTGCTTATCCTGTTCAAGATACTTGAAAGAGACCCATATAGTTGATTGGAATTGAGATCAAGAGAGGTAAGTCCTGTTGGCAATGTAATCATAGAAAGGTCAGACTTTAGTTGATTGTTTGACAACTTGGCCTTGTGCAAGCGGGACATTTTTGTGAAGAAATATGAAATCCCATCAGTGAAATGGTTTTCGGATAGATCGATGGAGGTCAAGGAATTTGGTTGTGTGAAGACTGGGAGCGTTCCATTAAGGTTGCATCCGGCTAAATTGACATCAGAGAGTTCTCTGCTCCTAATCCATACGGGAACTGTCCCTAAGTTAAGCTTGTTGTATGACAAATCTATTGACAACAAAGAAGGAAGGCCTTTGTCAAAGGCACTAGGCACAGGATCTGAAAGTGCATTTCCTGAGAAGTTGAGGTACCATAGGTTCTGTAGCTGTGATAAAGTTTCCGGAATTTGACCACTAAGCTGGTTCAAGCTCAGTGACAAACTGGTAAGAGTCTTTAGATGCCCAATTTCATCCGGGATCTTCCCAGTGAATTGATTATGGCTTAGAGACAAGTCTGAAAGACTTGCTAGACTGCCTAAAGAGCTTGGAATTTCACCTGATAACTGATTGTTGGAAAAATCAAGGAAAGTCAGATTTTTGAGCTGGCCTATGTAAAGTGGGATGAACCCAGATAAGGAATTGTGACTAAGATCAAGATACTGTAACCTAAGAAGATTCTTAAATGTGGCTGGGATAGGACCTTCAAGGAAGTTTCTCGCCAACGTAAGCTGGACAATGTTTCTTAAATTCCCAATGGTTGTAGGAATAGGACCAGATAAACGATTGCCACTTAATGATATTGCCATAAGAAAGGGCAACTGGCCTAAACTTAAAGGAATGTTGCCCTCAAGTACATTGTCTTCCAAGACTAGTTGTGTGAGGCGTGTAAGATTCGAGAAGCTTTCAGGAATGCTTCCTCCAATTCTTTTCATCCCACTGATAATCATCACTTCCAAGAACCTCAAATCACCCAGAGAAGAAGAAAGACTGCCCTTCATGAAAATTGAAATATCCCTCTCTGGCCTCTGCAATTGCAGCTGTGTCACTCTTCCTGTTTTCGGGTTGCATTGAATCCCTTCCCAACCTCCATCACAGCAATCCTGACCTATCCATGAGGCTAGAATCCCAGTTGTGTCCTTAAAGATAACGGCTTTTAAACCGAGAAGTGCAGCTCTGTCAATGCCTGAGCATGCTGGTGATTCTTGCAAAGTAAGATGAATGGATGAAAGAATAATCAAGAACTTCAAAACCCACATCAGAACCTGCATTCTAGATTATAGGCAAGCAGTTGTATCTGCAAACTTTATGAAATAATGAAATAAGTTAAGAACTGAAGTGGGATCTGACAATGAACAATAAAAAAGTACTGATAATACACTAACTAATTAACTATGGTGTCAGATAATATATAAAAAGAAATGAAGAAAAGGTACAGAAAAGAAGAGATGGGTTTTTGTTCCTTCACTTAGACAAGAAGGTATAATGATGAAAAGATGGTGGTGAATGGTGAATATATGAATTGTGACAGAGAAGAACAATGATATGCATTCAAACTTTGAGTGTCTGTTCTATATAGCAACAGAGTTTAACTATAAACAAACAAAAATAGGGTGAATTTTTAGTAGATTCACAAGGTTAAAAACTGATTTACGAGGACTGTGAATTTATTTCGAACGTTGGAGTGCTTACCCTAGTTCAAACTTACTTCAACTTGTTATCAGAACATTAATCTTAGTTGTTGGCGTGGTCCATGGCCTACAATTCCTGGCCATCATATTTAATCTTTACAGCAATCAGATGTTAATTTATGGCTGTTAGATTTTGATTGGGGGTCTTCACCTTTCAACATGACATGTTGTATCATATTGCTTTATACCCTGGACGATAAAAACTCGCCTATTTTGTGGTGCGGTTTGGACGGTTTGATAAACAACCCTGTCAACCATTTCTACTTTATTTAACAAAATCGCCTCAAAGGAGTCGTGAATTTGTAATTTTCCTTGCTCCGAACAAATCACTTTCAAGTTCAGCTCAATATTATCGACTGTTGAATGTCATAATCACTAGTGCACTTTGGTAGTCCTTTTTTTTTAACTCTCGAAGATAAAAAAACTCACATTTCGCGGTGTGGTGCGGACGGTTTTCATGGTTTGATGAACCGTGCTGTCAGCCATTCTAGCGAAATCGCCTCAAAGATAACAAATCTCTTTCGGGTTCAGGTCAATAATGTAGACTGTTGAATGGCATAATTTGTGGTGCATTTTGGTAGTCTTTTTAGAATAACCCATCTCTTATGTTTGAGCTTTTCGGCTCAGAAGATATAGAGGAAGGCTAAGAACATAATGAGCAAGGCCCTCTTATGTATGTGCAATGAGCTGTCCGACGATTATTAATTTTGACAATGCCCAACTGCTATAAGAAAGAAGCATTGAACTAGTACCTCTCGAGCTATCTACCGACACGATCAATAATCAAACTGACCAACTTTACTTTCAAGTATCCAGCTATCATCTAGTTTACAACAGTACAATTTGGTGATTGCATAACTAAACCTTAGATTTCTTGTCGGCTCTAAAATAACAATTCTGTAAAGAGCAAGACTATAACAATTATTATATCGCTTATCGCATGAGAAATGATTAAGAAACCACTGAATGTTAGACCGATTTTCTATATACAAGGATCTTTTGTTTGTCACTAATCACTTGTTAGATGATTAGTACTCTATGGCTTAACTATCGTTTTAAATTATAATCGAATCGAGGTCTAAAAATTTAAACTTAACACCTAAAATACAAAAATGTGTGAGAAAAGCCAAGACAGTAGTTTATGAATGAATTGTATATCTACATATTGTAATGTTTGTGGAACTTTTTCTGAGGGAGGGAATTCACATTAGAAATAAAAAATGTCTGCACAGATACCATTGTTTACTTGATTTTCTTGTCGTCTGATTTTATTAACTGAACCGGGGCTGCAGGTATACTGTACCACCACTCCCGCATGCGCCTCGCCCATTGGTCGCTGCTATCCTTTCTCAGGGGCATTTCCCTTGTATATGCTTCATAGAACGCCAGTAGAATCAGATATTTTACAGGTACAAATGCAAATACCACTGCCATAATGACTAGCGATATGGCAGTTCTGTCTGTCGCCTAGGAAACATGATAAAAAAACAGTATATACTTAGTTCAAGTAGAAAAACATAAAGATATGAGAAATAAAAGTAAGAACAAATTCAGAAAACTAAAAATAAAAGGTGAAATATAACGTGGAAAGTGGAAATGGAAAGGCCTCAAGTCATATTAGTATTGTTCTTTCCAAATTTAAAATCAATGCATGATCATGTCAGCATTGCCACTAATTGCTGGAATGCAATATCCCAAAACCTATTCTTCCTGACAACTTCTGATCAATGCCAGAAGAATTCAGTTATCTGTTTCTTGCATCTTTCTACCTCTGTTCTTTTATAATTTAGGCAGAACTATATTATTGCAATTCATCATCTTAATTCCATGAAAGTTCTGGATCTTGTAGCAAGGGTATTTCAGTAAAAATATAATAGATGGATTCATTATGATCAAGTCTGTGTGGGTTAATACCTGTGGAAGTGCAGCAAAGAGAAGAGCTCTAACTTTAAGAAGAACTACGTTTCCAGCTTGTATTAGAGCTTCAAGTTCAATTATAGCTTCCTGTAACGCCAAGAGCTGCTCCACTGCATTTCGATATGGGGGAGCTGTAATGTTGAAGGCTTCCAAAGGCTTTCCGTAGTTGGCAAACCTATTACAACCCATCATAATTGCAACAAATAGGAAGACAGACGGCAACATATACTTCATCCATCCCCTGCAAACCATTATAGAAGATTCAGTATTTCACTCTGTCCCTTTGTAAAAATTGGGGAACAAAGAATACGAAAACCCACTTATGGCAAATTAGTGTATCAATCATGCAAGTAAATATGCTAATTTTTATAATAAATAATAAATCCACATATTTAATCATTCATATAATTATATCTGTTACAACAAAATAGTGGCCGGATTAGTTTAGAGAAGCTCAGCTCTCACTGGTACTGCAAAATGTTAATATATTACTTGCAAAGGAAGACCGCGAGCCATTCTCCCTACAGGTTTCAAAAATATTTTAGTAGATTTATGGAGTTTATTCTTCAAGCCTAGCTTCGCTGCAAATAATTATATAGACTCACTACTTCACCGTGTTGCTTATAAGTGCATGAAATGTAAATAAATATGAGCACTAAAGACTAAACCTTTTGTCTAATATATATGGGCATTCTTTTACCAACACATAATAACATTCAGTAGAAAAGATTAACTTAAAAATTTACCCAAGTATGACAAAGCTGACCAACACCAGAAATGCTGTTGATTTTGAAGGTTCTTCCCAGGAAGCAAGTCTTTGTAGACGGTTAAATGATTCAATGAGTGGGAAAAGCAGCTCCTATACAAAAATAAATGATATATGATACTGCAAACAATTTTCAATACAAAATGTTCCACAACTGCATTGTATAGCATTCAAGTAAAAGCCAATGAAATTTCAGATACAACAAAAAATTTAAACAAGTATAACTCTCAAAAGTTTTCGATATGCTGTAGCGGTGTGGAAAGCCTATTTCTTGATTTAAGCTGTTGCTGTAGCAGAGTGGAAAGCCTCTTTCTTGATTTAATCTGGGATACACTTCAACATATTACAATGCTTCACTATCATTAATTAAATTACATCGCAACTTGACCAGAAACCCAGTCTAACAAGGAAACAGAAACACAAGTGCTTGGACTAGTTTTGACAGAACATATATACAATTTTTTTGGTTAAGTATTTAACAGAAGATATTGGTTGGAGGCCAACAATCAAATTATTGAAGTGATATTTAATGAAATAATTACCTGCATGATTGCTATATTTGTATCAATACCCTCCACTTTCACTTGGTCGACAGTTGCTCGTGCAGCTTCAGCCCTTCCCGTGTCCTGTTTTGATTGCTTTACTGCCATCTCTAGAGGATTTATCTCACCAACGCAAACATCTCCAACTTGCTGCATTTCTTCTTCATTAATGCTAACCTCATTTTCTAATACAATTCCATGTCTGCAAAGTGTTAAATAGGATATTGGGTGTCTCAGTTGCCTATTACCACGTGGAGATTTGACAGAATCACGTTGAGAGGAGCTATCATCCAACAATGACAAACGACTTGAAAGAGTTTGCAATATTGTGTATCCTCCCGGAAGACTTTCAGTCAAGTTAAAACAAAGTAAGCTCTTGTAGTTGGACGGGAAGTTCTGAAATGCTTCTTTTACTGCCCGATAGCGAAGAATACCAAGTGCTGCTCTTGCAAGTGCTTCCGATTTTTGAATCTTTTTCAGATTATACATCCTGATGAACTTATGAGCATTCAGGATCTCTAGAATGATATCCAACCAATAGTCCCGCCGTGAACTTCCTTTGAATTCAGTAAATTCAAAATAAACAGGCTCTGTGCTGTATAAGATTAAAAAAAATAGGACATCAGGATTTTTACACAATCTAAAAAAACAAGCACAGGACGAAACTACATAACATACATTGATGTAGACTTGTACATCACTGCCTTATCATACAGACGAGCACCCAGCGGTCCTGTTAGATCAGGCTTTATAACCTGCTTCATGTCAGCAGCTAATTCGAATTTTACTGCTTTATCATAGATTCCAACTCCCATAGACTCAAAGTACATAGCGTTATTGGTCAATGTCAGACGGCCTGCCAAGAAGAAGCAAATTTAGACTAGAGTCAGAATCCAGATATAAATTGCACAAACTAGCAACCAGATTCAGGAAATGAGTAATTAGCAAGCATATTTATCAAATTTAAGGAATGAGATTGGATTTTCAAGGAGGACAGTGACTACCAGGCCATCCAGAGATTCCAATATGCTGAAAAATTGGTTGCGTGGGAACTGTGCCATCTATATCTAAAACAATCTCGCCCTCGGAAAGCTGAAGGTTGGATGCTGACGAAGATGAATTTACATTAGCAGCAGATTTGATCACCCTGCAGTATACATCCATAAACAATGATTATAGAATTATAATGGGTAGCAAAAACTTACATAATTTTCTCTTGTTCATTCACAATAAAGGAGTTCGAATTAAGAGATCTAAATTATGAGAATTATTATTAATATTTACTTAGGAAGTCAAGATGATCAGATTTATTCTATACATAGGTGTCATCTTAAAAAAACAGAACAGTTTTGACAACGTAGACACATGGTCCAAATTCAGACTGGACGGAATGAATGATACTGACTATCTCAAACCGCAGTGCAGCGGTATCTCCGTCGCTTCCTTTGCGGGATGTTGGGTGTTCGAACTGTGTTTAATTATCAAATAAAAACTACACAGACACCAACTCTGTTATGTGTCACCAAAAACTCAATGAGCCACACTTAGTAAGGGAGTATTGACATGACATGACTAAACAATAAAATTATGCTTTTGGTCAAGTCACCATATCTTGAAACCACATGGTTAGCCAGCTTAACAAACTCATCCAATTTTTTTCATTGCATAAATGGATCAACAGTGCATAACCCCAGTAACACACATCCTGTTACATCTAGGACAAGATAATGGGCAATGGGCAAATGATATATTTTTACTAATGGACAAAAAAATATACTTCCAGTAAAGTCACATAAATCAATCCACATACATGATTATACAGTTTCAATGGTATTAATATCAGAAGCCATTGCTTAAAGGTCAATACGTGACCCTATTTGCTGGTTCTCATTTCTCAAGCACACTTACATGAAACATACTTCTTGTTATTGATGAAATATTCATAGTAGCACACGTATATTTTAGGCATGCAGTGATCAAGAGTATAAATAGGTAAAATTATTTGATAATTTACTGGAAGTTGAAGTCGACCATAAAAAATTATTATTATCAAGTGTTTACTTAATTATTATACATCCTTACTTTTCCAGGCTGCGAAGGTACTTGTCGTAGATAATAAAATGAAGTTTGTGTTCTGAAGACAATGTCAGTACATCAAAGAGATTGTGAACAGTGATTACATCTGCAATAACTGTACATGCAGGAGCAATTCGTGCAAAAGCTTCCAACCCTACAGTTTTATTGTCATCAACCTGAAAAGGAGAATTAAGACAATGATAAAACAGAAGGTCCTTGGAAACTACACTAACTGTAATAGAAATCTCAATATAGCAATCACTTGACTTTAAACAGATGATGTCGATACATTTCCTTATTGACCACAGTATGAGAGTATAATGGAAATGAGATAACCTGAGCAGCCATATTTGTTGAAGTAGAATAAAAAAGTGACCACCCCTCCTCATCCTCCACTTCCTGGTTACTGCGAGAAGCAGTTTCCTGTAGTTTCCACACGGAGGAAGATAAAAATAGTTATATAACATTGGTCAATTCACATTCTCTTTTAGACCTTTACTCTTGTCAGATACTGAAATTAATACCTAACAATAACGCAGTACCAATAAAAACCAACATATTTGGCCTAAACATAATAAGTACTAGCCACGTAACGTAATGCAAGACAACTAATAATGCTCAGAAGTTAGAAGTTGAGATAACAAGTGTGGTGTGATTTACGATATTTACTTCATTCTCAGCACTTGGCCCTTCCCATGCAAGCATCATATCAAATGTTAGGCGACGGAAGTTTTTGTCAGCCAAATAATCTGGACGCCTAGTCATCGTGTTCAAAGCTTGATATGAACAGAACTCTAATAAACTTCTAGCATACCCCAAAGATCCCTTGATGATATTAGGGTGTTCAGTGTCAAAACAGTGCTGCAACTCTTCAGTTGGTTTATGAAGGAGCCTGCAAGTCAACAAATTCAAATGTGTACATTCAATAAAACTTAGGAAATGATATTTGAAAAGATACTGTTGTAGTCTATATATATTAAATCTAGTTCTAGCTATTCTCTGGGTCCTTCTGCAAGGTAAGAAGACAATGTGGTATGCATTAGCCAATAAATCATGCAAGTCTTTTGTTTGAGTTCACGAGAGAGAGGCTATTACACATTCATAACCTTCAAATTTGACACCTTAGTTTTGTGGCACTTCTACATTTTGATCTAAACCTCTTGGAATTGGACTATAAAATAACCTCAAACGGTCAACTGATTCAATAGGTTCTTGTACTGACCAAAAATTAATTGTTCTGTAATTCCGGGACCCTTTCTTTGCTAATAAGTCTGGAGAATTAAGAGATAGCCTACTGTGGAAGGCACATCCCCCACCCCCACCCCCTTCCCCATCACAAGGTCATAGGTTCTAACCCCTAATCCCCTTCCTTTCTGTTATTTTTTTTTTAAATTTAACGTACCACAAAAAATGACAACTTTTAGCATATACCTATTGTATCTGTACCCCCAAACTTATTAAAGCTCTTCTACTATTTAAGGGAGTCAAATCCAAGCGTATGAGGAGATGATAAATGTCTTTTTAGTTGAAAACTGATTACTCTGGTCATTTGATACATTTTAACAGAAAAGGGTTAATGGGACCACTTCAAATAATTTAGATCTGTAGTATGTTGAATACGAAACTTATAAGTTTTCAGAGCTTAAGAACATCCTCATTTAAAAGGTATATTAGGGAAAAATGTCCATGGATTTATGTGATAGTGAGGGTGTTCCTTAGGAGTTCTTATATCCTAAGTGGGAATTTAGAAAAAAATCCCTCCACGCATGCTCCCACAAGAAAAACAACCTCAAAGACAAGTAGTGTTTTATAATTGTTCGTGTTCATTACTTGGTAAAGTTTGACACATAGTGTCCTTAATAACCTTGGTAACTTAACACCATCAGATCCATACTCATCATCAAAAAAAATTTATTGCTACAATCAAGTAAGGATCCGTAAGTATGTCATTTTGTACGTTATGAACCCCAAACTTTTTTCATAGTTAAAACAAACCTGAACTAAGTAGTTTGAACAGATAACGTCAGGGGATCTAGGCTGAATTTGTGCACTGCAAAGTAGTCATTTTACATATTCTGATGCTTTAGAATCACTTCTGAGCTAATGACTCAGTATCGATGGCAAAGTCCAACCAAATTGGCCAATGCAAATTGCAAGGCCAACTTGTTCAAAATGTATAGTTCGGGGTTAACCAAATTAAGTATTTAGGGTTCCTAGGATAAATCACATATTCAGGGTCTATCTGTGCACTCATTCAGCAAAGGATAAGTGAGGATAGTTGTGCTAGCAAGAATAGAAAGTGCACATCTAAGGATGATATATTTATGGTGGTTAGCTCAATCCTCGGAAGTCAGACGTAATGAGCATAAATACACCCTGAACAGTAACTGAAGGGGGTTCCAGCAAATTCTAAAGATTGGGGATCCAGGCAATGTGAGATTCATATATATGAAACTTATTTGTATACATAGCATACACTATATATGCAAAGAACTCATCCACACACACTTCAATCATTATACACAGTCCTCTCCAAAAATGTGTTACATGCTAAAGGCAGCCAGGACCATTTTTCTCTTCAGACATGTGTTACATGCTAAAGACAACCTATATCATTCTCTTCACTAATCCAGCCTTTCTTTCTCAAAAAATTCTAAAACCGATGGACGGTTCCTTAACTAACATCCTCATTGTGGCATTTTGGGAGAAGGGAGGTGAAAGGAAGTACGAGTTAGATATCATCATGATTAATCTATCTAAAAACTCATGATCAAAATTTTATTAACGTTATTACTAAATCAAGCAAGACCATTGGCGTGTTTCGTACTCCTTGCGTTTCTTTGCAGTAATTGAATGGGAGGTTGTAAATAGAAGTAAATTTATAGAACAAGCAAAAGAACATGAGACGAATCTATGAATAATATATAAATTTGTAATTCAGGAAAAGTTATAAATTGTGCTACAAAGTACAATGCTGCAATAGTCAAATTCACTAGAAATTCTATATCTAACAATACAAGAAAAGTAAACTAAACAATGCATCAGATTTATAACATAAATGCACAGTAAAGAAAAAATAACATAGCAAGTAAATATATAAATGGGTAAGCAAGAAGAGAGAGAGAGAAAGTGAGAGAGAGATACTTGGAGCAGAGAGAGAGAGAGGAGGGGGGAGAGAGATACTTGGAGCAGGAAGAGAGAGAGAGAGAGAGAGAGAGAGAGAGAGAGAGAGAGAGAGAGAGGAGAGGGGAGAGAGAGATACTTAGAGCAGGAAGAGATGACTGAATTAGCAATAGGAGAGAGAAAAGGCAAAGGGGCAGCTTGAGAATCAACAACATCATCTTCAGTATTGTTGAAAAAAGATTTAAAGAAAGTTAAGCTGTCTTTCTTGATAGTGGAAGCAGACCCTGGAGACACAATTGGATCCATTATATCACCTTAAAAATCCGATCTTTATGTGAACCAGATGGCTCTTACAGACAAGAAAGTGGTGTTTTATGTTCTTGAAGACTTGAACTGAGGAGTTGTCAAGATGATATTTTTATGACAAAAGGAGGAAACTTTACTTGGAAATATATAATACTTTATACTTGTAATAAAATATTTCGTATTGTTTGGTTACAAAACATTTTACCATATGGTTGTTCTAGAGTGTGGTGCAAAGTTTCCGACTCCCCTTATCAAAATGTCATTTTTAAGCCATAAAAGACCTAAAATGTCACTTTTGAAAATAATGGTTCAAAATATCATTTCATAACATCACTTCGTTTTACGTTTTATTTTTTAATGTAAAATGGTACATGGTTTTCCGTTTTGATACTTTATTTTTTTAAATTTTTTTATAATGTGCAAAACGTTAGTTGAAGTAACGTTTTGGCTCAAAACGGTACATCATATAGCGTTTTGGCTCAAAACGGTACATCATATAGCGTTTTTGCACTCAAAACGGTACATCATATAGCGTTTTGTGCCAAAACGTTATTTTATCTAACATTTTGCGTATAAAAAAAATTTAAAATGTCAAAACGTTACACGAAGTTTCGTTTTAAGTTCCATTTTACATAAACGTTAAATGATATATCATTTTGAAGTGACATTTATGATCATTTGACATTTAGGCCTATATGTACACATGCACTTTATTGTCCAAATGTAAAAATGAAAATTACAAATCAAAATAACGATTGATTTGTAAATTTGTAATATTATGTTTACTGGTTTTGAATAACATTTTGATGACAGACATTCATGGAATAAAAATTTGTTCAAAACTCATGTTTTATTAATGATATATACTTTTAAATTAAAGATAAATAAGCAATAAGTTATTTATTTAAGATATTTGAGAAAACTATAAGACAATACAAATTTTAAGTTTCATTTGTATAAAGAGTTCAGGAAGCATGTAAAATTAAAATAATCGGTCATTGGTATTTTCGTAAATTAAACAAAAATTAAAATAATTTGTCATTGGTATTTTCGTAAATTAAACAAATTAATTGTAAAATTTCAAACACATTCCTACTCCTGTAATTTTTTTTCTAAAATTTACACATAATTATTAAACAAGTTTTTTGCCGGTCTAACCTCATTTCTCTTAATCTCACTAATTATCATCACTTCCAACAGCCCTGACACTTGTGAAAATATTTTTTACCCTTTACTTTTTTCTACCTTTACTTTCTTTTTTTGTAATCTTCAAAAAAAAACAATACTCTTCACATTCGTAATGAAGAAGTATGTCCCTCTAGTCTTTGCACATCATGAATCAAAGATGGAGCCGGGAGAGTATGAGCCGATTCAGCTCAAATTTCAGATAAAACCAAAATTATAATCATATATTTTCGATTTTTAAAATTAAAAATTGAAATCGTAACCATATCTGCAACACTGCACTGATAAAATGTTTACTAAAATCAAAGCACAAAGCATTTCCTGACATTAATTTAACATAATGCATTGATTATAACCAACAATGTGTGTTACCTTACTCCCGAAAGAAGATAGGCCACCAAGCTAACTTAACAGCAACAGTTAGTGCCGTTACATTTAAACATTACCGATTGTGTTGTAGTTTATAGTTAGAAGAATATAAATCGTATATTTATTTATTGATTTTTTCAAAATTTATATAAATTATTATATTATATTAATTATTTAAATAATCGATTCACTTCGGTTTTTTCGGTTCGGCTTTAACTAACAACCGGAACCGGACCCATGAAATCGTTTCGGTTTATAATTTTTCGAATTCAGTTCTGGCTCGATTTTTATCTGCTCGATTTTTACCGATTTTTATCGGTTTCGGTTATTTTTCGGTTTTTTTGCTTACCCCTGGAGCAATCCTTGCCTATCCAGGAGGTTAAAATTCCATTACTTCCTGACCATGCTGGCTATTCTTGCAAAGAAAGGTGAGTAGATGAAAGTATGAGCAACAACTTGAAACCCATATCAAAACCTGCATTCTAGGGAATGGCCATCAATTGTATCTGAATATTTTAGATTCTTATTGAGGGTCTTCACCTTTTATTGCGACCAAGTTGTCCAACATTCCTTTACACTCCCAATGGATCCACTAGCATTTGGGCATCACCACATTGTGGGAGACTAATTTCCTCCTAAGTTCGATGGAATGCCTTTGTATCTGACATGCATAATAATGATGTCTTTCTTAAGTGGCCCATGACCAATGTTTGAGCTTTTCGGCTCAAAACTCAAAAGATTTAGAGGAACGCTAAGAACATAATGAGCAAGCCCCTCTAATTTTTGTCCGGTAAGCTGTGACAACGATTATAAATTATTTGACAGTGCCCAACTTCTATCAGAAGAATGCATTTGACTAGTAACTCTTGACTCTTGAATATCTACCAACATAAGCTACATTCAAACTCACCAACTTCAATTTCAAGCATCCACCTATCATATGGTTTACACCAGTAATTGCATAACCTAACCTTAGATTACTTGTCGCCTCTGCAAGAAAATCGTGTAAAGAGCAAGATCATAACACTTATTAAATCAGGCGAGAAATGATCAAGAACCTAATAGCTACTAGTACTATTTCAGTTATTACCATCTGAGTATCTTTTCTTAAGTTTTTTCAGCAATCATTCAGCAATCGATGAGTGAAATGTACATCTTTAACATATCATGTTTCTAGAATTTTGTTAACGGAGAAAATTCACATTAGAATCACAAATGTCTGCAGAAGTACTCTTGTTTACTTGGTTTTCTTGTCATCAGGTTTAATTACATTAACCGGTGCTGCAGGAATACTGTACCACCACTCCCGGATACGCCACAGGCACAATTGCCAATACCACTGCCACGATGACTAGCAATATGGCAGTGAGGTCTGTCGCCTAAAGGAACAAAATAAAAATAAACAATACACAGTTAGTTTTGGAAAACTGAAATCATAAAAGATTGGGAACATAAAGAGGATCAATTTAGAAAACCAAACAGGGAACTGAAGGTGTAATATAACATGGACAGTGGAAATGAAAAGAAGGCCTCAAGTCATATGAATTTTCCCTGATGACCAACAGTAAAGGGCTATCATAAAAACCTTCTATGCTAAAAGAATTGGGAACATCGAGATTTAGAAATGTGATCTGTTTCTAGTATGCTTCTGTTTTTGATCTTTTATGATTTAGGGGGAGAGATAGATCCTGCGTGGGTGAATACCTCTGGAATTGCAGCTAAAAGAAGAGCTCTAACTTTCAGAAGAAAAATGTTTGCACCTTGAATAAAAGCTTTAAGTGCATGCAGTCACTACTTCACTCTGCATCCGGCCATCCACATTGCTTATACATGCATATTGTATACAATGTACATTAAAATGAACACTAAACCATATTTTAAATTAATAAGTTTGGATTCTTTTACCAATAATATAATAAACAATGGAATGAGATTTATTTTAAAATTACCCAAGTATCTCTTTCAAAAAAAATAAAAAATTACCCAAGTATGACAAAGGTGACCAACACCGGAAATACTGTTGATTAGGAAGGTTCTTCCCAGGAAGCAATCAAGGAATTGAAGAATTTTAAATGATCCAATGACTGGAAAAAGCAGCTCCTGTACAAAATTAGATGACGTATTATTACTGAGAACAATGTCACTGGGAATTTTCTTCAACTGATTTTGTACAACATTAAAGCACAATTCATCAATTACGACTAAATATTTTGAACAAGGCAAACTCTCAAAAGCTACAGAAAGAAACTCTAGCAAGTGTCTATCAATCTGCATCTTTTAATCATATATTACAAGCGATAGCAGCCCTGTGTCACCAGCATGGCTGCACATGATTAAAAAGAAAGAAAGAAACCAATGAGAAGACATAAATAGGACAACCACTATATCAGATTATCAGGGGTTTGTTTACAGTAATTTTTGTCATGTGTTTAGCTGTAGCAGTGTGGAAACTCGAAAGCCATGAGTGTTTAGCCGTAGCAGTGTGGAAACTGGAAAGCCTCTTTCTTGAGTTAAGAGATGGAGATACACTTCAACATATCACATTGCTTCACTACTCACATATTAAACTACATCACAAACTGACTATAAACGTTGTCTAACAAGGAAAGAGGAACACAAGTACTTGGACTAGTCACCCAACATATGTTGATTGGAGGGGATATTAACAAAATTAAACACGACATTTTTTAATGAAATGTTTACCTGCACGATTGCAATATTTGTACCAATCCCTTCCACTTTCACTTGGTTGACAGTTGCTCGTGCAGCTTCAGCCTTTCCTATGTCCACTTTCGATTGCTTCACTGCCATTTCTAAAGGATTTATCTCGCCAACGCAAACATCACCAGCTTGCTGCATTTCTTCTTTATCCATGCTAACATCATTTTGTGAAACAATTTCATGTCTGCAAAGTGTCAAATGGAAAATCGGGCGTCTCAGTTGCCAATTAGTACGTAGGGAGGAACGGTCATTTAACAATGACAAACGACTTGAAATAGTTTCCAATATTGTGTATCCTCCTGGAAGACTTTCAGCCAGGTTAAAACAGAGTAAGGTCTTGTAGTCGGATGGGAAGTTCTGAAAAGCTTCTTTCACTGCACGATACCGAAGAATGCCTAGTCCTGCTCTTGCAAGTGTTTCCGACTGCTGAATCCTTTTAAGATTATACATCCTGATGAACTTATGAGCATTCAGGATCTCTAGAATAATATCCAACCAATAGTCCCACCGTGAACTGCCTTTGAATTCAGAAAATTCAAAAAAAAACAGGCTCTGTACTGTAAAAGATTGAATAACGTAGACATAAGGATGTTTACACAACTTCTTTTTATTACAAACTTAAAATTAAGACAGAAAAACGTACGTTGATGTAGACTTGTACATCACAGCCCTATCATACAGACGAGCACCCATTGGTCCTGTTAGATCAGGCTTTATAACCTGCTTCATGTCCGCAGCTAATTCAAATATCACAGACTTAAAGTACATAGCATTACTCGTCAATGTCAAACGACCTGCCAAAGAGAAGCAAAATAGTAAAAGAGGTAGTATCCAGGTATATATCGAAGAAACTAGCAACCAGATTCAGATAATGAGAAATCAGCAAGCAGATGTATCAAATTTAAGTACGTTAGATTTAATGGAAGAAAGTGCCAACCAGGCCAAGCAGAGGTTCCAATATGCTCAAAAATTGGTTGAGTGGGAACGTTGCCATCTATTTCTAATATGATCTCGCCCTCAGTAAGCTGAAGGTTGGGAGATCTATTAGTAAACTATGGTTTGAAAATGGGGGTGTAATCGAGCTGAGGCGAGCCAAATATCGTGCTCGATTAGAAAAGTGGCTCGAACTTTTAATTTCAAACTCGAACCGTTGCTCGTAAAAAGTTTGATAGCTTGAGTTTGGCTCAAAAATTCAAATCAGTTTTACCAAATAGTGGCGGTTCGTGTAGTTCACGACCAGTTTAACTCATTTAAACTACGAATTGAAAATATTATTTCGAGAATGTTCCACTAAGCAGTGCATAATTTTAATTTGTAATAAAATAATTTATTAAAAGAATTTTTAAGTCACATGTCAGTACAAGCATTGGCACATAATCCATTGCTAATTTTGTTCATCTTCCTCACGTTAAGTTCGAAGTTTTAGTGTAAAGGGTCTTCCTATTTTTCGGAGTAGTGATATGTTATGTATACATTTTACGCTTTATAAACATTATTTCAAACGGAATATGCTTGGATAGCTCAAGTGATTAGAGTTTATCCTCTGTCCCTTCAATCCTCGCTCAACTCAAGATTTCTGAGAACAAATACTCATTTATAACTTTAATTTGATTTACCGTTTTTTGCAAAGTGCATACTGCAATTTGTAAGCTAAAAGTGCTTACTATAAGTACCAAAGTCTTTTTTCTGACAAAAAGTACCTAAGTTTGGTAGAAATGTATTGTAAACCAAACGAAACGGAAAGAGTACTCACATTTCACTAATGAGACTTGTTATGATTCTACACTTATTGTGGTGGATATTAAAATTTTTTCTTTGAATTTGATGCTTGCATTTTTTTCCCTAATAGTAATATTTTTTTGTGCCAATAAATCTATATATTTTATTAATAAGTATAATTTGGTGCTAAAAGTATTTAAGTAACAAATTTTGGTACTTACCTGGCAACTTCTATTCTCTATAAAATTTGTTTTTTAACACAAATGGACTTCTATACTTTGTAAATTTTATTTTCTTTTTAGTTAGTGTTCATCCAATCGTCTATTTACTTCATTTAGTTAGTGTTTTTTTTATTTTAAATTAAGTAAAATAACTTATATTTATTTTTAATTTTAGAAAAACTACAAACTACAAGGTAAACTACTAACACGAATTGACTTATATTCTCTGTAAATTTTATTTATTTATAAATTATATTAAAAATTTATTAATTTACGTTAAATTAAGTAAAATAACATATATATACTTTAATTTTGAAAAACTACTAACTACAAAGTAAACTATTAACACAAGTTGACTTCTATTCTCTGTAAACTTTATTTTCTATAACATTATTTTAAAAATAATTAAGTAATAACAAATGACTTTAGTAACATTTATTAACTTTTAAACTGAAAATTATTGATTTAACGATCGTATTTGTTACTGTCCATCACAGCGTTTATTTACTTTAAATTAAAAAATATATTTTAACAGTAACAGATTTATGGGCTGTATTTAGATTATATTAAGTAATATTAAATTAAGTTTAATAACATCTATTTACTTTTAATTTGTAAATTAATTTTTATCGATAATTAAGTAATATTAAATAAACTATATTGAAAAGACTTATTATAAGATAATTATCAAATTATATTAATTAATATTAAATTATCTAAAGAACAGATATTTGGTTCATAAGAAAGAGATATAATTCATTTCACAAAAATAAAACTAATATGTTAGATTTCTATATCAAGTAAAACAATGCAAAACTATAATTATAGTGAAAAATTTCATAACTGATTCGATTCTTTTTAACCACATAACTATTTTTTACAAGTAAAAATTCAATATTGGATATTAATATATTAATTTTAATTCGTGTTTCGCACGGATTATGAATAATTCTCTACAAATATTAATTCGATATTTTTAGTCTCGGACCCGTATTTCGCACAAGTTATCAACTATCTATACTAATAAGTGTCCCAAATCTTGGCACTCACTAGAAAATTATACAACTATTTTTATAATTTTATGTAATAAAATCTCAACTGACAAAAATTAACTTCTTACTCTCTGTAAATTATATTTTTCTTCAATTTTTATTTGTTACTGAACATTTAAGCGTCAATTTACTTTAAAATAATCGTATTAGTAAGTTAACATGTCATATTTATATAAGTAATTAGGTGCATGCATAACTAGAACTACAAGGTGAAATTTTAGAGTTACAATTAACATCGATTTTTTACCTACATATTTTAACAACATGTTATATATTATATTTAGATTTGTATTTTACACGGATTATGAGTTTTAGTTTTATGCAAATAATAATGTGATATTATTCTATACTATATTATACTAACCTGAATGAGGTATAAATATTTTAAATATTTTGGGAAGCACATGTTTACAAGTAAAAATGAGCCCGGATTTCTTTTGGTTACAACTTACAAGCCCAAGTCCTATCTAATTCCATGCCATTCAATGTGTTTTCAATTCAATTTGTTTTAGTATTTTTGGGCCTAGCCCAAACTTTACTTTTTCTTGTATTGCTTTGTATTTGGGCTTGCATGGGTTGAATTGGTTGAATTTCTCGGTTTCAAACACTGAAATGTGAATGCTTATAATGAAATTTTTTAATCAAATGGAAAAAGAATTAAAATAAAGTGTCAACAAAAGCACGCAGTACTATTTAAATATATTTTGTCAATTTCAATTTAATCATAAATGATACCAAGGATAACAACTAACAAACAATCACAAGATGGAGATTGTTAACATGGTAAATAAAGTATTTAGTTCATTTTGATAATTATTGGTTTATTTGTATCAATTAACAAAATGTGAAATTTATTTCTTAAACTAAGAACCAAATGCGTTTTAAAGAGTATAGATATAATTAAAATTTACATCCCTGATTAACATATGCAGTCAGTTAGAAATTCAAAATTAAAAAAAAACCTCCAAAAAAGAACAAAAAAATACTCTCACATATTACAGGTTTTAGTTTTGATGTTTCAAATTCCTCTCCTCTGTTAAACAAAGTTACAAACACACCCCATGACAAAAAAATAAATTTTATTATTGCCACTGTGGACCCCAGAGGGCCCCATTTGATCTGTACTCCATGACCACCTCGCTCATATACACCCACATTAAATTCGTACCCCAAGAAATATATAAAATAATTGTATTATATTCTTTTAATAATTACAAACTGGCTGTTACAACTTACAAGTGACTGTAAAATTTGGAGTTATTTGTGTAGATAGATATCTGTAAGGCAGACAGGTAGTAAGCAAAAGCAAGAAAAAATGGAGGGTGTAAATGTGTAACATCCGAAACTGACTAAATACTAAAGAGAAAAAAGACAAGACAAAAACCTAAGCTGGAACTCTAAGTGTCACTCTCCTCGTGATCTGTGCCAGTGCCCCCAGCCTCCAACTATTTATACTGTCCTTTACCTTAACAATATTTTATGTAGTACACATTTATAATAAATTTATATTCTGTGTTTGTACAACTTTCTTGAACAAGCAAAGGGTTCGGAATGTTGGGGTTCACTTCAGTTCTTTTTCAGGATGGTGGCACTGGGTCCCACACTGCTTTTCTTGCCAACATGGTCGCTGTTGCTGCCCCTTTATGGTAAAAATCTTGATTCTTCTAAGGTTGATTTGTATGCCTTGTTTTGTTTAGTGATGGGTTTTTTTTATTGTTTTGGTTGGATTTTTTTTTTTATATAATATAAATCATGTTAATATGTATGGTTTGATTGATGAGTGTTTAATGTAAAACATTGTTGCATGTTTGTGTAATTGTATATCAGTGTGTAAAATGATTTTTGTGTGTGTGTGTTTTTGTTGATATAATGCTGGTTTCAGATTGTGGCAAACCATTTGGGAAGATGGATTTAAGATCTTAATTTTAATGACTTTGATTGGATTATATTTAGATGACTAATGAGGCTATTGAAGAATTTATGACAATGTGAATTTGATGGATGTAAAGGTCACTGAATTGTTACAATTACATACAAGTAATGTTTTGGATTGTAAACTTGTTTCAGAAGTTTGAGGTGGTCTCTTCTGGACTAGTGATTAAGCGTTAATCATGTGTCTTTGTTGTCGATATTTTTTAGGGGGCGGGATTAAAAGGCTAGTACAACTCAAATATGTAGTAAACAGTCTCTACCTTATTAATTGTCATAAAAATAAAACTTGCTGCGAGGATCTCCAGGGAGGTTTAATCAGGCTAGGTCTGGCATAAGTGAATATAAGGTTTTCAGTGGAAATTGTCACGGAAGAGTTAAAAGAAAAGTTGAACAAAGTGTCTGAAAATACATCCTGAGATAGGAGCTTGTTTAAGCACACTTACTTGCAGGAAATGGCCGTTAGCATGTTGTCTTTCTGGAGACGTGTAGTTGAAGTATAGTTTTAGGGTTGGCGAATAAATTGAAGGAAATCATATGGAAAGAAAATAATGCTGGAATCTCCTGATTCCCGCTACTAATCTGACATTTATCGCTAGGGATAGGGGTCCACACATTCGGTATTGGCCAATTTTTTACAAAATTTATGATCAAAACCGAAACAAACACGTGTAAGCTTATAAAAGGGGCTAACTGAAGGCAACTGATTCACGCAGCTCTCAGAAGATTTGATTTTGTCGGTTCCTGGTTTTAGTAAACTAGTACACAAATCGACAACAAATGTGACACTGTAATAATTGGCTAAAAATCACCGAAGCTAACGTTATGACTTGTGTAATACACTAACACCCAGGGGTGGAGGGATTTTGTTTGTGTACGGCACATTTGAGATGTATAAACGATAAGTTAAAGATAAAAACCATAAAACTGTCGGCATCTGTATATAGAATGTAAGATTTTCTAATAGTATGTAATTATGTATTAGCCGATTTCTTATTAGTAGATTGAAGCAGACATCGTATTTTATTTCTTATTTTCCACTTTAGCTGGTTTGTTTGGCCCCGTCTAATTTCTTAGTTCATCCCGTTTTTAGCAACCATTGCTTGGGCTGCTTCTGTAGAATGGTTAATAGATTTTTGTTCTGACCATCCATACTTAGTTAATTAGGTCCTTCTGGAAATGGCAGCTTAAATCCACACTCTCAATGCTAGTTCCAAATTAAATATTGATCTTATGAAATCAGATGAAAGTCTTTGAGGGCGGACTTCAAGCTTGATGGTTCCTTCAATAATTAGACAATATTGTTGATCTGTGAATTGCTTTGTCTATCAACTTTTATGTCTCAGAAAGATCAGGCTTCCTCTTTAAAGCATATTAATGGACAGTGCAGCTAGTGCAGTAAAACTATATGCAATTAAGGAAGCTTAAAGTATATGAGGGTTTCTTTTATTTGCTTGAAACATTATCAAGAAACCAAGTTACGTTTTAATTGTTGTTAGAGTGTTACTGAAATAGTCTGAAGCAACATTTCTTCTTCCATAATTTCACCTGACTCTTTCTCTCTTCTGAATTTCCAGGTTCAGTAGCCATGCTGATGTTGGGATTTGCGCCTGCTTGAAGCTTGCGACGTACAACTAGTCAATTTCTGTCTGCTGCAGTTCTGCTGAAACATGTAAAACTGCTAGACAACAAGGGAATGAAGCTATCGGTCCGGAGAATTTCTGTGTTTTGTTATTTTAATTAGCATATCGAAATAATTTTCATATTTGTACTTCAAACTTATTGTGTCGTGGGTATAGCTCGGTGGTTATGATAATAAAATTGTCGTTTGTTCTTTCTTTATATGCTAGTCCTCTTCTGGTATTTTAATTTTCATACTTATCTTGACCTGCCAAAGTACCAAAAATTTTAAGTTTATTTGTTTCTGGAATACAGGACAAGTGCTGTTTTAATTACCCTTGCTCTAACATCTGTTGTATTTTCCTCTACCCAAAATGCAAATCTAATTATATATTTTGCGACAATTGTTGTAATGCCATATGCTAGATG
This sequence comes from Apium graveolens, assembly GCF_009905375.1. Lineage (NCBI taxonomy): Eukaryota > Viridiplantae > Streptophyta > Magnoliopsida > Apiales > Apiaceae > Apium > Apium graveolens. The sequence continues at coordinate 201,730,904 of NC_133647.1, forward strand.
TGATGTTAGTAGCGGTTTCTTAGAAATTTAATGTAGATGCTGAAAAGCTTGAAATTTCAGTATTTGGGATTAAATCTTTTTCGTCATTGCAAATTGAAGGCCATCTGATTGAATCCTTATTTTTGAGGAGTCAGGCCTGCCAACTATATCAGCTAGATTGCTCTTTTAAAATTGTCACTTGACGCGGTAAGTGAGTAGAATTCATAGCCTCCGCTTGCTTAGCTAGACGCTTCAAGGTTGCTGCTTCTGACCTATATAGTCTTCTCAGTTGCTTCTGCACAAGTTTATTTGTCGAAATCCAACAAAAGTTCCATTTATTTGAATCAGTTGCAGAGGAATGTACACGAGTGACAACGCGATTCAGTTGTAAATCTCTCTTCATCGTAGTTACCTCGCATGTATAAAATTCCGTTCACTCCCAATATAAGAGATCTGATTGTTAGATAATGAGCATCATAAGTACTTCTGTTTGGAGATTGAAAGCAAATATTTACACATTTTTTTCTCTCCCAGATTCTTTGATGATTCCACATTATTGCGGTCATTTTCCACCCCCACTACTTACTGCTTTACTCAGCAATTCAGCACCTTGTCTGATTTTTTTCAATGGCACTTTTCGAAAGGTATAATCAACTACTAATGATTATTGTGAGCTGCTAAATTAACCGCTTTCATTGAGTTGTTGTAGAGCGTAGCTTTCATGTGGCTGAGGATACGTGGTTTCTGCTGATGACTGTTAAAGAGTATAAGATCCTGTTCGGACCTTCCTCTACCAGCTTAAGGTTTTAGTGTGACTAGTTACTTAACAATGACTTGTCTTAATGGCCGAGAGGCAGATGGCTCTCACGAACCATTAGGTTACCTCAATTTTGCATCATTTAGCTGCATCAGCCTGTAGACTGGTTGTTGCTGCCTGCTGGGAGCCTTTCTTGCTTTAAAATTACTTAATGGCTTGGCGTTGTTAATCAGAAGCTCGCGATCTTATTTTCTCTTCTTTGAAAATTGGAGTAATTAATATGTTTTTTTGCTGCCTGGACTAGAGCTAATAATTGCCATCCTGGGATTGTGATTCTGCTCGCCGGGGCTTCAGCTTGCTGCTTGCCTGGGCTTGAGCTTGAAGCTGACCTGGGCTCAAGGTTTAACTTCTCCCTCTAGCGATTGTTTTTTCGTTCATTGTATGTTTAGCAGGCTTACAAACATATAAAATTATCTCTGATTTTTCTTACCCCCGGCACTTCATTTACATATGTAGATTCAACTTTGGCAAGGGTGTTATTTAACCAAGCTTCTCCACACTACTGATGTAGTTTAGTTCGTTCTGCACAGTAATTTTTCTCCTTCTTGAGCAGATATCTTGTGTGGTACATTTGATCGGGTATAGGAGCATCTTTATTGCAATCCCGATTCTTGCCATTCCTCTGCCTCTCTCTAGTTCAGGTTCCGTCATTGTTGATGAAATCAATGGCCATCAATCCACAAATCTCATGTATCTGGTCGTAGATTGTTATAATACATAGTGCAAACTTGAGTGTTGAACGCGAATGTTGATCTGGATTTCATTTATTATTATGGGACCTCCAGTCACAGCTTGTCGAAACCCTTTCACTTTTGAATTCCATGTGCAATTTCGGCGTCTAGAAGGGGGTTCGGGAGAAGTGGTCATGTGAGTAAAGAGAAGTGAGTGTAAGGTGGAGCTTGGTGTATGAGAATGACATGAAGACTTTCGAGGATTTTTGTATAATGATAGTGCCAACAATGAAACAAAGGGAAAATATACCAGAAAAAAAAAACTAGATGTAATTTTCCAGAAAAACAAGCATAGCCTTGTTTATTAAATTGAAATTTGCGCTGTCATGGACTTAAACTGAAACTTTTGCAAGGGCTTCCACAGGTAATGGCTAGATTAAATAATAAAATGTATACAGTGAGTTTGCCTAACATCACGATAAATTTAAAATTTCTTAAAGCTTAGGAATGGGTTTCTGTTTCTTCTCAACTGACCAAACCGGAGGTATTACTTTGTATTGTTGAGGTGGCTTTTCATCTTTCGCTACTTCTTCATCCTCTAAAATGTCCTTTGAAAATGCACCAGGGTTAGCTTTAATACAATTCTGCAACGCCACAAATGGATGCACACAGTCCGAACCCTGCAAAACCAGACACCCCATATCCATGTCTTACTATTTCTAAAATTTAATATCATAACCTAAAACAACGAATTACTCTATGCGATATAAACTTAAAGATTCAAGTCTCTGAATGTAATTACAACTTTAATAGTCATCTGATTCTGACCAACATCACCATAATTTATTGTAGTGAAGATAAACTACAGATGATAAGCAGATTTATTTCCTAATGTAAGAAGGTATGAGATTCATAAGGTCTAATAATTGACAAATATTGTTGTTTTTTGCCAAAGTTACTAGTGCGTAAAATAGAAAAAGCTTGCAACTTTAAAGTAATGGAAATTCTTTGAATACATAACTAGTCAGCAACAATTAGAGTAATCTTTTATGATGCAAAAATGATACAAATTTTACCTATCTTGACACACAATATACTTTAAAGACATCCCTAAAAAAATCAGAGGTTTAAATGCAAGAAAAAATATAATTGCGCTGTTCAATTCATGTGAACATTTTTCTGCATGTCTTGCTTCTAAAGATAATAATCATTAGCATTATATTTACCTTTTCTTCAGCCGTACTTTTGAGGAAACACAGGAAAGCTCCTGAAAACTGGCTACCACAAGGTCCCTTCCGCAAGTCATCTAAACAAGGGCACTCCAATGCTTTTTGGGCCTTTGCATCAAGAGACTAAAATGCAGATGGTCAATTTATTAGTAGATCAGATTAGGAAACATTAAAATTTTACTATATAAAATACTAGCAAGTAAGGATTTTATAAGGGCAAACCGCGTTCTCATCTTCATTGCCGAATGCTGCCGCTTCTGCAAATGCAAAAGGTGTCTACATTTATCAAATAGGTAAACCTTTCGAAGATAGTGGCAGCAGCTGACTCCAAAATTTACATTAAAAGACCATGAAGGGGGATTCAGGTGTTCACTTATAAGTCGTTTTCCTTGAGGATGCTACCAAGTCTCATATTTCATTTAATGGGGAAACTATCTATTGACATGTCAAAATACAAAAACTGACAAGGAAACAAAGTGGTGTCTACTTGAAGCATGATACATATATAGAGATTTTAAGCCAGATGTCGGGAAGAAACACTAATGGTATTCAGTAAAGTTAGATGGACAAATTTGGACATTAGTGCTGCGACCGCCATAACTGGACGTCATTACTTATAACCCTAAACTAAGATTGCAACAAAAGAAGCTAACAACAATTTTAAAAACTCTTGTTCCAAAACATCAAGTTTTCTTTTAAAAACTCTTGGCTGAACCAAGCCTGGTGAGATGGTCACATTTTGTAATGAAAAATATATCAAAAGTCGAGCTTGATAGCCTAGTGGTGAGGGCTTATCTCTTGTCGTCTGGTTCGATTCTCACTCAATCCGAGATTTATAAAAGAATGGATACTGGTTATTAGCTTTTAAGCTTATATTTTTTTTTAAAAATAAATAAATAAAGTCGAACAAGTGTGGAGCAGGAATATGCTCATTTTTACCACGTAAAAACTACAGTGAGTTATTTAAATATTCCTATCACTTTCACCAAAAAATTATGAAATAACAGTCAAATCCTTCGGCCACTACGCACTACACTAGACCATCGTGATGCACAACAGCCCGCACATTGTGCAACTATTTTCCGAATTCTGCCCATAAGCATTTCCAAATTGCGAGTCTCGTGGGTAATAAGGACTAATGTTTCCAAAGTTAATTTTGGACAAACTTCCCAGGTATGTCGTAAAAACTAAAAAAGGCCTTCACCCCGGAAATTCACAAGTGAAACTACCCCCAAATTTTATAAAAATTAAAAAAATCTTGATTATATAGACCATTCAAGACTGTAATAACTGCATTAATTTAACAAGAAAAAGTAAAGGGGTTACTTGTTTATCTCTATTATTATTAGAAACGCCTAGGGTTTTAAAAGGGTTTATGATTATACACTATATGACTCAAATTTAACATTTTTACTGTTATCCAAGATTAAAGAAACAAGTTTCCAAATAAATTTAAGAAATGAATAAAATTAAATAAAAAGAAATAAGTATTTGTGTAAATATACCAGCCATTAGTGATTCCATGGAAGGAGGTGAAGAGGATTCCTGGGTGGGTTTAGCTGCTGATGCTTCCTCCATACTTCTTTCACTACCCTGACTCTGTACTTGTCCCATTTGAGAGGGAGGGAGAGAGAGGGAGAGATAGAGAGAGAGAAAGGAGGGAGAGAGGAAGAGAGAGAGAGAGAGAGAGAGAGAGAGAAAGAGGTGGGCAGGGGAAGACAGAGGGAGAGAGAGGGAGTGTGAACAGAGAGAGAGAGGGGGTAGGGGAAGACAGAGGGACAGAGGGAGAGAGAGGTAGTGTGAACAGAGAGAGAGAGGGGTAGGGGTGTGGAAGTAGAAGACTGTATAATTTGGCTCCAATTTTAGGTTAAAACGGGTCGGGTTATAGGTCAATTAATGACCCAATTATCCGTACCAGGTACCAACATGATAACATTATGGATATGGAAAGTGATTAAGAGTTTATTCCCTGTCCTCCCAGGTCCTTTGGTCGATTCTCGCTCATCCCGATAATTTATTAGAACAAACTCATTTGTAAGGTTATAAGCCATATTTTTCAAAAATAAAAACTAGATTATAGACAGACCTTGAAGAACCGTTTAATGATGCGTCTCTCTTTTCAAAGATGGGAGTTTTTATGTCTTGTTAAGTGACAAGTTTTAAACAGATTTTCTAGTTTTATATTTGTGAAATGGATCAAAATATCATTATTTCAGTAAAAAAATGTCCAGAATATTACTTCTGAAAATTATGGCTCAAAATATCATTTCAAAACGGGCTATCGTATACAGTTTAGTTTTTTTTACTTTCTAATGCAGCAACGCGACTTCAAGTCACGTTTTGTATTTTCTGTTTTTTTTTGTTTTGTTTTCTTATTTTAAACTTGTTTTGGTGTATTGTTTAGGGCCCGAAAACATAATTTAATGTTACATTTTCAATATTTGTTTTTACTTAATATTTTTAGAATTTATAAATGCCACCATAGTTTAACAATTTTAACATTTAGGGTTCAGCTATCCCCTTTTGGATTTTAGAAACATTAAAAAAGAAATTAATAAATATTACACATATTTAGGGTTTAGGGCCCTAGATCCCAAACCCTAATTTAAGCTAGGACCTAAAACATATGAACCAAATATGTAAATTTTAAATTAAATAACTTTAAAATTTAAAGTGTAACTTAATTTAATAAATTTTAACATTTTAGGGTTCATTAATCCCCTTTTGGATTTTAAAAGCAATTTAAATAATTTTTTATATTTTAGGATTAACAATTTTTTATTTGAGGTTAAAAATATTTTTTTTTACAAAAATTATATGTGTAAAACTTTAGATAAAGTAGCGTTTTGGGGCCAAAATGCTCTATGATGTACCGTTTGGAGTCAAAACACTACTTCAACTAACGTTTTGCACATTATAAATAATATTTTTTTAAAAAAATTAAGTGCCAAAACGCTATACTATGTACCTTTTTATTTTTGAAAAAAAATACAAAACGTTAGACGAAGTACCGTTATGAAGTGACATTTTAGGCCATTATTTTCTAAAATGACGTTTTAGGCCATAATTTGTATTGCAGTTACATTTAAGCCACCACCCTTTATATTTTAACTCTAAGGCGAGTGTTATCAAATTATACAAATCACCCGAATGGTAAAATCAAAAAAGGAGGATCAATATGTGAAATTAACGATAGGGGATGAGAAGGAAGGGGGATTATTATTAGTGCGGGACAGATTCAAGAAAATAAGGAGACATTTGTGCTTATTGGAAGATTTTTTACTGAGAAAAACATTAATTTTCAAGCGATGCAGAACGTACTAACTTCATTATGGAGGCCAAAAGAAGGTACGGAGATTTATCATGTTATGGATTTACAAAAAGTTGTAAAAAAGAGGGTCATGGTCGTTTGAGCAGAATATGTTAGTGTATAAGCAACTAGTAGAGGCGGAGAATCCACGTAAAATACAACTGAATAAAGCACTTACATGGATCTAGATTCATGACTTATCAAAAGGATTTATATCGGAGAGTATATTGAAGAATGTATGGGATTACATAGGTAAGTTCATGAATGTAGATCCTGCTTTATGATGGGTCCTGGAAACCTTATGTGCTTATTCGAATTACGATGAATGTGGCAAGTCTTTGAAGAGACGGATGAAAATCAAAAAAGAATGAGAGAATTGGCTATGGATTAATTTCAAATATGAAAGTTTGAGTACATTTTGCTTTGTGTGTGGTATAATAGGACATACTGAAAAAGACTGCAGTGTGATATATGCAAATACAGGTATGGAGGTTGAACGTGCTTATGGGGTATGATTGCGAGCACCAAATCGGGGGGTGAAGAATAATTCAGGCTCAAGATGGTTGAGAAATGGTGAAGGACGGAATAATTGGTTGGGCAATGGAGGTAGTCAGAATTCACAGTCACCGGCGTATGCAGAGGGGGGAGTTTGTGGCGAGATTTCAGGAGATTGATGGGGCGGTACGTGAAAAGTGGGGGATAAGGGAGCAGTTGCCATAACAGCAAAAAATCAAGACCATGGTATATTTCAGCAGTCGTAGTCGAATATATATTTCAGCATTTAGTGAATAAATTTTCAAACTGAATACATTCGGATTATACAGATCATCTACAACTCAAATTTGAGTTCCTTCTTTACATTTCCTTGGCCAGTATTTACCTGTCTAATATATTCTTCTAATCAATTTTCCTTTTGCATAAACAAAGTAGCAGGTCAAATAATAGGATATAGAGATAGAAGATAATATTCGAATTCATATATAAGATTAAACTGATAGTTATTTATATTGATTCGAGGCCTTGGTTACATTACTATATTAAACCTCACATACCCGGGTTTCTTAAATATCTGAAGGATGAAGTTGTAACAATTATAATCCAATTCTACATAAAATAACTAAGCTTTTATAGATACTACATCTCTACTATTAAAAGCCGGCGAGGTCTGTTCGCAAAAGTTGTAATGTGTGTACATCACTAGAATGGTCTCAATCTAACATACTCCATTACAGCATTACCTGGAGCAGATAGTATCATAATCACACAATCAAAGGCTCAAAGACGAGATATTGGCTCAATAACATTGGAAGCAAACCATGTTTAAGAAATACTACAAAGATACTAGAATATGTAGACACGAGTCCGGCTGGTTTAAAGAGACGGGTGGGGTTGAACTACACAACCAAATTACTTTATGGTCTACTGGTTAAGCCCGAATAAATATATTAATTATTAACCCCTTAGTTTACCTTAAGCAAAATTATATCCCCTAGTAAAATAGTTAATCGTCAGAGTTCTAAAGAAGCAAGTGAAGGGGATGTCTGAACAATCGAACAATGCCCAATTTTTGTAAAACAAAACAAAAACAGAAAAGCTTAGAAATTAAAAAATAAAAATCCAACATAAAAGAAGTAAAATATATAGCAATTAAAAATGGACATAAGTAAACATACAACATACAACATAAATTCACTGTTCATACACCTTCAGGTGTTACATTGCTCGATGTCTAGTCGGTCAAGTACTATAAAAGATTAAGGGCCTATTTGGACGGGAGGTTGAGAGGGGAAGGGTTAGGTTGGTATGGGTTAGGCTAGGTTGGGTTGAGTTGGGATAGGTTAGGTTGAACCCCTACCTCATTTGGTTCTATGGGTTGAGTAGAGAAGAGTTCAACCCTTACCTTGTTTGGATGGGGGTTGGGTATTTTATTTAATTGATGGTTTTGTGAAAGTTTGGTGGAGGAAAATTGAAAAAATCTATATTTAATTTTTTTAATCGAATTAAGTTGTTCAATTTTATATCTTAGAATTTAAAATTTTGATAATTGAGATAATTTTGAAAATTTTAAGATAATTTTAAAAAAAGAAATATTCAAAATTTGAAAAACTATTAACATATATTTAAATTTATTTTCTTATCTCAAAATTTAAATATCATAAAATTATTTTTTTTCTTCAAAATACAGGCCAATTTTAGGATCTCATATAACTAATATATTGGAGTTGCTCGTAACCCTTTTACACCTCCTTTTACTTTTATACCAGCGTAAACATCCTCAAATTCATTTCTCATATACTAGTTAGATTTAAACATACATTGTAAGCACTATGTTGATGAAAACTAGAAAGACCACATGTTTAATGAGTATTGGAGACTTGATGAGTAACAGAGCAGTGAGCATGCAGAAAATATTCAATTAATTAGAGTGTTTAGGAAATGACTCTAGCATTAAAAAAGGTTCATCCCAAGTACCATTTAAAAAATACTACTTCAGCATTAAAATTTTAAATACACAATACTACAAGACTATAACAGAAATCATGATATGTCATTAGTTAAGTAAACATCCAACAAACTTCCCAGGCGAGTGTCACTGTCACTCATGTATTGCAAAAAGAAGAAGCAATGTAAAAGATTATATATCCCTTTGCATTGTATTATAAGCTGAAGTCTAAAAATAACTTATTGTCATATATTTACACTAACTATAAGGAACAGAATCCGGGCTTCTCAAAAAATGATTTCTCCAAGAAAATCCCAAACTTTTGAAACTTGAACTTTCTTTGGGCTCCAAAAGGCACACACGGTTCTTTTATAAAAATTCAAAAGAGAGAGAGAAGGACCTAGGTAAGGGGGGTTATAATAATTATGACATTTGCATGTTAAGGAGAATGGTCATACTAATTCTAATTGCACATATGATGTCAATCATTGTCAATGTATAGTCATAGTTTACCGAAAGAAAAACACCATAAATTTTTAGATATATATAGCAGCAAGTTCTACAATATATAACTGCGACGATGGAAACAATAAATAATGATATAAGTTCTTAAAAGTCGATCACATTATGAACATATTCAAATATTAGTTTGGCCGCTAATTTAAATTAAGGGCCTCAATCAATAAAAAGATATACTATCACATACTGTTTCTCAGAACCAACAAAAGTGCATAACAATATTTTATACAAAGTGAGTTCTGTTTATATAAAAGGAAAAAAGCAGTAGCATACATAATCATCTCAAGTACTGGGATAAAGAAGAATTTAAGTTTTTCATTAGCTAAAGTGGAAGTATGACTGGCTATCTGGAAAAGACAATGCAAAAGAAAAATGGCAAAGAAAAGGAAAATCACCAAGGGAACTAGGAAGAACAACAATATATAAAATTGTTGATACATCATGATTCTTCTAATTAGCACCCTAAAATCCAGTCAAAAATACATAAAATTTCTAGTATTATAATAATTCTTGTAATCCTGCTGCAACTTATTTTATTTTTCTTGATAACAACTGCAGACAATTTTAATCCAAGTCCTAAGAGGAATATATTTGTTTAATACGTGATTCTCGCCTGCAGACGCTTTCTGACTACGATTAGTATAATATGGGCTTAGTGTATCAGCTTCAAAAGCTTTAAAATGGAGTATACAAATGTCAGTATGGCAATATTTGTACAAGTACAGGTTGCCTGCCTGGTTGACTATGACATAACAACATTGTCTTCCTTGTTATATATAACTTGAGGCCCAGTTAACAAGGAACGATATATATTAGGACATAGATTATTAGATGCATCCAGATGCAACAATAGAAGTGATAGATTATTACCATTAGATCCATATAGCTAGCAGCTAACAATAAAACGATATGAAGCACATGGCAGAATATCATGACACAATGGAAACATGGTTTTTCCTACCATTCATTGCCAACAAAATTAATTATGTACAAAATTAATAATGTACATTGTCATATAAATAATCTTGACATGTTTATTGGCTATTTAGGTAATTGCAGTCTTGCAGACTAATGATCACAATGTCAGGGTTACCTGGGACAACATATTTCGGTGATGTTTACTCATTTAGCAATTACTCTTACCCTGGGCTCTTCTGGCTGGCTTAATTAATAGTGGTTCTGCTGGTGTTGAAATATTAGTGAACCTCATTAACTTTTTCAAATGTAAACTTCAAAACAGAATTACGACACATTACCTCAATTAGTAGCTTCCAAACCTCAGCCTCCGCATTCCAGTTCTGCTTAATGGGATCCCAACCAAAACCACTAAGCCCTCCTTTAAAAATATCATAACATTTAACCCAATTTTTCTTTATATTTTTTATCTTGTTTCGTATCTTTTGTTTATCTAAAAACTTTTCAGAAATTTTTCTTGAAGATCTTTCATAAAATTGGTGAAGACTTCTTGTGTAAATTGCCCATTTGCTTTATTCCCCGCAATGTGTTCATGATGATAGGACAGAATCAGTAAATCATCCATGGGAGTAGTCCATGTGCAATGATTTTGGAAGTTCTTTTGTTTGACACCTGTGAACAAAATGTGTCAAATTCCAATTAAAACTGTTATACACAAAAATATGTAAAGGTGTATAGTTCTTTTGTTTGACATCTTTCACAAGTGTGTGTGTATGTGTGTGAGTCAGAGAGAGGGGAGAGAGTGAGAGGGAGAGATATGAGAGAGATGTAAAAAGGGTGAGGCGGAGAGAGGGCAATGAAAGAGGGAGGATAGAGAGAGAGAGAGAGAGAGATGTCGGAAGAGAATACTTGCAGATCCATGCCGAGAGATGAGAAAAGTTGGAGCCGGTAGTGAAAAGAATGAGATAATGAGGTCGGAAGATTGAACACCCTGATGTGGGGTGTTGGATATATTATTTTTTATATTGGATACTGACCCCCTCCAACCCCCGATAAATCCCTGAAAGCCCAACCCCTCTATCAAATATTTTTTCCAAACGTGGTTTTTTACAACCCGGCCCATCCCAACCCCCTAAACCCCCAAACCAAACAGGGCCTAAAAGTAACTCCACTCTTTTAGTACTAGTTTTAGTATCTTTAATTTTCTAAGATACAGGTTGAAATGAATGTCTTGCATCATTTAAGTAGTCTTACATAGTAAATCAATGATACCAGATACATTACGTACATTCCAACTGATCCCCAAAACAGTTTGCCCAAAAACCAAAAATTATCACAAAGTGTAATATACAACGAACATTCAAATGTAGTCGTAAATTCCTCCTAGGAAAAAAACAAAAATGAGAAGTGTGATTTACAAGTTTGAATCATAGGGGTGTATTCTCTAGTATCTTTGACTATTAACATAAAAGCCTTTTCAAATTGGTTTTAGTAAATAGAAGAGGGCAATGTGAGATTTTACTGCCCTGTACAAAATAAAGAAATGTGCTCCCAAGTAGAAAATTTTGAAGTAAATAAAATAATAAAAATATTTAAAAATTGTATTTTTAACATAATTTTATTAAACTAAAAATTAAAAAAGAATATTACACGTACATAAATAGTAAACTTATTTAAATTTATATATGAACATAAATTAATTAAATTAATTTTTGAATTTTCAATAAATATATAAAAATTAAATATATATATATATATATATGTATATATATATATATATAATTTAATTAAATTAATCTCCTAAATAGAATTACTGAAAAATGATATAGTGTACAAATTTTCTAAATAAAAATTATTATTTACCGTTGTATTATATTAATAAAATCAATAGTATAAATTACTTACCAAATAAATTAATATTTCATAAATAATATTTTATATTTTTGCTCAATATAATAATTTAAATTTTTTACTATTACTATTTTTTAACCTTTCTTTTATTTGTACATTACTTTTTTTTGAAAAAACAAATTAATGTTTATTTTTAATTTTTTACACAAAACATAATATAAAAATGCATATAGAAATGTGCCCCCCAAAATTTGAGGTCCCTGTTCCGTTAAACTACTTGCACACCCTCAAGCACGGCCCTAAGGGCAATAATTTCACTCAGATGCATAGTAAGTAATGTTGCCTCACATACTAGTTTTTTAAAAAACTCAATAAACATGATATATATGATATTGGAGGCATTTGAGCGTGACTACGCTCAAATGTTGATTTGATATGATAGTCTACTTATTGATCATGAAAACTTAGATTAAACTATGATGAGGATGACACATTACATGCCTCTAGTTTAATCTATAATATTTGGTTAAAGGGATTATATTACATTGTACATTATTCACGAAAGGTTTAATCGATCACCGATTCAATTATTATTACTTGGTTAGCAATGATGTATTACTAGAATTCTCTCATTGTTTACGATTTTAAATTAGATTTAAAATTTGTTGCCAACATAATAATAACATATAGGGTCACACACAAATAATGCTTGAATGATTATATAATTTAAATTGGATTAAAATTAAATTAAAGTTTAAATTATTTATAATATTAATTAAGTATGATTTAATTAATTAGATAAATAATGATATTCGAATTTATTAATATCAATTATGAAATTCAGTTGTTAAATAATTAAGTGTGACTTAATTATTATACAAATAGGAATTTCGAATTAATAATAACTCCTAATTAGTTAAGAGTTATAATTCTTTTTCTACTCTCTATTTAATATCTCTTGTGTGGCTGATTTTGTGTGCAAGACTTTTAGTAAAACCTTAGTCACCAAGAGAGAAGATGGAGAGAGCAAGAAGAAATGAGTTTGTGCTAGTACACATCCAATCCTTGAGTTCAAGCATTCGTGTGGATACCGATAGAGCGTAGATCGTGAGAGCGGGATGCGTGGTGATTGAACAATCTTTCGATCTCCATTATTCAACCAATTTATAAAGCTTCTTAAGATAAACAATCTGATCTACGAATTAAATATCTGTTTTTTGCATGGATCCTGCGGTGGGTTTCAAAAATTCTGGTTTTTCACATTTTTAATTACTGTTTCTGTTGCGTTTATGTGCTCGAAACCCTACAATGACATCAGAGCTACTTGCGAAAAGTGTTTAATTCGTTTATGTGTTTACTGGTTTTATAATGATAACATGTATACAATATTCCATGACTGTTATGTATGCGATTTTGTATATTTTACATGTTGTTATATTTATATATGTGTATGTATGTATATGTTTTGAACATATGATATTCATGAGAGTTGTATAATTATATGATGATTATATAATCTGTATATATACTTATATATACATGTTTTGTGTTTATTCTTATTATATGAATCGTATTTGATATGATTCTGAATCAGATGCAGCGAATTTGCTGAAATATGGGTTTAGTGTCCTATTTTGGAGAACGAATACTCTATTTCATATGGAATCGAGCATCTGAAAGAAACTGATATCTAAAGCTATCATCGACTGATATGTAAGGCGCTTGGCGTCGTTTAGGCCCTGTAATCTGCGATTTAATGTTATCAGATTTAATTTTGAAGTTTCTAATTTTTCCCATATCTGGTTTTTATGATTAGATCAAGATGGGTATGATATGTTCAGATCAGATTATGTGTGTTAGGTAATGAATTACAAATAGGGGGGTGAATGTGTTTCTCCATTTTTATGGTTTGAACAAAGTAAATGTAAATCTTGCAGTGATATGTGTTACTGCTGAATTTAAGCATGCAAAAATAGTGAACACAGATCTTTCAAAACTCACTTAATTTTATATTAAAATTAAGAATGTTTTGCTACAAATTTTCTTGGCTCTTTGTTAATAAAGAGCTTAGCTTCTTCCTTGAGAGAATACTAGATCTCTGATCTAAATTGTTACCTCTAACAAAGGACCAGTGTTAACTTTATATCATAGTTAACTACTGGTTTACACAGTGTACAATAAAAGATACTAGTTACTTTAGTAAACTGTCACTTATCATTTCCATTTTAGGAAAAGTGTATATTCCATTTCTGGCTTAACATATCTTAGCATACTGTGTTAATCTTGATCTTCCTTTGTCAGTTAATCTTCACCCTTGATCTTGTACACTCTTCAAGCTCCTTTTTGTAGACTTGTCAATCCAACTGATTGGATTGTTTGTTGATTGTTAATCTTGGATATTGAACTGGTCTGTAATTTGTACTTTGAGATTTTACCTCGAGATCTCCAGTTAGGCATATAGAGATCTTGACATCTCGATAAGTATATTGACTTATCGAGATCTCTAATACTCCATAGTTGATTTGACTTGTAGATGTCTCTGAGTTCTCTATAAGAGAATTTGGCTTATCGAGATCTCTTATCTTCATATCTTCACTTTGGCTTATCGATATCTCTGAGTTCTCTAGTGACTTATTGACTTGTCGATAACTCAGAGTTCTCTAGTAAAATTTGACTTGTCGATAACTCATAGTTCTCTAGTGAATTTTGACTTATCGATATCTCTAAGTTCTTTAGTGAAATTTGACTTATCGATAACTCAGAGCTCTCTAATGAATGTTGACTTGTTGATAACACTGAGTTCTCTAGTGAAGAATTGACTTGTCGATATCTCCAATCTTCATGTCTTCAATTTGGCTTGTCGATATCTCCGAGTTCTCTAGTAGCTTTCCAGAGTTCTCTATAAGTCATTTTGGAGTTCTCGAATGACTTCTATATAACACTAAATCTATGACTTGTAGAGATCTTGACTTAGAACATTTTTCCCAAAACAGATTTATTCAACTTCAAGCTTCTTCATAATTCTTCTGATGCATGATCTTCTTGATCTTCTTCCAGATAGAATTCTTTGACTTGATACTGTTTAAAGAAAAAGACTCCAGTATGCTCTTTTGATATTTTTACAGACTTTAAATATTAGAAGTACAAAATGCAAACTAAGATTACAATACAAGTTACTTAGGGTTGTCAATTTGACGTAGTCTTGTTAAAGTACAGGCATGTCTTGCACAACAATATCCCCCAATTTGTGAGAAGATTGCTTAACACAAATTCATGCATGTTAACAATACTAACCCCAAGTTAAAATGGAAAATAAGACTAATATAAAAGCTGACACAATTACAACAATTTTGCATTAGATGATTTTGAGTTTGAGTATTTATAACCATCAGACAAAGATTGGAACTTCTAATTCTGCTCTAATGAGGTCTTTTAAAAATACAAGAATTTCAAGTTCCTCTATGATTGGAGTCCCTGTTAGAGCTTCTATCAGTTTGAGTCTGTCTTGCTTTGGATAACCATCTAACATTTCAATTCTGAATCTTGAAAATGTGTCAGCTTTTACAATTAGAAATCTTCCATCTTTGGAGATTCTGCTCATCCTTTTTTATTTAAGTTCTTCTGATCTTTTAATATACATTTCAGTGTCCTCATCATACTTTCTCCTTTTCTCCTCATATTCTGCTTCACTCCTTGCTCTTCTTTCCTCCCTTGTAATCAACCATTCAGTTAGAACTGATCTCCATGCTCTTGTAGCAGTATCCTTGTCCTCCAATAAACTTATCACTCTCTTGATTTCTGTTGGAGAGAGAGTGTCCATCAAATTGCTGCCTAGAAAAGTGAAGGATCCATCTTGAAAGTAGATTCTTACTTCCTTTAGAGTAACAACCCGGACTCTAACTATAGTCTTCATCTGAACTGCACCAGTTTAAAGGTAGAAAATCATTTTGTTTGAAACAATTCCAGATGGCCCTTTCAGTAACTTCAACTTTTTCAGTAGGCTTAGCTTTCTTAGGTTTTCTCCCAACATACTTGAAAAGGGTTTTGTGTGATGGTTTGACAAAAGGTAAGGTTGAGATTTTCTTAAAAGATGTTTGGCTTGTGGTGATTGGAATTTTTAGAAAAGAGTTAGCAGTTTTTCTGTGTAGAAATTTGGGCTTAGAGGCTTGAGGTAGTTTGATGTTTGAGACAGTTGACTTTGAAGGTTGAGCCAAAGGTTGAGTTAGTTGTGTTTGGATTTTTAGGGTTTGGTGTGGTTCTGAGCCATCATGATTCTTTTTGCTTCTCCTCTCACTTCCTTTCTTCTTCTCATTATTATTCTTTCCATCTTCTTTCTTCTCTCCTTGACTCTTTACCTTGCTACCAGTTGCTTTAGAGGTTTGACTTGGATTTGAGCTAGAAGGCTTTTGTTTGTCATCCTTCTGCTCATCATCATCCTCATCTTTCCTTAAATTGTATTGAGTGTTTGGCAACATGGTGTCAGGATTCAAGAGAAACATGTCCAAGATTTTTATCATTTTAATATCCTCATGCTTCTTGTTCTTTTTATGCTTCAAGTCAGACTGCAATGTCATGATCAGCCTCATGTTTGATCTGACACAATGTTTAGGAACAATGAGATGCCTTACTTGACTGGTTGTGGGACATACATAAACTACTCCTTTGTGTGGATATAGATAGGCTTCTGGAAAAGCTGCTATTTGTGCCTTTTTGAGCTCTTGGAGAAGTTGAGTGTCTTCTTAAATAACTGGATTCACTCTGTCAATCATTACATCTAGTTCAGATGCTCTTAAAGTGATGATATGGAAGAGTCACATGGAGACACCTGTCCACACCACCATCATTGATGTTCATGACAATCTTTTTCTCTAGAAAATTATCAACTTTCACCACCACTACTCTTATGAAATTGATGTTCTTTCCCAAAACTTTCTTGCAAGCCATATAGTTGTGTTAAAGAGATACTCTTAGTATTGCAAGAAGGTCATTGAATTCCTGATCTTGATTGGGTCTTTCTGCAGCCCTTAGTAGTCTTTCTTTCCCAATATCAACTTGAGCACTTGAGCTTTGTCCCACCTGAACAGACTCTTTGGATTTTGATTTAGCATCCCTGGATTGTTGAATCCTAGCCTCAATCTCCCCCTTAGTCTTGGTGACAGGCATAAGGAGGGGAGTTGGTAACTATGGCCTTATTTGTTCAGGTAAAGCAGGCAGTGAAATGTTGAGCTTCCTCATGATGGCCCCCAAAGCAACATAATTCTGCATTTGAAGGTGCTTATGAGAGTCCACCAGAGTCTGGATGTCTGTTTGTTGACTATTGACTAGAGAGGTCAAGGCTTGGACCTGTGCGATGAGAGAGCATCAGAGGTCTACAATTCTGAGACTTGGTTTTGGAGAGATTGAATTTGCAGATTTTTAGAATTGGAGCCAGGCTGATAAGAGCTAGTAGATGTTGAGGAGCCAAAGGTTGCTTCCACAACCTATTTGATGCCATCCATGAGCAAAGATTAAGGCTCATATCTGCTTTGATGAAGTTGTTCCAGCTTAAGCTTTGTGTCATTTGAATGAGTGATTTGTTGTTGGAGCCCTGTATGAAGAGAGATGGAGGATTATTTGAGATTTTTGACTTCCTTTTCAATGGTAGTAAGATCCATCCTTGACATTTGGTCAGCAAAATGCTTGAACTTGGAGGTGATCTGTACTTGAGATGGGATGATCTCATCCATTTTATCCTTCACCCGCTTCCTTATCTTGTCTTCATGATCATTCAACTTGAGTTCTAGGGCTTTACCAAACAGGTGAAAAGCCTTGAATTGAGCTTTATAGACCTCAGTGACTGCATCATAGACATCCTGGTAGAGTCAAGGCCTTGGCATTGCTCCCAAGAATTGTAACATACTCATCCTTGAATCTAGCCAAGATTTGATCCATCTCCAACACAAAATCCTGAGATAGCTATGCATCTACATTCCCATCCTGTTTTTCATCATTCATAATCTTCTCCTTTTGTTTTTCAACATCTTCATTGTATGTGAGCATGAAGGCTTGATAATCTTGATTGCTCATATCAAAAGTGAGTAGATGATGTGAGATATTTGCCACTCCAGAAATCTGCTCAACTAGAAGATCATCTACAGATGTAGGTTGAGATCCAGATTCTTGCAGTCTTTGCGATAAAATGTGTGGTTATTGAGGTTGTGAGGTTCAGGGTTGAGCTGTTGAGGAATTAAAACCACCTGTGACTGAAGTCATAGTTTTACTCACAGATTGCTCTGTGTTTATGACAGTGTTTTGTCCTCCACTTGTATTGGGAACCTCCAATTGAATTGGAGGGGATTTGACTGGGTTACTATCATGTACACCAGCCTCAAACCCTTGTGCTTATTGCAAAGCACTGTCACTTGAATGTGATAAACTTGCCTCCCCTATAACAGGATCATTGGAAATTGTACTCCTAGCATCAACTACTAATGTAATATTTGCTAGGGTTGTGTGTGGAATTGTTCCTACATGAGGAACCTCCAATTTAATAGGAGAGGATTTAGATAGCTCCCCCTCAGGAGTACTATTTGCACATGAAGGTGCAATTGTGACATCCATGGGGTCTTCAGTAAAAACCGATGAATCCCCCATGGTTTTGATGGTGTCATCAAGGTCTACCCCAGCTAGTAGCCTCTCACCATTTGATTGTAGTGTCTGGGTGGTGAGCAATGTTTCTTGAACCAAGTCACTTGATTTAGCTTACACTTGGCAGTTGGATTCAAGTGCTGTATGTGGAGAAGAAATATGTGAAATTAGAAGCTGTTGTTCAGAAGTGAATGTTAGCAGCCCCCCTTAAATGGATGAGGGAGCTTCAAAAGATGTGCCCTCACTGTGTGTGTCATCCTTATTTCTCCTACCATACACTTGGATTTGATCAAGTTCAGGCTGTGCAGACTCTACACACGATGCATTGGGGTGAATGCTCTTTTCAATAGACACACCCTGTTGAGAGGATGTATCTAGAGTCTGTTTGATCCCCATATTTACAACTGCATCATTTTGGAAGGATACAGAGGTGGCTTGAGTGGTCAACTCAGATTTCTTATTCTTCTTTGTTCTCTTAACCAAGGGTGACTCAGCTTCTGTTTGGTCCTTACCACTCTCATTCATAACTGTTAAGGGTACCTCCCTTCTCTTCCTTTTACTCACCTCATCCTTTTGAGAAGATGAGGTGGTTGGTTTCCTAGCTACTAATTTTTTTGAAGGAACATGCTCAACATGGGTAGGTTCCTGTGGGTGTGCCTGTGTTTGTGCTTCCACAGGCTCAGGAACCATTGTTGCAATAAGTTGACTTGCACTAGTTCTCATGTCTGGCATAGAATAAGGGTAAGTTTTAAATCACCTTCTAGCATATGTATGTCATTAACTTTATAGTTTAAAGCTGACATAATAAATCTAGGTAGAAAAATTTCCTTACCTCTTGATTTTAATGGCATTGTTAGCCTGATGCTCAATTCCCCCAGTATGTAGTGTCCTATATTGATCTGTTTGTTGGTGGCCATTGAGTAGACCAACTTCTGGACAACACTTGATATATTGTCAAACCCTGACTTCCTGTAGGCGAATGCCTTATTACTGAGTCAAAAAGAAAGGACAATTCCCTCCTTAGATGCTTCTTGTTCATGCTGGCCAAGTTGATCTTCTCAGAATAATTGATGAAGTCCATGAGTTCATACAGCTCATCCTGAGTTGGAACCTCTACCAGCTTATCAGTAGGAATGCCCAAAGCCATATTGACATCATTTTCAGAGATCTCCACATGTTGTCCCTTGATTGTGCAGTTTATCACAATTGTTGCAACTTGGTTTTCATTGACAATTGTCCTTGTTGTAGCTGTGTTCCAAAAGTCCCCTAACACATCCAAATACAACACATGATTAGCAGTAAGAGCACCTACAAAGTAGGTCTCAGACAGGAACTTGGCAAAGCATTGGAAAATCTCAGGTGCTTGGTTTGCATCCAGAAATGCAAGGAAGTTAGTCTCTTTGGGGATGAAGTGTACAATATTGTTGGTTGCCATTGATATGAGTATGAAGTTTGGTGGGTAAAAGAAATTAGTGAGAAAGAAGTGAAAACGAGAGAGAAATCGGTTTTGGATTGAAAAGTTAGGTCACTTGAGATCTCGAAAGTTGTAAGTATATATATGTGTCAAGATGTCTGGGTATTTATAGTAAAAGCAAATGACTTGTCGATAACTGAAAAATAGATATTTGGAATTAGTCTATCGAGAAGTCATTTTAAGAAATGAAACACATATCGATAAGTCATTTTATTTATTCTTATAGAGCACTAAAAATAACCTTGTCGAGATGTCAAATAAATACCCAGTTTGTCCAGAGTGGACTAAATTTGATTCCAATTTTTATTTGAATAAATTCAAGGTAAAATCAGAATGATTTTGCCAAAATTATTTTACCAAAATAATTTATTGAATTAAATTATTTTAGTTTTGAGTTATTTATAAGTCTAAAAAGATACTTGTAGAGAATTCTATAAATTTACACTACTAGAGAACTCCACAATGACTTATCGATAAGTCATAATAATGCTTAACGAGAAGTCACTCGAGAAATCAGTAAATTGACTTATCGAGAAGTCACTCAAGAAGTCTTAAAATGACTTCTCGATAAGTCAGTTAGATTTATCGAGAACTCACTTCTCTATATACTTTTGATCAGTTTAAGTCTGCCTTGTGTTAATTTTACATATTAATGATGTAAATTAACAACTAAGCAGTTTACTTAGAATTTGAAAAATTCCAAGTTCAATTTTTGTTTTTGAAAAATAAATATGCAGAGATTTCTGAAATATTTATAATTCATATTTCAGTTAATTTCTAATTTAAATCAAATTAATTTTGATTTACTAGAAATTAATCTACTGCAACACGTTAGCTGAGTTCTTGCCTTAGGATGAAGATTTAAGCATTCCAATTTCACCTACAAGTCTAGTGAAAGTTACTTCATCCAAAGGTTTAGTAAAAATGTCAGCTAATTGTTTTTCTGTTGGAACAAAAATGAGCTCAATGGTACCATTTGTAGCATGCTCTCTATTAAAATGGTACCTTACATCAATGTGCTTTGTTCTAGAATGATTAACTGGATTAGCTACTATAGATATAGCACTAGTATTGTCACATATGATAGAAATTTTGTGTAACACTAGGCCATAATCCATTAGTTGATTTCTAATCCAAAGTACTTGAGCACAACAACTTCCTGCAACTATGTATTCAACCTCTATTGTAGAAGTTGATACAGATTATTGTTTCTTGCTATACCAGGATACAAGTCTTTGTCCAAAAAATTGACAGCTTCCACTAGTACTCTTTCTGTCAACCCTACATCCAGCAAAATCTACATCTGTGTAGCCAACATCTTCAAAACCAGTTCTCTTAGGATACTATAATCCCAAGTTTGGAGTCCCCTTCAAGTATCTGAATATCCTCTTTACAGCCATCAAATGTGATTCTTTTGGATTGGCTTAAAATCTTGCACATAGACATGTTGCAAACATGATGTATGGTCTACTTGCAGTTAAGTAAGGCAATGATCCAATCATTCCTCTATAACTTGAAATATCTACACTATTGTCTTTTCTATATTCATCCAACTTTGTTGCTGTAGACATAGGTGTAGAAGCAGGTGAACAATCAACCATACCAAACTTTTTCAATAAATCCTTGACATACTTAGTTTGGCTGATGAAGATCCCATCACTTCTTTGACTAACTTGAAGTCCAAGAAAGTGACTTAATTCCTCTATCATACTCATTTCATATTCACTCTGCATAAGCTTAGAAAATCTCTAGCAAAGCTTCTCATTTGTAGAACCAAAGATAATGTCATCCACATAGATCTGAACTAGGATCATATCATCACCATGATTTTTGTAGAAGAGAGTCTTGTCTATGGTACCTCTAGTAAAACCATGATTAAGTAGGAATTCTGACAATGTATCATACCAAGCTCTAGGTGCCTGATTTACTCCATATAGATCCTTGAGTAACTTGTACACAAAATTTGGAAATTCTGGATCTTCAAAGCTAGGTGGCTGTCGCACATACACTTCTTCTTCTAACTCACCATTTAAGAAGGCACTCTTAACATCCATTTGATACACTTTGAAATTTGAATGTGCAACAAATGCTAGAAAAATCCTTATTGCTTCAAGTCTTGCAACTGGAGCAAAAGTTTCATCATAATCAATTCCTTCTTCCTGTGAGTAGCCTTTTGCAACCAACCTTGCTTTATTCCTGGTAACTACACCATTTTCATCCATCTTGTTCCTGAACACCATTTTGTTCCAATTATATTTCTGTTCTTTGGTGCAGGAACTAACTCTCAAACTTTGTTTCTTTCAAACTGATTCATCTCTTCCTGCATGGCAGATATCCAATTAGGATCCATTAGAGCTTCTTCAGTTTTCTTAGGCTCTACTTGAGACAAAAAGCATGCATGTAGGCACTCATTAGTAGTTGCACTTCTAGTTCTCACACCAGCAGTAGGATCACCAATAATTGCTTCTCTAATGTGACTTCTATCCCACTTCCTTGTGTGAGTCTGTTGACTTGTGCCTTCATCATTTTCTTCATTATTGGTATGACTGATAGATCATTCTTCTCTTTCTACCCCTGAGTTTGTGCTATAAAATTTAGGTGTTTGAGATGAATTTCCATTCCCATGATTTTCCTGTTCAGTAGTCTCCTCATTCAACATCTGTTGTGCATTGACTTCATCTTCACCATCAGAAACACTATCAATGTAAAGGTTTTCAAATGCGAGGGCTTCAGCTTCATTTTCATCAAGACATTCCAATCCTGGACACTTATCATCATCAAAATTCACATCTGTGCTTTCCATAATTTTCTTTAGATCAATCACATAGACCTTGTAGGCAGTCCTCTCCAATGAATATCCCAGAAAAATTGTTTCAAAAACCTTTGAGTCAAATTTTCCCACATATTCAGAGTTGTCTTTTAAAATGTAACACTTGCTTCCAAACACATGAAGATGTTTTACAGTGGCTTTCTCCTAGACATGATTGAGTAAGGTGATTTACCATGGGCCTTGTTAATAAGATATTTGTTTTAAGTATAACATGCAGTGTTAACAGCTTCCTCCCAGAAACTTGTTGGCAACTTGGCATCTTGCATCATTGTTCTAGCAGCTTCAACCAATGTTCTATTCTTTCTTTCAACTACTCCATTTTGTTGAGGTGTTCTAGTAGCTGAGAATTCTTGAACAATGCCTTTGTTTTTGTAGAATTCCCTCAATGTTGCATTCCTGAATTCTGTTCCATTATCACTTCTCAATCTCTTTACACAATTATGATCTTTAGCCTGTTTCTCTATCTTCTTAATGTGCTCAATTATGATGTGTGGAGTCTCATCTTTAGAGTGCATGAATTCTACCCAAGTGTATCTTGAGAAATCATCCACCATCACAAGTGCATATCTGTTCCTTGAAATTGATAAGACATTTACCGGCCCAAACAAGTCCATGTGAATAAGTTGCAATGGTGCACTTATAGAATTCACAGTTTTTGACTTGTGACTTGATCTTTTATTTTTTCCATCCTGACAAGCTTCAAAGACTTCAACTTGAGCAAACTCCAGATTACGCATGTCTCTTACTAACTCCTTTTTGACCAAGGTGTTAACTGCCTTGAAATTTAAGTGAGACAACTTTTTGTGCCATAGCTTGCTTTGTTCTTCTGATGCTTTGGTGTAGAAGTAACATATACCATCCTTATTTGTTGAGTCCAAGTCTGCAACAAACAAGCTTCCTTTTCTTCCTCCTTTCAGAGCAACTTTACCAGTTTTCTTGCTGATAAAAGTGCATTCTTATTTGTTGAATAGAACTTCAAAACCTCTGTCTGCAAATTGGCTAACACTAAGAAGATTCACTTCAAGACCAGCTACTAGTGCTACATCATCAATGACAACATTTCCATAAACAATCTTGCCATATCCTATTGTGAATTTTTTGATTTTGTCTCCAAAGGTCACCTAAGGGTCAGCCTTCTCCTCAAACTGTGATAGCAGGGCCTTATCACCTGTCATATGTCTAGAACACCCACTGCCTATGATCCATATGACCTTCTTCATTTTTCCATGCACCCAATGAGTTTTAAGTGTGTTTAGCAACCCAAGTAGTGTTGGGCACTATCTTCTTATTAAATGATTTAGCAGAAGTAGAATGAGTTATTTCAGATAAAATAGAATTCAATGACTGTTGTGCATTTTTCCTATCTGTTGTAGATCCAATTTTTGTTTCTTTAAGGTCTACTATCAGTTTGTGACAACTTTTCATCACTTTCAAGTTGCAAGGAATGCAATCATACTTGTCGCAGAATGAGTAGGGATCATTTGCATTTGCTTCATTGTATTTGTAGGCTCCTTCAGCTAGCTAGCTAACAACCTTTTTACAAAGATGAGTTAGATGATTCACAGAGCCACATTTTTTATATTTCTTTCTTGGAGCATCTGCAACATAAGAAAAATTATTGCTTTTATTTATCCCAATTTTTCCATTCCTATTTTTCTTCTTCTTTCTTGCATCTTCAGTTTTGGTTTTTCTTGACAGGTGTCTTGGAACCTTGATTATCCATGAGCTTTTCTTCAGCTTTAGAAGATTGAGTTGCTTCTGCATCTTTCTTTTCATTGTCTTCATCAACAATTTCTTGTTCGATAATCAACTCTTCTTCACTAAAGTTAACTTCACATGCCTTGAACATAGGTGAATCAACCTTTTTCAGGATTGTTCGAACATTTTCATTTTCTGTTGCTTTCCCTTTGTCACCTATATTTTTCTTCTTGCTGTTCAAGGCATCATAATCAAGACCAATAACAATATTTGTACATGGCTTGTTTTTCTCATGGTATTGTCCAACTAACTCAGATGTATTCCTGAAGGACTTTAATTTAACTTCATTCTTTTAAAGCTTCTCTCTTAACACTGCTTCAATCTCACTTGCACACTTGAGCTTGTTCTTTAAATATGCATTCTCTTGTCTTACAGCTTCAAGCTCTAACAACAATAATTCAGCTTCTTGTTTCTCATTTTCAAGCTTCTCATTTATCTTTGTTAATCTGCTAACTTCTTCATTAGCCATAACTATACTTGTATGAATGTGAAACATTTCTGTGCTCATCTTCTCTATAGTTTCCCTATATTGACTCACATTTAAATCAATGGCAGTGAGAGTTGGTACCTGTGATTTTGATGAGGATGACTCTCCTTTCTCCAAGGCCATTAGTGCATAATTTCCAACTTCCTCATCTTTATCATTATCAGAATCATCCCAACTTTTTCCCTCTATAATATAAGCTTTGCTTTGCTGTTTCTTCAGAAGAGCTTCATACTTTGCTTCTAGTTCAAGATAAGCTTTGTCTTTCTTTGCTTTCTTGGGTTTCCTGCATTCTATAGCAAAATGGCCTAGTTCATCACAATTAAAGCACCTTATCTTTGATATGTCAACAGATCCAGTTTTGTAGCCATTTTTGCTATCAGATGTGTACTTCACTTTTCCTTTCCAGCTGTTGTCTTTGTTGAATGATTGTCTTTTACCCTTGAAGAATCTTGCCTTATTTACTCTAATGTTAGAGAACTTTCTTTCCAAATAGGCCATTGACTGATCAAGTTCATCAAGTTCATCCAGGGTGTAGAACTCATCTTCTTCTAATTCCAGAATGACTTGTTCCTGTGAATCACTGGTTCTTTTCTCACTTGTTGAGACAACTGGAGTCTGGGATCTTGGCTCATCATTAGAGGTCTGGCTTTCATTAACAATTAGAGCACTTGAACCATCTACAACATGCCCTTGACCAGATCTCAATGATTTTCTTTGAATCATTTCTGATTCATATGTTTTTAAGATTTCATACAGTACTTCAAGAGTTATTCTGCTTAAATCTCTCCCTTCTCTAATTGCTGAAATTTTCTGTTCCAAATGATCGAGAAGTGTAAGCAAAAATTTCAGATTCACTTCTTCAGCTTCATAGTATTTGTCATGGAGCTGCAAGTCATTTATCAGCTTATAAAACCTTTCAAACACATCAGTGATACTTTCTTTTGGCTTAGCCATGAAACCCTCATACTGTGAAATCAGTATCCTTCTTTGATTAGATCTAACTTCCTCAGTTCCCTCACAAAGTATTTTAATCTTTTCCAAGATCTGCTTGGCAGTGTCAGAGTTGACAATGTTGTTGTACATTACATTGTTAAGTGACTCAATCAAAATCAGCTACAAGTCACTATCCAGGGAAACTTTTTCTTTCTCAGGCTCAGAGTACTCAGAAGGGTCTTTTGGAGCATAATGAACAGGAATAACCATATCACCATCTGTAGATTCCTCAACTCTAACCATAGGAGTGAATGACCCATTTTTGAGAATCTGAATGTAGAGTGGATTGGCGATCATATACAGCAAAATTTTCTTTTTCCAAAGAGTGTAGTTAGCTTTGTCAAAAGTCGGAATTTTGATGTTACTGATTTTCTGTGTATTCATTCTTCCAAGATCTTGAATCTGTTTACTTTCAGATTTTGCTCTGATACCACTTATTAGGTAATGAATTACACACAGGGGGGTGAATGTGTTTTTGTGTTTTTATGATTTTCTTGAAGTATTTATGATTTGAACAAAATAATGTAAATCTTGCAGTGATATGTGTTACTACTTAATTTAAGCATGCAATAATAGTGAACACAGATCTTTCAAAACTCACTTAATTTTATATTAAAATTAAGCTACAAAATTTCTAGGCTCTTTGTTAATAAAGAGCTTAGCTTCTTCCTTGAGAGAATACTAGATTTCTGATCTAAATTGTTACCTCTAACAAAGGACCAGTGTTAACTTTATATCATAGTTAACTACTGGTTTACACATTGTACAATAAAAGATGCTAGTTACTTTAGTAAATAGTCACTTATCATTTCCATTTTAGGAAAAGTGTATCTTCCATTTATGGCTTAACATATACTTGCATAATGTGTTAATCTTGATCTTCCTTTGTCAGTTAATCTTCACCCTTAATCTTGCACACTCTTCAAGCTGCTTTTTGTAGACTTGTCAATCCAACTGGTTGGATTGTTTGTTAATTGTTAATCTTGGATATTGAACTGGTCTGCAATTTGTACTTTGATATTTTACCTCGAGATCTCCAGTTAGGCATATAGAGATCTTGACATCTCGATAAGTAAATTGACTTATCGAGATCTCTAAAACTCCATAGTTGATTTAACTTGTAGAGGTCTATGAGTTCTCTATAAGAGAATTTGGCTTATCGAGATCTCTTATCTTCATATCTTCACTTTGGCTTATCGATATCTCTGAGTTCTCCAGTGACTTATTGACTTATCGATAACTCAGAGTTCTCTAGTCAAATTTGACTTGTCGATAACTCAGAGTTCTCTAGTGAATTTTGACTTATCGATTTCCTGAGTTCTCTAGTGAAATTTGACTTATCGATAACTCAGAGTTCTCTAATAAATGTTGACTTGTCGATAACTCTGAGTTCTCTAGTGAAGAATTGACTTGTCGATATCTCCAATCTTCATGTCTTCAATTTGGCTTGTCGATATCTCTGAGTTCTCTAGTAGCTTTCCTGAGTTCTCTATAAGTCATTCTGGAGTTCTCGAATGACTTCTCTATAACACTAAATCTGTGACTTGTAGAGATCTTGACTTAGAACATTTTTCCTAAAACAGATTTATTCAACTCCAAGCTTCTTCATAATTCTTCTGAG
Source organism: Apium graveolens (assembly GCF_009905375.1). Lineage (NCBI taxonomy): Eukaryota > Viridiplantae > Streptophyta > Magnoliopsida > Apiales > Apiaceae > Apium > Apium graveolens. The sequence goes on from NC_133647.1 coordinate 201,758,428, forward strand.
GCATGATCTTCTTGATCTTCTTCCATATATAATTCTTAGTCTTGATACTGTTTAAAGAAAAAGACTCCAGTATGCTCTTTTGACATTTTTACATACTTTAAATGTTACAAGTATAAAATGCAAACTAAAATTACAATACAACTTACTTAGGGTTGTCAATTTGACTTAGTCTTATTAAAGTACAGGCATGTCTTGCACAACAATGTGTCCTAACATGTTCTTATGTGTTAATTGAGCATGGTGGATGGTTATGGCTTATGACCTTAGGTTAATGGTTTTGGTTTTTAAATACGGCTTGCATGTTGTTCGATCTTGTAATTATTAAATCTCGAATGTAACTCGAGTTCTTCTTATAAGTTCATTAGATTAGTTTTATATTTCATTCTCGTAATGTACACGAAGACATGAAGATTTGAAGATCAAGGAAGGGTAATCCCACATGGAGGGTATCCAAGGAAGCAATACAAGAAAGAAGACATGTAATAGTTAGCCTGTATTTATTTTTCACCTTAGATTGACCTAGATCTTTGTCATTAGCTTGATAAAGATCACATAGGATGAATCCATAACCAAACATATTTTATTTATTGTACTTTACATAAATATGCTCATATGATGAATGTATGTGTAGAGTAGTTTATAAGGATGCATGCTTAATTAGATTAAGGATGTATGTATTAGATACGACACCCATGCCATGCTTGCTAAACAAGATAAAATCTGTAATGACTCAAGATTTTAAAATGAACAAATAATTATGAGATTCTCGTGTTTATGAAACACGGAATAAAATACAAATTTTCTTTATTTCTGACATGGGACGATTTTGTCAAAAGCGAGTTCATTGAACTTGTAAGGTTGTGGGTTTTAAGCGAGACCGTTGTGACTCCCTCACTACTTGAAAATCAAACCATTGGCGAATATTTATTTGAAGTATTTTATTCAAGGAAAAATTGGGAATCTCTTTATGATGGGATCATGATCGTTTTAAAATTAAGAAAACCCTAAAGTTAATATTAAGTTGATCAGATGCCTTCCTATGAGTCCAATGCGTTAACCCCTAGATCAACAAGGAGTGGGTTCACCAAAGCGAAGTACTCCCATCTATCGTGGGAGATGTGTTGAAGTATATTGATACTTTTTGACTATTGGGTTTGACTTAACTAAGTTACCACGATAGGATTGTGAACTTAGAGGCATAGAGTTTGGCGAGATTTAATAGATAAATATGAATAAATGTTGTTCCACCATGCTATCCAAGAGTTATATAGTTGATATAATTGACAAATGTTTTCAACCTAAATAATTATGTTTTGAGAGAAAAGCCAAAGTTGATTTAACGCATGGTGAAATATGGATCTTGGCTCACTAGAAATGATATAAAAGATATTATTTCCGAATTAATAGTTCAGGCTATTGATTTGATAAAAAATAGTGGGAGATATATATTGTGAATATATATATGAATAATCACTTGAACATAATTTAATGATCATTAGTAGACTAATTCATTTTACGCACTTTAATATTGTAGATATCAAATGACAAATAACACAAATAACTTCTCTATGTAATAGTCCTTGATAAGGACATTAATAGTCCTTGATAAGGACAAGCTGACATGAAATAATGTCCTCAATTGACATGGGAACTTGAGGATTATCCTCAGGTTCAAGGATGTCACTCAAACCCCTCCATTATTTCTTCTAGCTGAGAATGAAACATGTGCTAAAATATGAGTTGGTTGTTGTTCTCATACTCTATCAATAAAGTATCTAATTAAAGAAATGACCATATAAGGGTCCATCCAATTCAGTATATGTTCTACCCTTCCTTGGGTTCATTTCACATTCATTAGTTGACGAAAACCTCATTTACTGACATCAGACACTATCTTTGATATCCTCTTCGTCATCCTTGATGTCATATTTACAATCGGTTAACGCAATTCGACGTTCTATCCATAGATAAGATCATATATTCTTATTATCTTTAAGTATACCTAACAAGGTAGATGTATCATTCCTTGCGCAGTGCCCGAAAAGTGATAAGAAACTTCTCACAACAGTGGTGCCTTTGAAAATTGCAACGCTGGTTTTCTCATCAACTCGTTGCCTCCAGCCTGTATCTTGCTCTACTACAAAATTCTAAGTTGGATCATACTAAAACTCATCTATCTCTTCTTATACGAATTCTCAAAAGAATCACTCTCAGTTTCATTTAAACCCATATAGAAATTAGGGTAGCTTACCCGATATCTGTCGAGCCGTCGATTCCTCGTATCTATAGGGTCTGGGTACTCAATATACTAATAGCGTCAACATATTCATCTCGCACCTATCTTAACAATATTTTATCTTAATAATCAATATCATATTCAATAATCTTACTCAACTCAACATGAGTTTACTTAAAGTCTTTCCTATCTTATCTGACATGTCATTCCTATCTTACTTCCACCTATTCTTATTTCAGGGACCAATAACCTATAGCTTTGATACCAACTTGTCACATCCCCAAATCCGGGGTCAGGTGTGGGTGTCACCAAATAACTTTAAACAATATAACCTTGTATATTAAAACAAATATATATATAGATTACCCCTCAATTTCGGGTCATTTACAGGTTATGGTATGAAATAAGAATCTAACCTTCTAAAAATTATATCAACTAAATACAATCTTAGTACCTCTTTACTAACTTCCTCGTCTTATTCATTTTGACATCTCCAACTTCTCGCAGCTGGGATTTCTCCAATTTTGTTGTCTATCAAAAGCTATTCACTTTAGTCCTCATTTGAAGCTGAAAGAAATAAGAATTCACAGAGCAAGAGTGAGCCAAAAATGCCCAGCAAGTATTATAATAGGTTTCCAGGTATTCTATCAAAGCAGTTCCTGGAAACAATCTTTAAATAATTTTGTAAACATCTTTATTTATTTAAAACAGTTGAGCGAATAACACATCGGCCTTCTTTTGGCCTTTAATTGTAAATTACATTTCTTTGGGAAGAACTTCGAACAATTCTCAGATTCATTTCTTGAATAAAATCTTGTTTGGTTTTGTAATCATACACTTTTCATGAAGGAATGCCGTTAATGACGATCAACAATAAATTAGACTGGATACTATAACCAACATATGCACTATACCCTGCTGATCAATCAAGATACATTGCGGATCTATACCCACCTGTATAGACCCACCATCATATCAAGGTACCCTGGCCCATTTTTGGCCTTCATGTATAAAGGGTCCAGCCAATTCCTGGCCCTCATCGTAACCATCCAGTCCGTAGAGTATTTTGATATCAAATCATTTTAATTTCTAAAATCCTGATTCATGGTTTACAAATAACCCAGAACAATGGGTATTTGCACAAGAGATCACCAATAATAATCAGGAACAAGATCAAAAAGGTACTTGCACAATTAAGAATAATTGCAGTGAAATATAATTTTTTTTAACTATTTTGAATTTAGAATAGGGAAGAAATACTTGCAGTGTATCATAAGAAAGTTCAGGAATACTTACCTCAATTGATAATCCCCTGATCTTTAATAATTTGCCACATAACTCAGTTCTGGTATACCTGTATTTTTAGTGATAAGATGTCTGACCCTTCTTGTTAATTGTCAGTCTATGCTTTTCTCTATTCTGTATTCACTTGTCTCGATACCATACACAATCAAGATTTACTTTTACTATCACTCTCTGGCTTTGAACGTCTCGAACTATGTGTATCTGTCATAAAAGATACTATTTCAATTAACTGACAACGTATAATTGTCCGTCATATATTTATTCCTATCGTCTACCCACCCGATAATAACATATAAGGATCATATTCTGATAATATAACGTTTAAAAGATATATTGACTCACAATTCACATAACACGTACACATAAGGCATGTAATCATGTTATTCACATAACACGTAGTCACATATAATTCATATAAGTATATAACACATAAGTCCAATCGTTAAAAGGTTGGACTCGAGACTTCTAGAACTAAAACCGGGACAAAACAGTATTTATCGATCAATTATCAACTTAAAAATGATTCATAAAACAAACGACCTCTCGATGTAAAAGTATTTAGGCCTCGAAAGTATTTTTAATAGAAGCAGAATATTTTTCTGAGTCTAGACGCGTTCGTTTCGTATTAAACGGACGAACGATCTATTTATTATAATTTAAATATGAATAATTCAATTAATAATAATATTAATTGAATTTTTAAATACCCTTAAATAATATTTAAAATCTTAAAATGATTTTTAAATCATTATTTGGCTTAATTATAAATAATTACATTTTATTTAACTATTTATAGAATTAAATAATTAATTATATAAATTCATAAATAATTAATTAAAATAAATTATAAATAATTAAATCAAATTTAGATTTTTGAAAATAATAAAGAAAATATTTTTCTGGAATTAAAATAAATTAATTAAATATTTGAAATAATCAGCTAAATTAAAATGGAATTTTAAAATAAATTTTAAAAATTAGAAATGATTTTTAAATTATTTCTGAAAATAATTTCCACAAACAGGTTTTTGGAAAAATGATTTGGGTAAACAGATCGAAACCGAGTCGAATCCCGGGTTGTGAAGAACACAACCGGGTCTACAACTCCGGTCTCGTCCCCAGAAACCGGCAACGGCGAAATCATCGGCCACCTCCGATCAACACCGAAACAAGCTCGATTTCGCTTATTTTAATTTACTCATTTTTTATTCGACAATCTCAGCAACGCATAACGCCAACAACAACCCTGACCGACAAGCTTCAAATCGTCGATTTGGACGAGTTCTACATCAAAATCTGGCCACCTCGAAGTAAAATCCGGCCACTGCTCGATTATCACAAAAACTGAAGCAAAATTAACAATAAATATGCCAAAATGAAGATTAAGACGATAACAATCTAATCCCATAATCAAAACGTACAAATAATCAATAATAAATCCAGAAAATGAATCAAAAATTTCAAGAAACTTTATGAACTCGCTTATTCCGTTTCAGGAATCGTTTGGTTCAATTAAATACACAAATCAATTGTAAATCACACCAAAAAGCTATTCCAGGCATCAAAATCACTCAATAATCCCATAATCAAAAAGCCCTTGATAGGGATAAATAAATCCTGATTGTATAATTAAATATTACATTAATGGGCTGCTGGGCCCAACAAGAGGATGTATGACGTTCAGATCAGAAAGGTTAAGTCTGATGGACCAGATCAGGCCTGATGAAATAAAGAAGGCCCAAAAGCCCTGATTATTAATTAATTTCATAATTAATTAATAAGGGAAAAATCAGCCACTGAGAAGAGTCCCGATGAAGATATAAATCCTTATAGATTAGCCTCAAGGGGACCTAAAAGGATAAGGGATCAGTTTCCTACTATCTAGGACTCCAAAGTCCATTCTAATTATGAGACTTGCCCACCAAGTCTCCTATACCAAATCCAATTCAAGGACTCCCAACATCTATATAAGGGGCCTCACCCCACAGATCAGAACTACGTTTTTTGGCTTGATTCTCTAATTCACAGAGATACGTAGGCATCTCGTAAAGGCAGAGTTAAGTTACGAAACACGAGAGCAGCCAAATCGAGCCTTGAAGCTCACGTTCCTTATTATTAAACACAACAATTATATTATATTAGTTTTAATCCATAACATTTGGCGCCGTCTGTGGGAAGTGAACAACAACCATGGCGAGAACACGGAGAACAACTAGCGCTCTGGAGGAGGGAACACCATCAGGGACAACTCAGGTGATTTCGTCAACCGTGGAGATTCCTCCCCACTCAACTTATGCATCTACTCAAGCGGAAACCCAGATAGGGGCAACTCAATCTCAGCCACAAGGGACGACTCCCCCGACTATTCAAGGTACGAATCCTCAAGTTCAACAAGTACATATACCTGTGAATTCTCGACCCGTCGGGTATGAATATTCAACTGTTGTTACCACTAACCCCCCTTATGGGATGCCCCTTTACCCCGAGGTTGGAGGAAGTGGATATGCTGGGCGAAGTGAAGCACGAGGGCAATCGCCCCCTTATATACGTGGTTTGGCTCCTATCCCCGAGGATCGGGAATTTTCTGGTCCTTACACTGAGAGAGATTCCGAATCTTCGGATGATGAAGTGGCCCCAAGAAGGAGACGTCCAGGCAAGGAGCCGATGGCCGATGGAAGGCAACGCCCTCGTAGCACCCAAGGGGCGAATCCCCAGGAAGTGCAGGAAAGGATAAGGGCTCATGAGGCTGAGATCCAAAGAATGAGGCGTGACTTGGAAGCTCACCAGGCCACCAGACCCCAGATGCCTCCTAGGGGGAGAAAACCTCCTCCTGTCATAGACCTGGATGGACCGGTACGAAGAAGGGTTGTCTTTCCAAGAACTGATCCAAGCAATCTCCTTCCCCTTGGAGACCCTGATGATCCAACTCCACCCTTCACAGAAGAAATAATGAATGCCCATATCTCAAGGAAATTTAAGATGCCCACTATCAAAGCCTATGATGGCACCGGAGACCCCGCTAACCATGTCAGGACATTCTCTAATGTACTGCTGCTGCAACCCGTGAATGACGCTATTAAGTGCCGGGCCTTCCCTCAAACCCTGTCGGGTATGGCTCAAAGATGGTACAGTCGCTTACCCCCAAACTCTATTGGATCGTTCAGAGAGTTAAGTCAGGCTTTTATTAAGCAATTCATCAGCAAGAGAGTCCATGAGAAAAGTTCAGCATCTCTTATGAGTATTGTGCAGGGAGCTAAGGAATCCTTGAGAGATTACCTGAATCGTTTCACAAAAGAGGCTTTAAAAGTCCCGGACCTTGATGATAAGGTAGCCATGATAGCACTGCAACAAGGAACTAGGGACGAATTTTTTAAGATGTCCTTGGCCAAACGTCCCCCTGAAAGCATGTTGCAGCTCCAAGAGAGGGCAGGGAAGTATATCAAGGTTGAAGAAAGTATGAGGAAGACCGTAATAAGTAATGAGCCCACTGGAGGCAAGAAGCGGAAAACTGATCTAGAATATATTGCAAAGGACAAATATCCTAGAACCGAACAAAACCCTGATTCAACCTCCAAGAAGGGAGGACCCGGGCAAAAGTTCACTGAATACGCTAAGCTGAATGCTCCTAGAAGTCAAATTTTGATGGAGATTGAGAAGGATAGAGATATTCGCTGGCCTAAGCCCTTGAAGGCTGATCCCGCCAAGCTAGATAAGAGCAAGTATTGCAGGTTTCACAAGGATGTTGGCCATGACACCGATGAGTGTAGGCAATTGAAAGATGAAATTGAGTTTTTAATTCGAAAAGGAAGATTGAACAAGTATACTGGAGATGGAGGGGACAGAAATAATAGTAGAAGGAAGAATTTTGAAGATCGTAGGATGGACCAAGACGATCAGGGGCGGAATCCCCAACCTAGAGGGCCGGTTATAAATGCAATTTTTGGAGGACCACGATGCCCTCGAGGACCTGTGATAAACACGATCTTTGGAGGTCCAACTGCTACTGGGTTGTCCAAAAATTCCAGAAAGGCATATACTAGAGAGGTTATGCATATTGTTGGAGAAGCCCCGAAGAAGGCTAGGACAGAAGTAACATTGGCTTTTGATGATTCCGACCTAGAGGGTGTGAAGTTTCCTCATGACGACCCGCTGGTCATAACACCGATAATAGGAAATAGCCCGGTTAAGAGGGTTCTTGTGGATAATGGTGCTTCTGTGGATATCTTACTCCACGACACCTTTCTAAGGATGGGGTATAACGACTCCTAGTTAACACCAACCGACATGCCGATATATGGATTTGCTGGAGTGGAATGTCCCGTTGAAGGGATAATCAAGTTGCCAACCACCATAGGTACGGAACCAAGGAAAGCAACGCAGATGTTGGACTTTGTGGTGGTAAAGGCTAGTTCAACCTATAATGCAATCATGGGAAGAACAGGGATACATGCCTTCAAGGCAGTCCCTTCTTCCTACCATTCGGTTATGAAGTTTCCTACCCGGAATGGGATTGGAGAAGAGAGAGGAGATCAAAAAATGGCTAGAAGCTGTTATGTGGCCTCGTTGAGGGCAGATGGAGTTGGGGGGCAGGTTCTTCCCATTGAAGATATGGATGTTCGAGAAAATGACGAGAAGAGAGGAAAGCCAGCTGAAGACCTGGTTTCGATTCCTTTAGACCCCAAGAATCCTGAGAGGATGACTTTCATTGGAGCCACATTAGAGGAGCCCTTTCAGAGGAAAGTTGATGAAATTTTTGCAAGAAAATAGTGATGTGTTTGCATGGTCAGCAGCTGATATGCCAGGTATTGACCCGAAACTGATTACTCACAAGTTAAACGTGGATCCAAGCCGGAAAACCGTGAAACAAAAAAAAAGAAATTTTGCCCCGGAAAGACAAGAAGTAATAAGACAGGAGGTAGAAAAGCTCTTAGAGGCTGGTTTCATTGAGGAGATTCAATTTCCGGAATGGTTAGCAAACCCGGTAATGGTGAAGAAGGCTAATGGAAAGTGGAGGATGTGTATAGACTTTACTGACCTGAATGATGCATGCCCTAAAGACTATTTTCCGTTGCCGAGGATTGATACTTTGATTGATGCCACTGCTGGACATGAGATGCTGAGTTTCATGGATGGATTTAGCGGATACAACCAGATCAAAATGCATAAGGATGACATTCCAAAGGTATCATTCATCACTGACTTTGGTGTTTACTGTTATCTTGTTATGGCGTTTGGTCTCAAGAATGCAGGAGCCACCTATCAAAGGTTGGTAAACAAAATTTTTAAGGATCTTATTGGTAAGACTATGGAAGTCTATGTTGATGACATGTTAGTCAAGAGTCTAGTAAAGACTGATCACATAACCCATTTAAGGGAAGCTTTTGAGGTCCTGAGGTATCATAAGATGATGTTGAATCCTACGAAGTGTGCTTTCGGAGTAGGATCTGGAAAATTCTTGGGATTGATGGTCTCAAAAAGAGGAATTGAGGCTAACCCCGATAAAATAAAGGTGATCCTGGACATGGAACCACCAAAAACTATCAAGGATGTTCAGAAGCTCACAGGAAGGGTTGCTGCGCTTGGACGATTCATCTCCAAGTCAGGAGACAAGTGCTTGTCATTCTTCAAGTCACTAAAGAACATTAAAGACTTTGTATGGAGTGAGGAAAATCAGAAGGCATTTGAAGAGTTAAAGAAGTATATGGGCCAGGCCCCGTTGTTGGCCAAGCCAGTTCTGAGTGAAGTTTTATTCTTGTACTTGGCTGTTTCAGAGAGCGCCTTGAGCGCGGTGTTGGTTAAGGAGGAACTGAAAGTCCAGAAACCCGTATACTATGTCAGCAAAATTTTGCATAGTGCTGAGTTGAATTATTCAACTATTGAGAAATTCGCTTTAGCCTTGGTAATGGCTTCAAGAAAGCTGCGTCCTTATTTTCAGGCTCACCAGATTGAGGTACTAACAAATCAGCCCTTGAGAAATATCGTTCACAGTCCCAAGGCAAGTGGGAGACTGATTAAGTGGGCAATAGAGCTGGGAGAATTCGATCTCAAGTATAAGCCACGTACGGCAATAAAAGCCCAGGCACTAGCTGACTTCGTGGTGGAATGTACTATACCCAACCAAGAAGTTGGGGGGCAGGAAGATGCCATACCTCAAGACAAGGGAGTCGATAATAGGGGCAAAGAGAAGGATCAGAAAGAATATTGGGTTCTCTATTTTGATGGAGCATCAAAAACAAACTCCAGTGGAGCAGGATTGGTTTTACAAAGCCCTGATGGGTTCTTAATTGAGTATGCTATGAAGCTAGACTTCCCAACAACAAATAATGAAGCAGAATATGAAGCCCTGATAGCTGGTCTTGGTCTAGCTGGGACGCTTAGGGTCAAAAACTTAAAGGTCCGCGGAGACTCAAAGCTGATCATATCCCAGGTAAAGGGAGAATTTGAGGCAAGGGATGATACGATGGCTAAGTATGTACGCCTAGTAAGGGCTGTGATGACCCAATTTAATGAATGTCATGTTGAACACATTCCAAGGGAAGAAAATGTTAAGGCGGATGCGTTATCAAAGTTTGCTTCATCTGAGATTGAAGAAAGTTCAGGAAGTGTATACTTCCGTGTTTTGAAGACACGAAGCATAGATGTTAAGCTAGTGGCTCCCATAGGCTTGGGGACGTCATGGATTGATCCCATCAAGGCTCACATTCAAACTGGTTGGTTTCCAAGCGATGCAACTGAAGCACGGAAGTTAACTATTCGAGCACTAAGGTACTCTTTGATAGATGGGATTCTGTATAAAAGATCTTTCGTAATTCCTTACTTGAGGTGTCTCAGGCCCGATGAGGCACGCTTGGCTCTTGAGGAAGTACATGAAGGTATTTGTGGGCAACACTTGGGGGGCAGGGCATTGGCTCATAAGATAACCCGTTTAGGCTTCTATTGGCCAGAAATGATGGCTGATGCCAAAGAATATGTGAAGAAGTGTGATCGCTGTCAGAAGCATGCACCAGTTGTTAGACAACCCCCCGAGATGCTGACCTCTATCAACTCGCCTATTCCCTTTGCTATGTGGGGGATGGATATTCTAGGGCCTTTTCCTATGACCACGGCACAAAGGAAGTTTCTGATTATAGCCATTGATTATTTTACCAAGTGGATCGAAGCCAAACCCTTGGCCAAAATCACAACTAAGCAGGTTGCACAATTCCTGTGGGAAAACATTATGTGCCGATATGGAATTCCCCGTATCCTCGTCACTGATAATGGAACACAATTCAATAATGAGGAATTCAAGAAATATTGTGAAGAAAATGAAATTGAGTTACGGTTCACCTCTGTGGCTCACCCATAAGCCAATGGGCAAGCAGAAGTAGCAAATCGAATAATCCTGGATGGACTAAAGAAAAGGATCGAGAAGTCAAGAAATAATTGGGTGGATGAGATACTTCCCATATTATGGGCCTATAGGACTACCTGTAGAGTCACGAAAGGAGCAACTCCCTTCATGTTGGCATATGGAGCAGAAGCAGTAGTTCCAGTGGAGATATCACATTCCTCTCCAAGAATTCAAACTTTTAATGCTGGGGAAAATGAGGAAGGACAAAGGTTGGCTCTGGATTTAATTGATGAAGTGCGAGATGAGGCACATGCAAAGATAGTAGAGTATCAGAAAAAAGCTTCATTTTATTACAACCTAAGGGTTAAAGAAAGATTCTTCAAGCAAGGAGATTTGGTATTAAGGAAAGTAGAAGCTTCTGGTGTAGGACAGAAAGGGAAGCTTGCCCCGAATTGGGAAGGGCCGTACAAAGTCAAGAGCGTTCAAGGTAGAGGAACCTATAAGCTGGAGACAATGGATGGTTTTGAAGTCCCAAGGACTTGGCATGCACAAAACCTGAAGGTTTACTATGTGTAGGGCAATTGAGTACGATTATCACTTGTCTGGATGACAAGTAGGTTGAAAAGCACCTTGAAGCTTTGCTTGCATAGGATTTTATATTCCAGTAGAAAATACATTGTCAGGTTACTATTATTAAGGGTCGAACCCATATTATGTAAGGTTTTGAAAAACCAGACTTCAAATTGAAGAGTTCGAAATTATTTCAACCTATGGTTTGAGTTGTGATGGCACTTGTATGGCTAATTAGTTCAGGTTTGAATGTATATCAAAGTATCGGAAAGATAAAGATACGAATAAGGAAAGTAGCATGTAAAATAACCCCGGAGGGTAATAAGTTCTGATACAAATAAAAGTCCAGGCATAAGTTAAGGATAAAAATATAAAATGAAAAAACTACTCCTCCATGCGGGAGCCTTCATTCTCTTGCTCTTTATCAGCACCTTCAGCATCCTTCGCAGGAGAAGCGGGAGGGGAAGCAGTGTTAGGATCCAAGATGCGATCATCTGGCCGAGGGGAGTTGAAGAGGGCATCTATGCTGTCCTCCGACTCAGCCTGCTCAGGACTTATAAAGTCCTTGGGGTCGACTAAGCCCGGGTGCTTCTCAGAAACCGCCTTCACGGCCGCATCCCATCCCTGAGTAAACTGTAGGGAATAAAGACCCTCATCATGAATCTCCATGAGGTTCTTAAACTTGTCAGAACCCATGTAGTCATCAATGAGCTTTTCCTTATCGCTCCTAAGTTTCACCAGCTCGGAATGAGCCTTATCCAGCTCCTCTTTCTTTATGTCTAGCTTCTTTTCCAGGACATTGGCTCTCTCCTCCCATTTCTTCATCTCCTTCTCAAACCCATCTGAGTTACCCTTCCAAGACTTAGCCTGATGGAGGGCCGCCTGGAAGTAGGTATTACTTTGTAAAGAAATATGTATGAGTTAGCACAAGTTCATTGGAATATAAGAAAGTTGAAATTCACAAAAAGGAAGGGAAGAAAAAAGAAAGTTACCGCAGCTTGGGCTTGAGAACCCAGAAGCTCAATAGTCTCGATATCACTCCCCGTAACAATGTCAGTGAAATCGTGGGGAGTGATGGAATGGTATGACCAATCCTTAGCATGTTTGGTGGATCCAACCACCGTATCGCTCCTCCTGAAGCCCCTGTTAGGCCTGAAGGAATGTGCCTTAAGTGGAGGATCCACATCGTCCCCCAGCTCGACCACCAGGACGGGGGGCTTAAGAAAAGAAGGACCGTCAGGTTTGCTCCTGGGGTCCCTGTTTAGCTTGGCCCTCTTCTGGCGGCCTGACTCCCCTTCCTTGGGCCTGTTGACGTTATTGATGGCCTCGCAAGCTGAAAAAGAAAGATAGAAAGAATATTAAATTGCAGGAGATAAAATGTTACAATTAAAGGGAAGGAAAAATGGTTATCCAGTTATAAATTTACCCTTATCACTGGCCTGAGAGAGACCAACTTTCTTCAAGGAAAACTCCTCTAAAAGGGTCCAGGTGTCTGTTTTCCCATCATCCGAAATTAAGGCTTGGTAGGCCACCTCCTCCTCATCAGATAATCTGATGCTACCTGGACTCCCATCTGACACTTTGCAAAAGGGCCTACGGAAGAGTGTGGCCCAATCACCCCCAGCCCAGGTCAGCCTCACAAACTCGTCCCTCCATTTACGGTTGTTCTCAACTATGGAATTACTATCAAAGATATGAGGGATTTTGGGCCGTTGACGAATTAAAACCCAGCCTGGTTGACTCATGGAGCTATTATAGAATTGGAAAACTTTTCTAAAGACCGCTACAGAAAGAGGAAAATTGTTTCTAATACAAAGGACCATAAAACAGATAATGTTCCTCCAAGCGTTAGGAGGGAATTGACAAGGGTTGATTTGTACATCGGCAAGTAAGCGAGGAATAAACTCGTGGAATGGGAACCTAAGACCCGCGGTCAGGGCTCCTCGATAGATAAACAAAGTATCCCCCTCCCAATTACAAGTCCTATCCCCAGGGGCGGCTGGAGTGATCCTAAGGTGGGGTGGAAGTCTGTACAGGGTATTCATAGACTCTATCCTACCATCTAACTCATGAAAGGTGTTACCATGATTATACGAATCTAATTCAGATAGGGAGGGATATTCATCACCTCTCGAGTTAATCATATCAATTAGGGAAGTATATGGAGATTGAATTTGAATATTTGTACCTCTCTTAGAGACATTCATCTTCTGCAAACGAGCCAAGTCACGATCCGCCATTGATATGCTTCGATTGAAGGCTTGAAACCCAGAAAAACCTGAGAAAGGTGGAGCTGCGGGAGCTGCGGCCGCCGGAAATCGCCTTCTCAAAGGGAGAGAACTCTAGAGAGGTTTATGAGAGAAAATGAGAGATGTGAGGTGAAATGAGGATTCTCACTTCACACTACACTTATATAGGCGAAAAGCTCGGGATACGAGGCGTTTCTAGGCCCATTTAGCCAGGCCCAACCTAAAAGCCCATCAACCAGAAATATCAGGAATAATCTAGAAACTCCTGTGGAATTTGAAAGGTCAAAAATCGACCAGAATTTTAAATTAGTTCGATCAGAGTCCTGATCGATGCAGAAGAGAGTCCTGATCGATATCTCATTCGAACAGGAGGGAAGAAATCCCCTAAGTTCGATCAGAGTCCTGATCGACGCAAAAAAGGACCCTGATCGATATCTCATTCGAACAGGAGGGAAGAAATCCCCTAAGATCGATCAGAGTCCTGATCGACACAGAAGAGAGTCCTGATCGATATTCTATTCGATCAGAATGGTAGAAAGCCACTTAATTCGATCAGAATCCTGATCGAAATCGATCAGGAATCCTAGTCGATTAAGCCCATGTATCAGTCGACTAGGGTGTCACTTTGAAGGCCAATTCGATCAGAGTCCTGATCGAAATCGATCAGGAATCCTGTCGACCAGAATGTAAGTTCCTGAGCTAATTCGATCAGGATCCTGATCGAAATCGGTCAGGAATCCTGATCGATTTTGTATACATCCTGATCAATTTTGTATACATCCTGATCGATTTTGTATACATCCTGATCGATTTTGTATACATCCTGATCGATTTTGTATACATCCTGATCGATTTTAAGCCAGAAAAATAAGGATAAATCCCAGAAATTAAGGGGAAAATCCAGAAAAATAAGGATAAATCCCAGAAATTAGGGAAAAATCCAGAAAAATAGGGATAAATCCCAGAAATTAGGGAGAAATCCAGAAAAATAGGGATAAATCCCAGAAATTAGGGAAAAATCCAGAAAATTAAGGATAAATCCCGGAAAATTAGGGAAAAATCCAGAAAATTAAGGATAAATCCCAGAAAATTAAGGATAAATCCCGGAAAATTAGGGAAAAATCCAGAAAATTAAGGATAAATCCCGAAAAATTAGGGGAAAATCCAGAAATTGAGGGGAAAACCCTAGAATAAAAGGAATAGAAGTAAATCGTTGTAAACGTGTAGGTCGCTCCACACTTTACACAGAACGATACCCAGTAAGGGAATAAATGAACTTAACTTTCGCGAAATCTTATACGGTTTCTCAAAAGTTGGGGGGCAAATGATAGGGATAAATAAATCCTGATTGTATAATTAAATATTGCATTAATGGGCTGTTGGGCCCAACAAGAGGATGTATGGCGTTCAGATCAGAAAGGTTAAGTCTGATGGACCAGATCAGGCCTGATGAAATAAAGAAGGCCCAAAAGCCCTGATTATTAATTAATTTCGTAATTAATTAATAAGGGAAAAATCAGCCATTGAGAAGAGTCCCGATGAAGATATAAATCCTTATAGATTAGCCTCAAGGGGACCTAAAAGGATAAGGGATCAGTTTCCTACTATCTAGGACTCCAAAGTCCATTCTAATTATGAGACTTGCCCACCAAGTCTCCTATACCAAATCCAATTCAAGGACTCCCAACATCTATATAAGGGGCCTCACCCCACAGATCAGAACTATGTTTTTTGGCTTGATTCTCTAATTCACAGAGATACGTAGGCATCTCGTAAAGGCAGAGTTAAGTTACGAAATACGAGAGCAGCCAAATCGAGCCTTGAAGTTCACGTTCCTTATTATTAAACACAACAATTATATTATATTAGTTTTAATCCATAACAGCCCTAATTCGGGTCTAGAACCCTAAAATTAAAATTTGAAAACTATGAATTTAAACATGTAATTGATGGTATAATTAGAAAATAGAGATCATAAGCTTCAATTTGGTTACCTATAAGCTCGATTTGGACCACAGAATCACCCTCAAATTTGCTTTGATCTCCAAGAACAATTCAAAAACCCTAATTTTTGGGAGAAAATATGATATTTTGTTTATTATTCTAATTTTTATATAATAAAATAATGAATAAAAAATAAATAAATGGTATTTATATTTATAAAAATAATACCCCCAAAATTATTTAGGGTTTAATTATATCATTTAATAAAATTAATTAGCCCAAAATTAATAATTAAGGGGGAATAATCTTTAATCTAATAAATACAAAAATTATATCAAAATTCTCAAAAATTACGAAAAATCCAAAAATGCAAAAGTATTGAATATCTAAAAGTCCCATAATTTTATAAAAATGACAATACGATTTTTGTGGGCTTTAACGTCCCGGTAGGGGCCCGAAAAAGTCATTTTTCACGAAACAAAATATTTTCTAAATTAAGTGGATGTTCGAAAAATCAATATGGTATACGTTATATTATGCGGAATAAGGCCAAATGCCCTACACACAATAACGGCTATTACATTTAATTCTTGATAATATAATACTCAATATAAACCCATTCAATATGAAATAAAATAGTCGAAAAATATCTCAATCCAAACAGAATATATATATAGCACATAACAGATAACCTTTTATGATCTTCATAATTTATAATATCATAAATCGCATAATACTCATGTAATATATCACAAAACAATCGTAGATTTCTCGGTCGTTACATTAAGCTTGTTTAGAACTGCTGAAAATAACACGGTAAATGTATGAATTACGTACATATTGATGATGTACCCATGAAATGCAAATGGGAAAGGAAAGTGGACAGGCAAGGTGAATATTTGATCTTATTTAGTGCCAAACCAAAGTCCAATCCCAAAGGGCTTTTGAAGCCTGATAGTGGTGTTGCTAAAGGAGATGATTGTCATTTCCGTGGGAATAACTGGATGATTGGAAGTTAAATTGTCGAGCTTATTTGGAAGATCTAAAGAAGAAGACTAGCAATGGTCAAGTTTCAGGTATCGGGTTAGAATCGGAGCAAAAGTTGTTGCTCTAGTTGAAGGAACTCGATACCTACTTTTGCCCATAAGGCGAGATTGAGAACTTGATAAATTTTTATTACGTGCCTGTCTTTAGCGGATACATTAAATTAATTTCTTGTTAGGATAAGAAAGGTTTTCATTTTAATTAAATAAACAATAGTTGTTTATTCTATTTTAATGATTAGACTTATAATATTGCATAATTAGTTAACAATTTATATGTTTTAAGATGACTCAAATCAAACATTCCTCTAGCATTGTCGTTAAGCCGTATTAATGAGAAACGCATTTCTGAGTTACATATAGATGGTACTTGGATAAGTTTGATTTTGAATCATACGGAAGATGTGAACTTTGTCTCATTGGCAAAATGACTAAAGCTTCTTTTACCTGATCAGGTGAAACGACCACCACACGATTATGACTTATACATAATGATGTATGTGGTAGAATGCGTATGATGGTAAGGGGTGGCTTTTACTACTTCATAACATTTACTGTTAACTTCAGTAGGTATGGAAATGTATATCTTATGAAAGAACAAATCTGATTCTTTTGAAATGTTCAAAGAATGTAAGGCTGAAGTAGAAAAGCAAACAGAGGAAAGTATAAAAGTTCTGCGATCAGATCATGAAGAAGAATACTTAAGCCTCAATTTTAAGAGTTTCTCGAAGGAGTGTGATAGTGTATCATAACTTACTCCTTCTGGAACACCTCAATGGAATAGAGATTCTGGGAGGAGAAATCGTACCTTGTTGGACATAGTGCGATCGATGATGAGTCAAACGGATCTTCCATTAAGATTCTGGGGTTATGCTCTAGAAACGGCTGCATAAACACTTAACCAAGTTCCGACTAAAGCGGTTTAAAATACTTCGTATGAGATATAGAGTGATTAATGTCATAGCATGTCATTTATGAAAATTTAGGGACGTGAAGCGTTTGTAAAACGTTTAGCCTCTGACAAGTTTGGACCAAAATTAGATAGATGTTATTTTGAGGGATACCCAAGTGAGACTAGGGTATAGTTTTTATAATCCTTCTGAGAACAAAGTTTTTGTTGCTCGGGCCGTTGTATTTCTTGAGGGAGAACTATTTTCTATGAAAATTAGTGGGAGGATAATACATCTTGATGAAGATCGAGAACCACATGATAACATTGACCCAGAGTTGGAATAAGATCAGGATGTACATCAAAATGTTGAAAGTAATCATGTCCAAGAAACACGGATTATCTCAAAATGGTGATATGATGCTTACGAATAATGATAAAGCCTCTCACCTACCAAGATGCTATGAACAGTCCAGACTCCGAGAGATGGCTGGAGGCCATGAAACCGAGATGGAATCCATGTATCAAAATAAAGTATTGACTTTAGTTGATCCACTCGAAGGGGTAAAACCTATAGGGTGCAAGTGGGTTTTCAAGAAGAAAACTGACATGGATGGTAAAGTACAGACCTATAAGGTGTGACTAGTGGCAAAAGGTTTCAAAAAAATTCATGGTATAGACTATGATGAGACTTTTTCACCAGTTGCTATGGTCAAGTCCATCAGGATTTAGTTAGCAATAATTGCTTACTTTGACTATGAGATTTGGCAAATGGATGTCAAAACTGCTTTCTTATATGGGAGCCTTGAAGATGATGTATATATGATACAACCTGAGGGTTTTGTCAATCTAAAGTTTGCTAAAATGTTTGTAAGTTGTTTCTATCTATTTTAGATTGAAGCAAGCCTCAAGGAGAATGAATATTTATTTTGATAAAATGGTCAAAAAGTTTGGCTTTTTTCAAAACAAAGATGAACCATGTGTTTGCAAGAAGGTTATTGGGAGCCATGTGATATTCCTAGTATTATATGTAGATGACATATAACAAATATGGAATAATATACCTTCTCTACAGGCTGTTAAGACTTGGTTGAGAAATAGTTTCTCGATGAAAGACTTAGGTGATGTTACCTATATATTAGGGATCAAGATCTATAGAGATATATTGAAGATATTAATCGACCTAGTCGGAGTACATACATTGATAAAGTATTACATCATTTTATGATGCAAGAGACAAAAAACAGATATGTTTCGATGTCTCATGGGATAGTGATCTCAAAAGATAATTTCCCCCTAAATCATTAGATGATAAGGGCCGTTTGAGAAAGTTTAAGATGCATCAACAATTGGATCTATAATGTGTATAATGAAATGTATATATCCTGATATTTCGTATGCTTTGAGCATGACGATCAGATAGCAGTCTAATCCAGGTGAGGGTCACTGGATAGTTTTCAAGAATATTCTTAAGTACTTAAAGAGGACCAAATTTTTTTTTTGGTGTATGGGGAAGATAGGGAACTGGTTGTAAAGGGTTAAACTGATACTAGTTTCTGAACCTAATTTCTGGATAGACAAGGATGATTATGTGTCTCTATCTGGTTTATGTTTTATCTAAATATAATTGATGTTAACTTGAATAGTTCACAACAAGAATATTGATGATTATATGGAAGCCGAATATATTGATGCATTCGAAACAGCCAAGGAGACTGTCTAGGCATGTCCTTAAGCGATATCACCTTATTAATGAAATTAATGATCAAGGAGATATAAATGTAAAGTGCATAGTAATAATAGTGTTATAGACCCACTAACTAAGGCTTTGTTGCAGCAGAAGCACGATGGTCATACTAGTTCTATGAGTATTAGATACATGGGTGATTGGTTCTAGTGCAAGTGGGAGATTGTTAGTGTTTGTGCCCTAGAGACAACACTATGATGTTTTAGTTTAAGACATTTGGATTATTAATGTTTATGTTCTAACGATTATTCCCTTTATAATTTATTAATTCTTAATTTACTGCGATATAAATGCTAGATTAATAAATGTCCTTGAAATATGATATGCAATTCTATATCTCTAAGTACGTGACTTAGAAATAAGATTATGAGAATAGTTTCAATATTCCTAAAAGTCCCTAGCCAAGTATTATTATTAAAGTATAATAATAATACATTAAGACTGGTGTGTTTGTTGACTTATGATCACATCTCATTGATCATAGGTGTAGTGATACTAAAGTAAAAAATACAGGCATATATAAATGTATATATTTAAATGTACATGGTGCTGGACAGACCCGATGTGAGATTCTACATGTCTGTTGTGTCATAAGTAATTCTCATAGTGATAATGATGTAATGGTCCTTAGACCTGAAGTCATTATATTTCCTATACGAGAATTAATATATATTAATTCCATTAAAAGTTATCATTGATCGGGTAATGATAAAAGTGGACATTGGGTATAATATGAATCATATGAGAAATATAAATGATCTAGAAGGGATTTAACCCTCTTATTTTTGGAGTGATATTATTGGCCTTTTGTGTGAGCCGGAGTATGAAATGTGTGGCCATGCTCAAATGTTGATTTGATATGATAGTATACTCATTGATCAAGAAAACTTGGATTAAACTATGATGAGGATGACACATTACATGCCTCTAGTTTAATATATAATATTTGGTTAAAGGGATTATATAACATTATACATTATTCACGAAAGGTTTAATCGATCACTGATTCAATTATTATTACTTGGTTAGCTATGATGTATTACTAGATGTCGCTCATTGTATACGATTTTAAATTAGATATAAAATTCATTGCCAACATAATAATAACCTATAGGGTCACACACAAAGAATGCTTGAAGCATTATTTAATTTAAATTGGATTTAAATTAAATTAAAGTTTGAATTATTTATAATATTAATTAAGTATGACTTAATTAATTAGATAAATAATGATATTTGAATTTACTAATATCAATTATAAAATTCAGTTGTTAAATAATTAAGTGTGACGTAATTATTATACAAATAGGAATTTCGAATTAATAATAACTCCTAATTATTTAAGAGTTATAATTCTTTTTCAACTCTCTATTTAATATCTCTTGTGTGGCTGATTTTGTGTGTAAGACTTTTACTAAAACCCTAGCCACCAAGAGAGAAGATGGAGAGAGCAAGAAAAAACGAGTTTGTGCTAGTACACATCCAATCCTTGAGTTCAAATATTCATGTGGATACCGATAGAGCGTAGATCGCGAGAGCGGGATGCGTGGTGATTGAACAATCTTTAGATCTCCATTATTCAACCAATTTGTAAAGTTTTTTAAGGTAAACAATCCGATCTACGAATTAAATATCTATTTTTCGCATGGATCCTGCGGTGGGTTTCAAAAATTCTGGTTTTTCACATTTTTAATTACTGTTTCCATTACGTTTATGTGCACGAAACCCTTCAATATCAACTATGAAGCGCCATCTTCAAAATCAAATCATATAATTTTAGAAATAGTAACCAGTAGAATTTCATATTAATGAACAGTAGCGGCTACCTCACTGAACTTGCTACTAAACATAGATTCAAGATCCCAAAATTTACACATCCGATAAAACCTAGTAATTTGTCTAAACAGTTGAAGAGGAACAATGCAACTATGAACACAAAGCAGCACAATTATATTTATCATCATCTACTTATGTCGAATGATAAGTAAGCCCAAATAAATATATTAATTATCAACAACTTAGTTTACCTTAAGAAAAATTATATCCCCTAGTAAAATAGTTAATCATCAGAGTTCTAAAGATGTAAGTGAAGTAGCGAATAAACAAGAACAAGAAAATAAACGACAATCACACAAGACAAAGATTTACGTGGTTTAGAAATTCCTACTCCATAAGCCGCACTAATTTTGTATTGATCTCTCATAATTTATTGTGTTATGATTTTACAATTACATGAGTATTTATAAGAGAAGAACCTAGGCCTAAATCAAAATTATAGTCCAAATCTGAAAAGTAGACTAATCCATAAACTAATCTGAATCCAAATAGTCTATTTTCATGGGATTAATTAATAGACTCTACAAAACCAACAAGGGAGATGTCTGAACAATCGAACAATACCCCATTGGGATTTCTCTAAAAAAAAGGAAAGCTAAGAATTAAAAAAAGTCAGCATAAAAATAATAAATATAACAACTAAAAATGGACATAAGTAACATACAACATGCATCACAGATTCACTGGTCAAACACCTTCAGGTGTTATATTGCTCGACATAACGTCAAGTCAATCAAGTACTCTATAAGATTAAATGTAACTTCACTTTTTTTGGACAAGTTTTAGCATCTTTAATCTTCTAAAATACAGGTTGAAATGAAGGTCGTGCATCATTTAAGTAGTCTTACATGGTAAATCATGATACCAGTAACCAGATACATTATGTACACTCCACCCGATCCCCATGAAAGTTTTCACAAAAAATTAACATTTATCATAAAGTGTAATATACAACAAACATTTCAAATGTAGCCGAATTCTCCTCCTATAAAGAAAAAAAATCAGAAGTGTAATCTACAAGTTTGAATCATAGGGGTATATTCTCTGATATCTTTGATTATTAACATGAAAGGCTTTTCAAATTGGTTTCAATAAATAGAATAGGGCAATAATTTCACTCAGATGCAGAGCAAGTAATTTTAGAAAGAACATGTACATATATAGCCATATTTATTGTATTGTGTCAATATCAACAATTTTCCCCACATGGGTATACCAACAATTTACCAAGACTCAGGTCACCTAACAAACACATAGCTACTTCTTTTTGGTGTCTAAAATTAAGATATATAAAATTATAACCTTCAATGTCAAGTAAAGTTTATTTTTTATTTTTTTTTGCTAAATTAAGTATATATTAACAAGAAAAGAGGGATTGACCCTTGCTCTAGTAGACCTAGAGAAATGTCAAGTAAAGTTAGTAGTCATTGTTATATTATTACTACATTTGAGCATAAAAATCACATATGACTATCATACAATTTTATAATTATGATTGTTTTAAAATCAAGTTACAAGGAAGCTTAATTTTGCAAATATAAACAGAAACTAGTGAATAATCACAGACAATATTTTTAAAAAATTCCACAAGGTGTCGAACTATTTTTATTAATGTAAAGGTTTAAGTCACTTGACACACTGAACGTCATTGATTATTCTTTGTTAATAGAGTATGTAACCGTAAGTACGACGATAATTAGTATGGGGACGTTGCTTGACCAACTACACACATGTAGAACTTGATAACTATATACCGTGAGGATCTGATCCTATTAAGCTGCTAATTTACATCTTTAAAAGCTTTTCAAGTTACTATCCAAAAAAGATACTATAGCCTTATATCCAGGAAATAACCAAGTAGAAGTATTTTACTTACGGACTAATCTTAAGAATAAAATTCAAGAGGTACATAACACGTAGTAACTATCAAGCGCCATCTTCAAATTTAAATCATATAATTTCAGAAATAGTAACCAGCAGAATTTCATATAAATGAACAGTAGTGGCTACATCACTGAACTTGCGACTAAACATTGTTTCAAGATAAAAAAATCTACACATCTGATAAAACCTAGTAATTTGTCTAAAGAGTTGAAGAGCAACAATGTAGGGAACTCTCTAATGTGAATTTAGCTGACTATAGTGGAACAATCCCAGTCTTCACACAACCAAATTCCTTAAACTCCATTGATCTATCTGGAAACCATTTCACTCATGGGATTTTAAATTAAATGGCCCGCTTGCACAAGGCCAAGCTATCAAACAATCAACTAATGTATGACCTTTCTTTGATTACATTGCCAACAATCAACAATGAAATTTCAGGTAGTATTCCTCAATTCCCGGAAGGCTCAAGTTTGACATTGCTCAACATAGGGAGAAACAAGATTACTGGCCAAATTCCTAATTATATGATTTCAGATAATAGTAACCTGCAGAATTACATATAAAGGAACATAAGTAGACATGTCACTGAAATTTGCTACTAAACATAGTTTCGATATCCA
This sequence comes from Apium graveolens, assembly GCF_009905375.1. Lineage (NCBI taxonomy): Eukaryota > Viridiplantae > Streptophyta > Magnoliopsida > Apiales > Apiaceae > Apium > Apium graveolens. The sequence continues at coordinate 201,782,087 of NC_133647.1, forward strand.
AACATTTACATCATCTGATAACCACCTAGTAATATGTCTTAAACAATTGAAGCTATAAACACAAAGGGCAGCACAATTATATTCATCATCAATCATCTACTTAAGTGGAATGATAAATAAGGACAAAATTAAAATAAAACATCAATGTGGAAAGAAGCAACAAACTATTATCTTGCGATCAGTGGGAATAGGATCGTGATAATAATGGGTATCATCCAAGAAAATTAGATCAAATCGGTAGTCTTCCGGCGCCAAAATATCCGATCCATCCCCGACACAGCCTATAAGGTAATTAATTTTGAATTAGGATACTCCGAATCAGGACCGATAACCCTCATGCTTCCAAACTGCTTCCAGTACGACCTTTCCACAAGAGGATCCACCGTCTTTTGAGACATTCTTTATTAAACTTCTCCGGATGGACCTGTTCAGGGGAGTCCTATTCCAACACTACACTTCACCAAGTACAGAGGGCGGAAGTCACCTTCCATAGTGCCAAAACGAATTCTCAAAATTGTACTTGGTAAAATTTAGTGGTTGAATAGGACTCCCCTAAACAGGTACATGATGCAAAAACTCACGCAGAGCATCCAAGTGTTCATCCTCGGTTACCAGAATAGTGTCGGCGAAAGGGTTGAGTAAGTTGAGGAGCTTGAATTAACTGCTGAGGAAGATGTACTAAAGGATTAAGAGCAAGTCCAACAGCTTTGTACTCTTAAAGTTCAATTATAAGGATTTTGACAAAAAAAATGGCACTCCAACCCGAGCCGTGCATGAGATTTTATGTGCCCAGTACAAAATAAAGAAATGTGCCCCTAAGCAGAAAATTTTGAAGCAAATAAAATAATAAATATATCTTTAAAAATTTTATTTTTAATATAATTTTATTAAATTAAAAATTGAAAAGAATATTACACGTACATAAATAGTAAACTTATTTAAATTTATATACAGATCAATTAATTAAATTACTTTTCGAATTTTTAATAAACATATAAACATTAAATATATATATAATCTAATTAATTTAATCATCTAAATAGAATTACTGAAAAATGATATAGTGTACAAATTTTCTAAATAAAAATTAGTATTTACCGTTGTATTTTATTATTAAAATCAATAGTATAAATTATTTACCAAAAAACTTAATATTTAATAAATAATATCTTATAGTTTTGCTCAATATAATAATTTAATTTTTTTTACTTTTACTATTTTTTAACCTTTTTTTATTTGTACATTACTTTTTTTTTTGAAAAAACAAAATTAATACTTATTTTTAATTTTTTACACAAAATATAATCTAAACAAGCATCAGGGTCCTATTCCGTTGAACCACTTGCACACCCTCAAGTACGGCCCTGACTCTAAAAATATTTTGGTAATTCCTTAAATGACTGATACATGATATTCATTCTTTATTTTTAAAGAACTTTTAATGCTTCCTATAATACTTTTAGCAATAATAAATTGAAATTCAAAATCATGTCTGAAATCACTAAGATTTAATAATATTTTTAAGACACCTACTAAAACACTCTTGGATTTGATATGTGACTATGTAAAATGATTTGTGGATAGGATAAAATTAGTGTGCACTAGAATCAAACACTTATATTTTTACTATTGCCAAACCACGATGATGCTCGCAATCCGGGTTCAAATTGCCACGCTGGCAATCCGTAACTCAACGCTCCCACCAATGAGGAAAAATTGTATTTCAAAACCTTGTATTTTCCCCCTAAATTAATAATTAAGGTAGCGTTTTAGTCGTAAACTACACACATTTTATTATAATTTTACATTTTTTTTAAAGTACGTAAAAACGTCATGTCCTGAGTATATTATAACTACTATTTTTGTCTGCTACGCTCGGCTTTTGTAAAAAAAAAAATTAAATGTTTTTTGTAATATTTTATTTTGTTTTGCTTAAAAAAATAACGAAATTATATTTCCTCATAATTGTGAAATTATATTTCCTCATAAATATAAGTAATATAAGTGTCTTAGCTAACAGATACGTCATAACAATATTTGTAAAAGTAGTTTAATTGATGTTTGCAACATCAATATTACTCTTCTGGACATTCTTCTTAATATTAGTGTATAAATCGCTCCGTAGATTGGTTTGATTTGTTTTCAACCACCAGAAACGAAATTATTCAATGCAGGAAAATGCATCAACCACATATTGTTGAAACAATCATCCACCCAAACGCGCAGTTTGTCTTAAAAGTATAAAACATGTTACAAAAGTGTTAAAGGCCTTCATACTCACTAATTCTAATTCTAATTACTCACTCATTTTTTTTATTTTTTTTGACTAATTCATAATATTATAAAATTTTAAGTAAAATTTGTAAAAAAAACCCTTTATATAACCTTTAATCAACATACACAAGAAATAATTTTTCCCATATCATAAAAATATTAATATATAACATTTTCTTTAATATTTACTTATTTTTTAAACTAAACTAACACATTCATTTCAAATAAACTAGATATTAACCAGGTATCAGCCCAGGGACTAATCTAGTATTGTCAAACTCTCAAATATTGGTCAATGCAAAAAAGGAATCAAAGAGATATGTAACAGATATAGTCAAAATATATGCACATATTTACAACAAGGAATAACATTTTACCTTCATTTAGGTGAACTTGGAACTTGTATGAGTAATAATTTTTTGACTAATTTGCAATTTGCATCCCAAAACTTTGGATGAATCTCACTTCAGGTTTAATATTTTATACTAAAACAGTTTGCACCCCAAAGTTTAAAAATGTTGTCAATAAGCATCCCTTTAACGTTTCTGACGTTAAGTCAGACGCTAACGTTATTGTCAGATGGGTATGTCAGTTAATGTATATTTTAAAAAAATTAATGCAAACGTAAATTACAGTCTACATCCCGTATTTTATCTTGAATCTCATTTTAGGTCTATGTTAGATATATTTGTGATGTCATGGCTAATATGATTTGTGTTTAGTTTTCATATCTTAATTAACAGGACAAATCAGTACTTAACTGGAAATCAATACTTATACTGAAGTCAGGACTTAAGATATCAGAACTTAAGTTATCGGAAGATATTCATCAGGAGATAATATCAGGACTTAAGGAGACTTTCAGATAAGGAAGGCGGCTGATTAAAGGGAAAGAAGATCGAGACTAAAATAAGAAGAGATATGCATGGAGAAGAATTCTATGAAGTTAGAATACTTGAAAGAAAAGATAACTGATTGATATATTTTAGGATACAGAATCATATTCCATATCAATTAGAACTTATCTTGTAACTGTGTGTCTATATAAACACAGCATAGGATTTACACTATATGTGTTATCTTAATCGAGAATATTATTCTTTGTAACCCTATCAGCTCTCGTGATATTTGTTCATCACTGAGAGAGAACAGTTCTTTGTAACAGAGTTTATTGTGTTGAATAAAATGTGTGTTATGTTACTTAAGTTCTTTATTCGATTTGATTGTAGTAAACATTGTATTCAACCCCCTTCTACAGTGTGTGTGACCTAACAAGTGGTATCAGAGCAATCTGTTAACATACATACAGTAAAGATTCAAAAACAATCATGTCTGAAGAAGAAACTCTCCAACCAAGCCCACCAAAACTGAAGAAACTCCAAAAATCATAACCCACAGTCGATATGAGACAATAAGAGTTCCCATGTTGAGACCTTCTGAGTATTCCATATGTAAAATGAAGATGGCTATATTTCTGGAAACTACAGATCCAGAATATCTTGACAGGATTAATGAAGGACCACATATGCCAACCAAACTCTCTGTGGAAGTTGCAGGCCAGCCAGCAAAGTCTATACCAAAGGAGAAAAGTGATTACACAGCTGAAGATATCTCATCGATTGCCAAGGATGCAAAGGTAAGACACTTGCTGCATAGTGCCATTGATAATGTCATGTCAAACAGGGTAATCCAATGCAAGACTGCAAAGGAGATATGGGATGCTTTGGAAATAAGGTGTCAAGGAACTGATGTAATCAAAAAGAACAGGAAGACTATACTCACTCAAGAGTATGAACACTTTGACTCAAAGCCTGAGGAGTCACTAACTGGTTTATATGACAGATTTGTCAAACTCTTGAATGATATGTCACTAGTGGACAAGGAATATGATCATGAAGATTTAAATTTTAAATTCCTGTTAGCTCTTCCTGAAAGATGGGATTTAAAGGCCACAATAATAAGAGACAACTATGCTCTTGAGGAAATAACTCTTGATGAAATTTATGGGATGCTCAAGACTCATGAACTTGAGATGCAACAAAGAAGCAAGATGAATGGAAGAAAGTCAAAGATAATTGCTCTTAAGGCTGAGGAGGAAATCCCCAAAGTTGCTGCCTCAAGGAAAGGCAAGGGAAAGGCTCTCATCACAAAGTCTGATACTGAGTCATCAAGTTCTGATAGTGATGATGACTCAGAAACTAAAAGTTTACCTGAGATGGACCCTGATGAAGAGATGATGAAACTGTGTGCTCTAATGGTGAAAGGTATCACAAAGATTGCATACAGGAAATTCAGAAAAGGAAAGAAGTCTTCCAGGAAAGGTGCAAGTTCTGATAAGAAAGGTTCCAGAAAATCTGAAGGGAGAGGAGGAAAGTCTGACAGAGGAGATTACTCAAATGTCAAATGCTACAACTATGGTGAGAAAGGCCACGTATCTCCTGATTGCTGAAAAGGGAAGAGTGACAAAGGCAAGGCTCTTGTCATAAAGAAGAAAAGCTGGTCAGATGCTTCAGATTCTGAGGATGAGGAAAACTATGCCTTGATGGAAAATGCTGATAGCAGTCCTGATACTGCTGAGTTAAAGGAAGAATAAGAATTTAAACTCCTTACCTTCAAAATCAGGAGTTAAGAGTCAGTTTGTTAGATATAAGCCACAAAATCCTTGTTTTCATTGTGGTAGTTTATGGCATTCCATTTATACTTGGCAACAGGAAAAACATCCTAGTTCTGGATAGTGGATGTTCAGGACATATGAATGGAAATAAAGCCCTGCTATCAGACTTTGTGGAGAAAGCTGGCCCAGGTGTTTCTTATGGAGATGGAAACATGGGAAAAACTCTGGGATATGGCAATATCAATCTTGGGAATGTCATCATTGAAAAAGTAGCTCTGGTCTCAGGACTTAAACACAATCTGCTGAGTGTTAGTCAAATTTGTGACAAAGGTTATCATGTGGATTTATTTGAAGAATACTGTGAAGTTGTAAGCAAAACTACAGGCAAAGTTGTTCTGAAGGGATATAGACATGGTAACATTTATGAAGCCAAGCTTTCAACAAGTTCTGATGGTTCTGCAATCTGTCTGTTAAGTAGAGCATCAATTGAAGAAAGCTGAAATTGGCACAAGAAACTCTCTCATTTAAATTTTAACAATATAAATGAACTAGTCAAGAAAGATCTTGTGAGAGGACTGCCAAAATCAGTGTTTGCTCCTGATGGCCTTTGTGATTCATGTCAAAAGGCAAAACAAAGAAAATCTTCATTCAAGAGCAAGACTGAATCTTTAATTCTTGAGCCTTATCATCTACTACATGTTGATCTATTTGGTCCAGTGAATGTCATGTCTATTGTAAAGAAGAAATATGATATGGTCATAGTGGATGAGTTCACCAGATACACATGGGTGTATTTCTTGCACACAAAAAGTGAAACTGCATCTATCTTGATTGATCATGTCAAACAACTGGATAAATTGGTCAAAGACTCTGTGAAGATCATAAGAAGTGATAATGGCACTGAGTTCAAGAATTTGATCATGGAAGAGTTCTGCAAAGACCAAGGAATAAAGCAGGAATTCTCTGCTCCTGGAACTCCACAGCAAAATGGAGTTGTTGAAAGAAAGAATAGAACTCTTATTGAAGTTGCACGAACTATGCTTGATGAAGCAAAGTTACCAACTTACTTTTGGGCTGAAGCTGTACAGACTACTTATTTTACTCAGAATGCAACACTTATCAACAAGCATGGAAAGACACCATATGAGATGGTGAAGAAAAAGAAGCCAAATCTGAAGTACTTTCATGTATTTGGATGCAAGTGTTTTGTTCTTAAGACTCATCCTCAACAGCTATCCAAATTTGATTTAAAACTGATGAAGGAATTTTTGTTGGATATCCACTTTCCACAAAAGCCTTCAGAGTCTACAATTTAAGAACAAGGGTTGTCATGGAATCTATCAATGTCTCTTTTGATGATAAGAAGATTACTGGATGAAGATTTCAATGATCATGAACAGCTGAGATTTGAGAATGAAACTTTAAATTCTGATTCTGTAAATTCTGATGGTTTAAATCCTGATACTGCAAACTCTGATAAGTTAAACTCTGATGGGTTAAACTCTGATGGATTAAACTCTGATTTTATTGAAACTGTGGTGACTACAACAAAGGAAAATGCACCAGTACAGGGGGAACATATTGAAGATCCAACCACATCTCGAGAAGCATCAGAACCTAGGACAGGCTCTTCAAGTTCTGATTCATCAAGTGCTGATGGGCCAAGTTCTGATAATTCTGGAAACTCAAATACTGAAGGATCCAACTCAGAGAGCATAATTTCAGGTGGAGCATTCAATAATGATGATGAAGACAACATGGATCATGGGGGAGCATCCAGTTCTAGAGATCACCTTCCATCTGCAAGGAAGTGGACTAAAGCACATACACCTGACTTGATTATTGGAAATCATGATGCAGGTGTCGGAACTAGAACAGCTACATCAAATGAATGTCTCTATCATTCTTTTCTATCTCAGACTGAACCAAAGAAAGTGGAAGAAGCTCTTCAAGATGCTGATTGGGTGCAAGCAATGCAGGAAGAGTTAAATGAATTTGAAAAAAATAAAGTCTGGCCCTAGTGCCAAGACCAAAGAACAGATCAGTTGTTGGTACAAAATGGGTGTTCAGAAATAAAACTGACAGTGATGGCATAATTACAAGGAATAAAGCAAGGCTGGTTGCAAAAAGATATTCTCAACAGGAGGGAATTGATTATGATGAAACATTTGCACCAGTTGCTAGATTGGAAGCCATAAGGATATTTTTGGCTTATGCTGCTCACAAACAGTTTACAGTCTTTCAAATGGATGTAAAAAGTGCTTTTCTTAATGGAGAATTGGAAGAGGAAGTATATGTTGAACAACCTCCAGGTTTTATAGATCCAAAATTTCCAAATCATGTCTACAGACTTGATAAAGCACTTTATGGCCTTATGCAAGCTCCAAGAGCATGGTATGAGACTTTAGCTCAATTTCTTCTGAAAAGTGGATTTAACAGAGGGACTATTGACAAAACATTGTTTTACCTCAACCATGGAAAGGACTTACTTTTGGTGCAGATATATGTTGATGATATCATTTTTGGTTCTACAAATGACAGACTTTGTAAGAAGTTTTCCAAGCTGATGCAGTAAAGATATCAAATGAGTATGATGGGAGAACTTAGCTATTTTCTGGGCCTTCAAGTCAAGCAGAATGAAGAAGGAACTTTTATTTGTCAATCCAAGTACACCAGAAATTTGTTGAAGAAATTTGGAATGCAAGATTGTTCAAATGCATCCACTCCCATGGTCACTGCAACAAAATTGGATAAGGATACTGGTATATCAGTAGATATTACTGATTACAGAGGTATGATTGGCTCATTACTCTATCTAACTGCAAGTAGACCTGATATGATGTATGCTACCTATCTTTGTGCAAGATTTCAAGCAGATCCAAGAGAACCTCACTTAACAGCTGTGAAAAGAATTTTCAAGTACCTTAAGGGTACAACTAATCTAGGATTGTGGTATCCTAGGGAATCAGACTTTAAGCTAATAGGTTACTCAGATGCAGATTTTATAGGGTGCAAAATTGATAGGAAAATCACAAGTGGAAGCTGCCAATTTCTTGGAGGCAGATTGGTTTCTTGGTTTAGCAAGAAACAGAAGTCAATTTCCACATCAATTGCAGAAGCAGAATATATTGATGCAGGAAGCTGTTGTGCACAGATTCTTTGGATGAAGAATCAGTTACTGGATTATGGGTTATCATATTCTAAAATCCCTATTTACTGTGATAATCAAAGTGCTATTGCTATAACAGGTAATCCAGTTCAGCACTCAATGACAAAGCACATCATTATTAGGTACCACTTCATAAGGGAACATGTGATGTAAGGTACAGTGGAATTGCACTTTGTTCCAACAGATCAACAACTAGCAGATATCTTCACAAAATCACTATGTGAAGCTACTTTTACAAGAATGGTAAATGAACTTGGAACGGTTTCAGGTTCTTTCTCTAAATTTGCTTAGTTTATGTTCTGGTACATCAGACTTTATGATCAGTATTTACAGATATTCCTATCTTTGTGTATTCTGTGCTTAAATTGAAATTTTCTAAGTGCTGATTGTTGTCTGATGTGAATTTCTAAACCCTGATAGTGATATGAATGTTTCTGTGACTATTCAATCCAATGAGGATAACTGTGTAGATGTTAACCTAGTAGTCTCTAATATACTAATGATCCCATGTTTGAAGTAATTGTTTATGTGGAAATCTGTTAACACAAGCAAATTCTGATATTGAACTTGGTTAGGTTTACTTTGTGTATCTTATTACTAAGTCAAAAACTAGAATAGCGCTTCTTATCTGTTAAGTTTTGATGTTGGTAAGTCTTATGGATGTACTAAGTGCTGATAAGCCTCACTTATCTAAAGAAAAAGTAAAGAAAAAGAAATACATGTCAAGTACTCGTTTGAGATCTAGAGTAAAAATGTGGAAAGGAAGACCCAAGTGCATTGCTGGTATTAAGTAATAAGCATTAGAAAAGCAAAAAATTTCTTGGTGACTTTTCACACTCTATGATTAATGGAGTAATACTCTGACAACAGCATAAATTCTGATAAGCAGTTGTGACTCACTTGCACTGAGAAGCCACTGTAAAAAGGAATTTCAAAAGATGCATAAAATGAGCACAAAACAGTTTAAGGGGACTCAAGCATAAACTCATTCTATAGTAGACTTCAGAATAATAAAAGATTTTGAGCATAGTTCTTAGTTATGTCTTATTTCTAAGATGTACTGAAGTGAATCAGACTTTACTCTTTGTCTGATATTTAGCTTAAAGCACACACTTACACTTCATATGAATGATAAAAATTACTGTGGTGATCAATATTATTTTAGATGAACAGTTTAAGTATTAATTGCACAAATTCTGAGGACAAGTTCTGATGATTAAGTTCTGAGGAAATCATATCAGTATTTGTGTGAAGAATTACAGGAATAATCATTCACTTTTTGAGTTAAGAAACCATATTCTGATGACCTTTAAATTATAATAATAATCAAGTTCTGATGCTTATGTGGCAGTATTTATTTACTTGATTTATTTTTGGTCATTACTTGAATGGTTATATTTTTTCAGAATATTGGATTGTGTGAGATAAAGAAGTAATAATCATTTGTTTAGTGGGAACAATTTTTTTTTGAAAAACTAAACGTGCAAAGTAATCATTACTTATTTACCGTGCCCATTAACTTTTGTCTTAACTGCTGCATGGCTGACAGGTGTAAAGGTATGTTCCACTTCTCAATAACTGTTGTCACGTGGGATGTTTAAATAAAAGAGATAAAAGATTTTCAAATCTTTTATTCACATTTCTATTCTATTCACTCTCTCTCTTTTCTTATTCTCTCAAATTTTCTGACGGTTTTCTATACAGACATTTCATCAAACACCTTTCAGGCAATCTTATTTCTCACTTATTTCTGATGGCGCCCAAGGATTTAATTGTTGATGGAGCTAAGTTTGTACCAAATAACTATTCTGCAATCCTGAACAAGGCTGAAGCTCCATCAGATCTACACTTTGTGCAAGATTTTTTAGCTAATAGTGAGATTGGGTATGTTTTGACCCAACCTCAATCTATTTCAAGCAAACAAGTACTGACGTTTTGGCGAACTGGGCTATTTGATAATGGTGGTGATGCTGGTTCACCAAGCATCATTTTTACTTCAGGAGATGTCGAGTATGTGGTTACCAGGTCGACTGTTTGCAAAGCTCTCCATTTACCTGAAGATTGTACATTTTCTACAGTGGAGAAGCCGGGTTTATAGCAGCTTATGGCAAGTTTAGGCTATGAGCAAAGCTTGGGAAAGCTAGGTCAACTGAAACGACCTTATATCAGAAAGGAATGGAGCTTTTTCTTTGACTGTATCACCAAGGCATTCGCCAACAAATGCTCCAACTTTGATGCTATTCCCATAATGAGTCAGCAAATCGGGTATGCCCTTATCAATCAAACTCATTTTGATTATGCAAGTGTTGTGCTAGGTTTCATAGGGGATAGGATGACAGAGGATAGGAATGTAGTATACTTTGCTAGATTCTATCAGCTTATATATACTTTTTATTGTGCTGATGAACCCCAACTAGCCAGTGATTTAATTTCACCCTTTAAGCTTGCAAAAAGGGCCTTTAATGATTTGTTAAATGCTGATAATAAGAAACAAGTGTTGAGACCCTTACAGATTCCTCAATCAGTAAAACAAATCCTGGTAAATGCTGATCTACAAACTTATACAACTGTCTATCCTAATGTACAACCCATCAACTCATCACAGCCACCACAACAACCATCAGAACATACCATCTCTCACTCACCTCAAACTCAACCACAACCTTCAGCACATCCAGTGAAGCCTTCATCTTCAAAACCCAAGAGGACACTGACTGTGCCTCAGTCTCAGCAGAAGAGTGGGAGAATTATTCTGAGAGATGAGTCAGATAATGAGGAACAGGTTCCACCATCAGAACCTGTTGCTGTAGAAGCTGAGAAGATCTCTTCTCGGAAAGATGCAGAAACTGGGAGTTCTAGGCCCCTCAAAAGGCTTAGAAAGCAAAATTCGGATGATAAGGATCCCAAAGTCTCTACTTCAGCAAAGAGACTTAAAAAGCAAAGAGTCAGGAGGGCTGTAAGTGAATCATCAAACTCTGAAGAAGGACTGGAAGCAGCAGCTGAGGAAGGGGGTCAGGAATCTCTGATCCCAACAGAACCTATTGTAATTAAATTACTTCCCACTCCTGAACCAAACCTTGCTGAAGCTCACAAATCTTCTATTCAAGAGCCAGAGCATATTCCAGAGCAAGTGCATACACCTCATGTGTCTCCTGTAATTGATCCAGTACATGCTGAAGAACCAGGTACACGTGTTGAAATTGATATTCATAACTTGGTTGTGCCTGAGGTTCTGTACTTGGAATCTCCACCCACTCAAGTTACTCCACCAACAACACCAATCTTAGATGCTGATTTCACTGCAAAAATTCCAACAACACCTCTTCTGAATCTAGATGCTGAAGATCAAATATTAGGTGGGCATCAGAATTTGGATGTTGATCAGAACTTAGGTGTAGATCAGCACTTAGAGGATGATTTTGAAACCTCTATAGCCTCACACACTGTTATTCTATCAGAGGATGCTGATACTGCAGGCTCTGTAAGTTCTGATGCTGCAAATGCTGCAAATACTGGTGAAGCTGCTACAAATGTAGATGCTGATGCAGCTGGTCCATCTGGACATGCACCTCAACAAACTCTCTGCAAAGCTGATCTAATCAAGAAGTTTGTTAGAGAGGAAGCACCAGTACCTTGGAGTGAAACTCCTAGAGGAAAGGAGTGGACTAAGGAATGGAACAAAGTTGGTTTTGTCCCTAATCAAAACATTCTTGCTGAGCACCTGGCCAAAGCTGATGAAATGCTGATAAATGATGATTTCAAAGCACAGCTTAGAGTTACTGCATTGAGTACAAGGCACCTTCAAGGTCAACACTCATTAACTCAAGCCAAGGTGAACAAACTTCAAGAGTCAATTTTTCAGCAAGACATGAATGCCAAGCTGGACAAGAAAAGTTTCTTCAAGCCAACTTTTGACAGAATTGAGTATATTGAGAAAGCTCAGGAGAAGCAACAAGCTCAAATTTCTGAAATTCTATAGAATCAAGCTTCTCAGAAAACTCAACTCAATGAGATCCAATCCTCAGTGGAATTGCTTGTCTCTCTTCTTCTACCTGTTGATGCCAAAAAGGGGGAGAAAATGATTAAGTCCAAATGCAAATCTATTCAACCACTGAAGGGTAAGGATGATGGAAATGATGACCAGGGAAACTCTGAGAAGGGTAGAGATCATGGTCAAGGCAAAGGTTCTTCATCTAGGAAAGCTGGAACTTCTACACAGAGATGAAGCTCTAATGTTGATAGAAGAATAAGTTCTGGTAAACAAGTTCTGACTAAGCCTGATGTTCTGATACAGGGTGAAAGTCAAGAATCACAGAAGTTTATACAGATACTGAAGCTCAAGGGGAAAGAAACAACAGTCTACTATCAAGACCCCAAGTTACAAAAGCTGGATGAAGAAATTTCAAAGAGATTATTTCTTAAAGACAATCCAGGAATGAACCTTGAGAATCTGAAGGAAGAAGAAGCCAGACTTAAAGCAAAAAATGTCAAATCCAAGTCTAAAGCTTCCATTGTTAAAAAGAAACTTCCAAAGCCTAAGGGCATTGTGATTAAAGAGAAGACAATTTATGAGGCAACCAAAGCCAAATCACAAGTGGAGATAGATCCAAGGTTCAAGGGCAAAGCTAAAGTTGATGATTTTGTAAAAGTCTATCTGCCAATCATGGATGAAGAAATAATTGTTGAAGAAGATACTAGTCTTACTCTGAAGAAAAAGAAGATTTCTTAACCAACCTCTGACATGGCTCAAGTTGTTCAGAGTCAAGATATAGTAAGTTCTGATATGACAAGGAAGCAAGCAACCTCTGACATAGCTCAAGTTGGATTGATATCAGAAGATAAGAAGATGGGTACATTAACATCTGACAGTGCTCATGTTAAACCCACTACTAGTCTACTACCAGGTATCACAAAAGCTCAACAGACTCAACCTTTGAAGACTACATCAAGTGGTTTTGAAGCAAGAGTTATTCAAGGAAAGGAAGCAAGAGATAAATCAGGATTGGGTAGTTCTGATGAAAGAAGAATACACAACACTACCAATGATCCAACTTCCTTAAGTGAACCAGGAGTAGGAGCAACTCCTGAAAGATTGAATCAACTTGAATCTGTATAAATGGTTTACCACTCTGTATTGAAAGAAGATATCATGTTATATTTTATGACAGATGGGAGGGTATTCCAGATTAGGAAGAATGCAATTAGATTGAAGTATTTTGAAGAACTGGAACATTTCTATTCCTACTTCAAGTGAAGAACAGATCAACAAATGGTGCTGCCAGTTATTTGAAATCTGATATTCAAAGGCAAAAGAAACTTTACTCTGTAAAGTCTGACAGACCATACTTTCCTAAGTACAGAGATCACAATAGAGAAATAGTTGAGATGAAGCCTAATACCGCAAAAATCACTACATATCTTGGTATTAAGGGTCTCGAGTTCAATCTAGAGTCTGATAAAGCCTATGTCATCAGACTGGATCAGGAGATAAGAAAAGCAAAGATAAATGATCTCAGAGCAGCTATCTTTCAAACTGGTGAAGATACAGTTGAACTGAAAAATGCTAAAAGAAGGATGGTCAATGAACTTGAATATGCTGAGAAAACACTTTTGAAGAACTATCTCAGAACAACTCCTGACATCAAAGAGATCATTCACTGAAGCCAAGTCAAAGATCTACAACTGCTTAAATTCTAAAGAATATACAGATTAAAGCTGATATCAGACTTTAAGGATGGTAAAAGCTGCAACGACTGTAAATTGTAGTAATCTAGTCAAATTCTCATGCATTTGTACTTAATGTTTTTGACATCATCAAATATCTGTTGAACTTGTATATTCTGCTAATTTATAAGTTGGGGGAGATTGTTAGATATATTTGTGATGTCATGGCTAATATGATTTATGTTTATTTTTCAGATCTTAATTAACAGGACAAATCAGTACTTAACTGGAAATCAGTACTTATACTGAAGTCAGGATTTAAGATATCAGAACTTAAGTTATCAGTAGATATTCATCAGGAGATAATATCAGGACTTTAGGAGACTTTCAGATTAGGAAGGAGGTTGATTAAAGGGAAAGAAGATCGAGACTAAAACAAGAAGAGATATACATGTAGAAGAATTCTATGAAGAATAGAATACTTGGAAGAAAAGATAACTGATTGATATATTTTAGGATACAGAATCATATTCCATATCAATTAAAACTTATCTTGTAACTGTGTGTCTATATAAACACAATATAAGGTTTACACTATATGTGTTATCTTAATCGAGAATATTATTCTTTGTAATTCTAGCAGCTCTCGTGATATTTGTTCATCACTGAGAGAGAACAGTTCTTTGTAACAGAGTTTATTGTGTTGAATAAAATGTGTATTCTGTTACTTGAGTTTTTTATTCGATTTGATTGTAGTAAATACTGTATTCAACCCCCTTCTACAGTGTGTGTGACCTAACAATCTATAACTTTATACTATACCAGTTAGCATCCCAAAATTATTTTAAACAAATAAATAAATTTGTTTAAAATAAATAAATTTGTTTTTCAAGTTTTGATATAATTTAAAATAAAATATAGTAAGTCGAAGTATAATATTCCCTCTATCCCCCAATTCTTTACATTGGGAGATGGGCGCTCGACACGCATTTTAAAACTCTTATGAAATATAGTTGCCTCAATTTTTTTTAAATTCTTTTCTTCTAAATAAAAATTTAATGTTCATTTTTTTGTACAAAAAAAAAGAAAATTTTAAAAGTTAATTATGGTACTATAATTTGTAGTAGCCTCAATTATGAGACTGATGGAGTATGATATTAAGAAAAAAGAGTAAATAATCATTAGCTAAATAAAATAAATGTAACGAGAATAATTAAAATAGTCTGATCCTAACACTTGAATATTAATTTAATCGGTCAAGATTATATAATATTATATGATATCTACTTGTACAATACTTAAAATATATACTTAAATTCATAAATAACTTATACTTTTATGATTTGTAAATTTTTTAAATAAAGTAATATCGTATTATAAAATCCTTAATCATCTTTTTCTCTATTTTTTTTCTAATTTCAGTTATATTATAATTGTGAAAACAACACTGAATTATTTATTATTTTGTGAGTTTTGTGTAAGTCATATAATTTTATAAATTGACTTTTAGAACTTAATATACAACCAAAATAGTAACTATCTCAGTCCAAATATAAATTAATACATCTTAACAAACAATTCAGATTAAATGAATAAATCACAAATATAATAGGATACAAGAGATAAGCATAAACAAAGGTCTTAAGTGCTGAAGAACATATATCTCACTAAAGCAATTAATCACGTTCAACAAATATTCAATCACATGTTTAAGATCATCTAAAGTAACATGCACAAGTTAAACATCAATCCTAGATACTAGAAAATAATCTAGTAAACTAGTTCAACATTATATATGTGTGATGCTATCATGCTTGTACGTGTGTTAAACATTTAAGTACTATGATCTTAACATGCATTGAATATTGAAAACAAAATATTACAGTGGTTCAAGAATTTCAGACCTAAGATATGTGAGTTGGACCATCTTTAAAGTTTTCCATGAAAACAAGATATTCATTATTCTCGTCATCTAATCCATCCCAACTCTTTCTCGTGCACTATAAGTTTTGACTGGTTGCTTCCCTAAGAAAACATTCCCCCTTTGTCTCAACTCTTAACTGAATCCCTACTCATCCTTGTTTGTCAACCTTCTTGTTCTGTTGTAGCAAAACCCCGATATTTACTTGACACATTTCTCTTGTCAGAATTGTAGCTATCAAATCTTGTATATGTCCCAATCTCAGTCTTGTAATCACCCCTTGAATTGAATCTGTAAGAATCTATGCTTCAGAATAGATAGGCTTGATCCTTGGATATAGCTTAAGTACTCCTTGTGAATCTGATGCGACTAGACTTCCCTGACAAGTGAAACACTACCCAGACGTCCAGTCCCTCAAGTACTTCTACCTGAGTTTCCTATGATTCAGCTATCAGTAACTCTTACATTCTGAACCGAGGTTCCAACCTTAATGCATGTAACTGAGATATTTGTTTGTCCCCGTTATTCTTTCTGAACTCCACAATTCCTGCCTATATGATCTCATTGATTCCCGGATAAATGTAGCATTGGTACAAACCACTGTGTGACTGTATAATCTGGATCAATTGAGTTGTCTTAAAACCTTCTAGAAAACTTGTACCAGTAAAAATTTCATTCCTTTCATGCGTCTGAAAACCCAGTGGTATCCTATGGAGTAAGCTTTTAAGGAAATTCCATACTTTTCATCTGTAGGTCTTGAAATCAATTTCATTGGAGTAAGAAAACCATTATCTTCAAATTCCGTATTCAGGAATTTTCTGTCTGAATAGCACATGGTCTTCGTTTTTTTCGAAAGATTAAAATCACTTTAAAAGCCCGGAGGAATCTCGAGTCTACCAATACCTTTGAGTACCCTTAATTTAATATTTAAGAAAATTTTAAATATCCAAAAGTTTTAAATTTCTTAAAAACTAAATTAATCAAAAAATCAATAATTACGAGAAAATTAATTTTCAAGAATTTCGAATTTTCTTAAAAATTAAATCAAGCGTAAATTATTATTTAAGAAATATTTAAGTTTAAGAATTTTAAATTTTCCGAAAAAATAAATCAAAAATAAAAAATTGTACTCCAAGTAGTAACTGTAATTTGCCTTAGAAAATTTTCTGAGCTACAAGTTACTTGCGACCAGTACACTAGGGAATGAATTTTGCCTTAGTTTCTTTGCTCATTCCATTTACTGGCGACTAGGTAACCCAGTAGAGCTTGCCTTAGTTATTTTTCAGCTAGGGTAGACTTTACCAGCGACCTGATAAGCACTGGAGGAAGTTACTTGCGACGACCTTGTTACCATGTACAACACTTAACCAAATAAATTGCTCTGCCTGGCTTCCATTACGCGCATGAAGTGAATGTATTTAATAGGCGCGTGCGGTTTAATTTCCACAACATGATTGTCGCGCCTGAGCTGCAAACTCCTTCCCGCGTGTGACTCTCGGACGTGAACAAGGATACTAAGATTGGATGCCGCGCTTGACTTCTACTCCACTAACGCATTGCAGTATACAATTGAAGTGAACAACAAATGGCAGCTTTTAATTTCCTTTGTTTCCATTTGTAAATTAAGCAACCAAAACTTCAATCAATTAGCTGCCAACCTGAAGTGCTAATCCAAGCAACCGAAGTGTATTTAAAAATTGGTAGCCAGAAAAGCAATAAATAGGGGGGGAATAAATTTAAATTAGAAATTTTTGTTTTACTAAAATTTAAGTAATAAATTAATTTAATCAAATTTATTAAATAAATTCATTTAAATTAAGTTCATATAAACTTATTTAAATTAAATTTATAAATAAATTTGCTAAATCAAATTTACAAGATAAATTTATGTAAATGCAAATTAATAAAATAAATTTATTTAGGGATCCTGATTTGTGTATCAATCAGTCGGCTCTGATACCAATTGTTAGGTCCCGAATTATCATAGAAGAGGGGGTTGATTTCGAGAATCACTAAATTAAAAATTCTTTCGAATCTTTAGTTGATATAAATTTAGTGCTCGGTTAGTGGTTCCGTGTTCTTGAGGTGTTCTTGAGGTGAATAGTATTTAGAACGATAAAACAAGGAACACAAGATATTCGGGGAAATATATATTCGTATATAAATCCTCGAGGGGTGTTGCTACACTCCAGTAAATAAATTAACCGGCTATAATCTAAGAACAACAAAGTTCCTAACTTCTACAAAGATTAACAAATAAAATCCTATACAATGATCTAGCTTTTGTTTGTCTAAGAATTTAAGTATCGGGTAACGATTATAATGCCTCTAAGAATATACAAGAATTAAATCGGACATTATAACGTTACTCCGATGAGAAGTTAAACGGATACACAATATGCCCGGAGCTTCTCTGTATTTTCTTTGCTGCTATTTTCCACCACTTTTGGGAGAGCAGATGAACAGAAAAAATTCCAATATCTTGAATGTTTTTGCTGCAAATGTGTAGACTTTATATTCAATTCAAATGTGTGGCTCAATTTTAACCACACAAATAAATTGAATGAATCAATAAATATGTGGATGAGGATTGAGGAGAGCTCTGTGGCGATCAATTATAGCTCCTCTATGGCAACCAAGGTAATGTCTTAGCCTTAGCTTATTTGTGTGCATGTGTGTGGCGACCACAGGAAGATTTCCAGTACTTAGTTTATTCCACACTCACACGACTGGCGACTACAGGGGAATGGGGAGCTCCCTTAGTTTATTTAGCCGACATGCGACTACTAGTAACATTCTTTTGCACTTCATTTTTTCTCTTTTACTTAACCACCTATGACCACTTGGAGTGGTTTCTTTTGTTTTGATTTCCTTTTTTCCTTTTTCCTTTTTTTGTTTTGTTTTCTTTTTCTTTTTCCTTTTTCTATTTTCTTTTTCTTTTCTTTTTGTATTTTTTTTCTTTTTTTTTCTTTTTATTTAAGTTTAATTTGTAACTAAATGAATTTTATAAAATAAACTTAAATATAACTTATAAAAATAAACTAATTTAGATTTATAAAATAAACTTATTTAAAGTTTATAAAATAAATCATTTTAAGTTTATTAAGTAAATTATATTAAAGTCCATTAAATAAATTTATTAAATTTAACAATTAAACTTTGAGCTTCGCCAGTCCCCTGAGTTGTTTAGCTGTATACCCCGCACAGCACTTCTCGTATTTTAACAGATAAACGTTTAATCCAAGTACGTTCCTCAACTTAACAATCCTTCTATAAATAATACCCAGATTCCTTTCACGAGCTGTTGACGCCTAGTGCAACTGGTCTGGTTCACAGACGACTAACCCCGATTTAGGTCTTCGTATTATAGCCTTGATTACATTTTTAAGCTTGCCTCAACTTTATTGCTTCGTACACTGACTGCCAATAAATAACTGTACTTTCACTGGAATCCTTTCTGGTACTTTAGACAACGTCTTCATTTCTACTACAATCTTGAATACTTCAGTCATTGTTCTTCACCGATGCTTGAACATATAAATGAACTTCTATCAGCGAGTATAGCTTCAAGACTGCAGATGTCTTCTTTAACCTCTGTCTATACCCTGTCTTCAATTCTTCAGATTCCTATGCTTCGAACACTGTCTATCTTCAATCAATGCCAATACACTGAAATCTTCTGGTAGCACTTATACACTGAATCTTCAACATTTTTGAAATCCTGAAAGTCTTTAACCTTTATTCTTCACTGAGGCATGAACATATTAATGAGCTTCTTTCAGTGACTTGTAAACAGACTTCATGCTTTTTTCTAATCTTTTGATCTTTGTATTTTCCTTGTCTTTATTTCTTCTGATTTCTTGTGTAGACATAGTATTATAAACCTGTTCTATTCTAGTGTTGTTCTCGTGTTGAGTTATCACGTAACTGTTCATACAGCTACGCAGTCTCACCAACAATCTCCCTCCTTTTGATTGTTAAACCTAACAAACAAATTAAATAGAGAGGATAACTCAACTAATAACTAGAAAAAGTAATGTACCGGGACTTGTAAATAATGATACTGGTTTTCTGGATCAAATATTGCATTTCCAGATTTCTTGAGTAATTTAAATGAAAGATGCTTCTTCCTCTAGCACTGAACTGATCTTCAAGTAGTTTCATCTTCATTTCCTTGGTTCTTCAAATCTATGCCACATAACACTTCTCAGTCTTGAAGTAATCATCAGTAGCTTCTTTTGTACAACCATATTTCCTATTGAGAAGCGCATATCTCTCTTGCTTCTCTCCCTATAAGAATCAACTGCTTAAAGGAGATCACCTTCATTTACCACCTCTCCCGTGCAATAGGATCCGCATATAAAAACCAATGGTACTTCCCTTTTGGAAAACAGCTTCTCCCCTTATGAAGAATATTGATGAACCAAACCACTTCTTCTGATCACTAGGAAATCACCTTGTGTTTACCACCTCTCCCGTACAATAGGATCCGTAGTTACAAACAACAATGGTGTGGTGTAGTGTACATGTGCTTTACCTTTTTCCTCATACCTACTATTTCCCCCCCTTAGTTGAGGAATCCTCCAAACTATTACTTAAGCTTTTATCTCCCTCTTAGAGAAGGAATGTATGTCGTTGTCTGAAGAAGTTCTCATATTTCACTTGGTTGGAAAAGAAATAATAAGTCATAGTCTGATCAACCATGTTCCTTTAAATGTTGCAAGAATGACTTCATCGTTGATCATCCTGTTAACCAATATTCCCAACTCCTTATACCTCCCAACTGTGAGATCACCAATTGTTACTAATTGTTAGCTCCCACCTTGTTAGATACCGAAGTATTCTAATCCAATATCTAAATATTAGGTCCCTAAGAGTTAGGTTCCAATTATAACCAGATTCGAGACTCGAAGTATCAAGAACCAGTGTTTAGTCATAGGGAATGGGATACAGTGTTTCTCTTTCTTCCTCACTGTGAGTGTGTGATTCTGTTTCGTGTACCTCACATGTGTTTCACTCTTCTCTTCACTCATGTTTACACTCAATCTTACAAGTGTATCACTCCTCTCATAGCTCCAAATTCCAGCTATATCTGTAAGGAAAATTACCTTAGCCATCCTTAAGGAGGTCACAGGTGGTGCAATGGGAGTTCACAAATTCCCATCCTTTTTAGACTCGTCAGATGAATTTGAGTCATAATCTACAAGTTGCTAGTTTCCCGTTGAGGGTTCCATATTTGAACTCTGGGAAGGTAAACACTGATCCAAAGAATTTAGTATAAACATCAAAATTTCCTTCTAATGTATGTGAAGACAATCCTTGTGACTCGTCAGGTAAATCTGAATCATTGTCAACAAGTTGTCGATCTACACCTATGTCAGATCCACTACCGCAGATGCATCCAGGTTTATTAGTCCTGGGGAGGTAGACAATGACCACTTATATATGGCTATTGGATCAGTATCCTCTCCTAACACCTGTAAAGGCAATTGGTCCATTAAAGAACCTTGAACAATCGAATCTGACCTTAAAATGGTCGAAACTCTTGTTTCTGTCAACTCTTCCTTTGTGTGTGTAACATAACCTTGTGCATCAAGAATTGTTTATGTTTGAGGTGGTGACACTACATCGGATACCCTGGCCGACAGACAAATTTCAATAGACGCACCATATTGAGAGGATGAATCTAGTAACTGTTTTTGTGCCATTTTAGCCATTACATCTTTTTGAGAAGATGTATGGGGGCTAGCAGTTGTCTCTATTTAAATACTACTCATCTTTGTAGGTGACATAGCTGTTGAGTTGACTTCAGAACCTTCCTTATGTGGTGCACTAAGGCACTATCTCCCTCACGCTCATTCATACTTCATTTTAGGGGTAAGAGAGTATTGCTTGGTTCTGTTTATGTGTTTGTCTTTACAGTCTAGGATAGAAGTTGTGGGTTTTTAACTTCATGACTATCAAATGAAAGAAGGCCATTGGAGGCTTAACCTGTATCACGGAACATATTAAAATGTGGAGATAAAATGCATTTAAGATCTATAATGAATGAAAATCATGCATTTAATCTTTTGAGAGAAATGATGTACAATAGTGATTTCACAAAGATTTTAGTGAAATAAGTAATCACCATTGTAAAAAGAAGTTTGATTTTCTCCTAAAACTGTTCGAGTGCACAAGTCTGTTTTTATGCCTAAAAAGATAAATGATTTGATAAGACACAGACTGATGACCTAGCAGTATTAAGAAGAGAAAGAAAGATTTTGTCTTTTAATATGAATGAATTTTCGTAAAAGCATTGATCACTTAGGGTAAAGTCTAAACAATTCTCATTCATGTTAAAAGCTCCATAATCTACCTTTATAAGATTATAATCAACAAAATTATATATTGATAAATATCCTTAATAAGACTGACTATGCTGCTAATTTCAAATTGTAGTGAATCTGTCAGATATAGCAACTCAAATAAATTCACTAGAACTTAAAATCTCACAATTATCTGCAACAAAATATTAACAATATATCATTGAATGATACTTGTTAAGTACTTTAGATACCAATGATTATGTTGTACCCTACTTTAATATAATTAAAATCATGAAACTAATTTGATATGGAATTGTCTAACATCATATTTCAAATATATTAAAATAAGATATCAATGAATTAAATACTAATTATCTATCAAGTAGACATTAGCATTCAATTTCATATTCTATACAATTGTTAACTCCTAGCAACTTTAATATCTCAAACAATATTGGTTCGATAAATAAAGCAACACTAACCAATATTATATTATTTGCAATCTTAGAAAGATATTCTAAGTTCCATATACTTTGATTCATTGAGTATGGCATTCATATCAAAGTATTTAGGAATTTGTAAGTATGTATAAAAATTATTCTAACTTGACAACATATGGTTAATTCTAATAAAGCATTAAACACAATAACCATAGTTGTACTTTAAGAAAGATTTCCACACTTGGTATATTAGTATAAGTGATCGAGGATAAACATTGATTACTTAGAGGAGTTCTAAGTAATGCCATAAATACTAATACTTCACAATTAGTTCATAATTAAACTCTTAACTAAATATTATGAACTGATATAAGTCAAAAATTAGCATACAACTAATCATGCTACAATCATGATTTTGTTCTCGGTGAATTCTTGAGATGTAAACATTGGTTAATTCACTAAAACCAAAATCTCATAATTAACTTGTAACACATAAGTTACAATCAATACACTAGATATCAATTGTTGACAAATTTAGTTATAATCAATCATGCTGCTTATTTATTTTAAGTTAGTTTGAATTATGGAGCAAATAAAATCATTGAATTGCTTCAATTTCCATAATCCAAACAACCAAAAATAAATATTAAATAAATAAATATTGAATATCTATGAGTTAGTACTAGCACTTAAATATTTAAAATTATCCTTGAATAATCACCGAAATGATATATGACTTATATACATGGCAATCACTTTCTGGATAATTAGTAATTTTAGAAATATTTTCTAAGCATATAAAATATTAAGAGTTTATACGCATAACTTAGAAAATACTTTAACTTTCAATATTAGTGATTTTAGAAATAAGTATTGGTTATTTAGAACAAAAATTCTAAAAAAGTATCACAAATACTAAAAGTATCACAAATATTCGTAAAAGATACAAATAATTATGTTGCACATTATTTTAACGTAATTTAAATTATGAGACTGATATGGAATGGAATTGTCTACAATCATAATTTAAATCAATTAAAATAGTATTCAAACTTAATGTTATAATACTTAACTACCACAAATATATATGACATTGTAATCATGATAATCAAGATAGTAGCACTAAGTACGAGGTACTGGATTACTGATAAATTCACAAGTCCTTTAAATATGGAAGATTTAATACTTGTGAACTTATATTAAGAATTCCTTACAGATGGGATTTCCAACTAATATGCAATGAATAATATCCCACACTTACAAACCAGTCTTGAAATATTAGTTTTAACAAGTGATTTAATAAGTGTTTCTGCAAGTAATCCTTTGACTAAAAGACATGCTCTCTAAAGTAAGTGATACCTGGTGTCAAGGTGCCTTGTCATTGAGTGTTCCACAGAGTAGTTGAATTTGAAGTTGTTTCTCATCATAACAGGAAATCAATCTTCTTTCATGAAGTTGACAGCTTCCCTAGATGCTTCTCCTGTCACTTATGTTGATAGCTTCGGAGATGCTTCTCCTGTCTTTCTTAAAACCTGCATAATCTATATCTATATAGCCAAACATGTTAAGCATAATATCCTTAGGGTACTTTACTCCAAGAGTTGGTAGTCCCTTAAAATATCTAAAAATCTTGTTAATAGCTATAAGATTGGATTCTCTAGGATCCACTTGGAACCTTGCACTTTGGCATCTTGAGAACATTATATCACTACACATATATAACACTATGTTTGTGCATAGTGATAAGAGAGTTATTAATATAATGACTCTACTAGTTCATATTTAACTAGAACTTCAGTTAGAGTGCCATACCATTTCCTTGACGATTGCTTGAGTAGTATACTAGTTCATACCAACCTGAAGTGAGCTTGTGAAGAAGAGATTTACATAGTCCAATAGATCTGCTACTGCAAAGTCCATGAACTATTGTGCATTGACTTCGTCTTTTGACTCACCAACCAGGAGTGCACGTGTACACATTTACCAGAGTCCAATTCCAGGTAGAATATGTATCAGGTGTCTGATATGTCGTAATATCCTCAAGTCTCGTCAATGGTGCTTTTTGTCAGATATTGCTTCCAGATAATAACCTAACATCCAGTTTGGCCTTGTCCCTCGTAACAATACCATTGTCATCCAGTATTGACTTCTGGTTATCCCAGTACCAATTATAAAGTTGTCATTTGGTTTGGATACCAGCTTCCCTAGAATCTACTTGCTGACTGATTGAGTTCATTTTGCTTTGCAATTACCCAACCAATCCAGATCTATCAGAGCTTCTGTAACTTTCTTAGTTTCTTCTTCAGATAAAAAACTAGAGAATTAATTATTCATACTTAGTAGCCCTGCTAATCATTACTCCACCATCTGGATCACTTAAGAACTAGACTTTGGGAATAATATTGACATCAAACCCTTTGTCTCAGCAGATATGTTCTTTAGTGTCCTCTGATTTTCAATGTTGTGTTGTATTTAACTACAGTAAAACCTCTATAAATTAATATAGTTGGGACCGGAGAATTCTATTAATTTAGAGATGTATTAATTAATTGATAAATTAATAATTATTAATTTATAGAGAATTTTCGGTAGCAAACAAAATTAACTTTTGATTAAATTTTTATTCACATAAATTTAAATAAAATGAATTGTACAATTTATATTATATACTTAATTCAATTAATTCAATGTATATGAATTTAGAAAGTCAATGTAATGTACAATATATAAATGGATGTTAATAACTTCTTAGATTATCCGGGTGAAAATGAATCATGTTCCGAGGTCCAGAGTATAGAAGAGATTGCAAACACCATCCTTAAAAATAGTGTTGAAGATGATCTTGAAGACGATACAACAACGTTGGAGCCAGTTACACGTAAAGAAGCACTCAAGGCATCAAAAATGCTTAATAACTTTTTGATGCAACATGAAAGCACCACACCCGAGCTTTTGGATGCAATAAGGAAGATTAGGGATGAGCTTCATGTTGATTTAAATTATATGAAAAAGCAAACTACAATTAAATCATATTTTACAAAGATGTAATAGCTATATTTTTATGAATATAAGGGAATTATTAATTTATAATTTTATTGGGACCATATTTTTATACAGGGTTTTCAAAAAAATTATTATCTTATTATCTTATCGAAATTGATCATTTTTTGAACTGCCCAAGTCGGGACCGGACAAAATTATTAATTTAGAGAGATTATTAATTAATCGAGTATTAATTTACAGAGGTTTTACTGTAGTTGATCCTTCTATTGTTCCCCCTAAGCTGTTGCTGGGATTTCCTGAAAATCCTTAACCTTGTTGAATGGCTTCATTGAAGAAATGAGTTATGTTATACACTGCCATTCCACTGCTTGGATATGAATCATCAATACCATTAATTTCTCCTGTAACAGCTTGGAGCATGGAGTTGTTGAACTGTGCATTTAGACTTTCAATTATCTTCTGTTGATCAACCACAAATGCCTTATAGGTTGTAGACTACACTGAGTAGCCATGAAGAATATCCTTACAAGTCTTAGCTGCAAATGCTAATACCTTCAAACAACTGAAAACATTTCATTGTTTGCTTCTGTAGAACATTCTCTCCAAACACTTTCACGTTATCCAGTGTTTGCTTGTATTGGCCATTAACTCATTATTGGTCTTCATGTATACATCCTGATCAAGGCTTGATCTTACTTGTTGCAAACTGTTTTGACTGCTCCAGCCCTTTGGTATTTGAAAGTCTTGATTAGCTTGATATTGCCCTTGTAGCTTTAATCAAGTTCTGGTTCTTTCTTTGTACCACTCCATTTTGATACGGAGCTCCCAGTGTTGAATATGTCTCAGAATACTCTTGATGTTACAGATATTAATCAGAACTGCTTCTTGAATTCAGTCCCCATCTGACCACAAGATCATTTCTTTTAGAGTTGCTTCCAGCTTGATCTTCTGATGTGATCAATCACCATCTGTGATGTCTTGTCTTTAGAATGCATGAACAACAACTTTGTTTAATAAGTGTAGTCAACCTCCATCGCTAAGGTATATTTTTACTTTGATGTGATATTGTCTTCGACTCCTCATTCTGACATGCCTTGCATATTTCATCCTTCTGAATTCCAGATGAGGCAGTCCTCTCACTAACCCCTTTTCACAAGAGAGTTCCTTGAGATGATGTTCAAGGGTGAGAGCTTCTAATGTAATAGCCAAACTTTTGTCAGATGAAGCTTTACAGTAGAAACCATTGACTTCACCTTTCTTGAGATTCCAGTCTAGCCATAAGCATATCCCTTTCTTACTCTTAACAAGAGCAAGCTTCTCAACCTTCCTGCTTCAGATGAGACACTAATCCTTCATTGAATTGACATTTTATCCTTTGATGCAGAACCGTCTGATAAGAAGATTTGTGCCTTGATTCTCCAGCAAGACAGATGCTTCAATTGTTATCAGCGACTCCAATGATTAGTTCTTATCAGTGATATCAATTGTTAAGTCCATTATGACATCTCTTTTTCTGCATAGCTTGTCCCGTAATTAAAAACCTTTGCTGTCATCTCTAAAGATTATTGATGTAATAGCTTTTGTCAATCATATTTGATTATGAGGCTCTTTTCTTTGATCATATGCCTTGAGTATGAATTACCAAGAATACATATGAATCAATTAACCTTTTATGTCCTACACTCACAAATGGATTAACAGTTCTTGGTACCCAAATTATCAGTTTGGGTCTAGTTGGATTAGAAATTTTACTATAAACAGAGATAACAACAGCTGCAACATTATCATGCTAATTCTTATCTTTGACTGACCATTTTCTCCAGTTTAATACCCTTGACAGATTTGTCTCTAGGCTAGGGAAAAATGGTTCCAGCCTTACATAAGGAGGAGTAGCAGTCTTTGCCCTAATGTAATCCTAAACATGCTTTTTCTATAATTAATGCAAGTACTAGGAGATGCATTCATGGCATTGAAATAGGCAAGCATTGAGTTAAGAATACATGGCATTCATTCAGAAATATTACACATGAGAATTAAACAATACATGCATGATATAAAACAAGCAGAATTACAAATAAATCACTAATTCTATCTAGTCCAATCCAGTTGATGAATCTCATCTAGCTATCTCAGTCCAAATATAAATTAATACATCTTAACAAAAAATTCAGATTAAATGAATAAATCACAAATGTAATAGGATATAGGAGTTAAGCATAAACAAAGGTCTTAAGTGCTGAATAACATATATCTCATTAAAGCAATTAATCACGTTCAACAAATATTCAAACACATATTTAAGATCATCTAAAGTAATATGCACAAGTTAAACATCAATCCTAGGTACTAGAAAATAATCTAATAAACTAGTTCAACATTATATATGTGTGATGCTATTGTAATATCCGGGATATATCGTGTAATTATGTTGTTAATAAATAATTAATATATGTGTTCAGTATCTATTCTGTGAATTAATTGTTAAGTGTTAAATATGTGTGGATGTTTTAAAAAAATATTATTAATTGAGTATTTTAATTTCTATATGTCCAAAATAAAATATAGATAATTGTCATATCTTCCCAATTATTTTTATGTTGATTTATGGATTTATAAGGATCATATGAAATTTATAAAATCTTTTTCCGAGTATTTAAAATCTATTTTATAAAAACGGAAACCAACCGACGTCATCCGTTGTTACGTTTTTGGAACCCGAAACTCTTCTGAGAACTTCTTCCTAACCTAATTGCAATATTCCGAGCATATTCCATGTTTCGACTTTTTCGATCCGGCGTACGGTTTGTTCTGCGCGGTTCCCGGCGCAACATTTTCGATACAATATTCGTTTCGGTAAATCAATAAAACTCGTATTTTCGATAAACGGGAGCTTTTTATTAAACTATCCCAATTATCACCTCGTAGTACGTGTAACCAGGCGCTGAGACCAAGACCGCAGTACAAATTGTACTGATTTGGATAATTATCCCGAAAACCGATATCGGTTGGATCAATTTTTATAAATAAACGTATCGTTTTATATCCGGAATGATCCAACGGGATACTAATTTTCCATAATTATAAATAGCCTTTTCCCGTATTTTATTTCGTATCAAAATCATTTGCAGACAGTTAATTATATAATTTTCCAGAGAAAAACCCTATATTCATATAATTTTTCAAGAATCAAACCAACTTTTGGAGGTGTTATTGATCTTTGTTTGGAAAGCTCGAGTAACCGATTTGAAGGTCTTGAAGAGCTCTATCAGATTCTGTGATCCATACACCTGCAGAAATCAAGGTTTATTTTCTATATTTTTCTTTAATTCAAATTAATTTTACTAAAAATATGAATTTTTGTTCGGATGATTGTTTGTATGATTTGATGATTGCATGTTGTAGATCTTGTTTTTTTGATGATTTTGATATATTATATGTCTGATTTGGAGTTCAATAACATGCTCAAAAGTGGGTTTAATTCTCGAATTTTAAAATTAGGGTTTATGACCCGTATGAATGTTTTCAATTGAAATTTGGGGCTTTTTGATTTAGGGGTTATTAGCTGTTGATTTATAGTGGATTGTGTTCCTTATGAAATTTGCAATCGATTGGTATATAGCTCGTTAACAGAGAATTAGTGAATCGAAGGGAGTTGTGTTTTGAAGATTTCCGAAGTTCGCCAGAAACCGGCGATGTTCTTGGTCATTTTCCGGCCAGAACAGGGATGATTGATGTGTTTTGATTGCATGAACAAGTTCCTGGTGTTGTGTAGTTTTGATCTGGAGGTGTTTGTGGGGTGAGGACGCCGAGATCGTCTTCTCCGGCGAGACAAAACGTTTTCTGGCGACCCCCTTGTAAAATTACAGTTTAGTACCTTATCTTTTGGGGAAGAAACAGTTAAGGCCCTGAGGTTTCCAGAACTTGCAAATTTTGGATTCCTGTTTTAAAAATAATTAAAAATCATATTTTCTATTTATTTTTATTATAAAAATTCGTTTTTAATTTCTGAAAATTCCAAAAATTATTATTTTAATTCCAAAAATTATTTTTAATTCAAAAATAAATCTGAATTAATTAGTTAATTAATTTCAGTTAATTTTTAATTGATTAATTGGTCAATTAATTCAAAAATTAATTGAATAATTGATTTAATTAATTATTAATTAATTTTAATTAATTATTTAATTCGATTTAATTATTTAAAAATGATTTAAAAATTCCGGAAAATAGTTTCGAGTTTTAAAATAAATTATTTTCAAGGCTCGATAATTATTATAAAATTGTTTTGAAGCCAGAATTGGCCAACCGAACCCTATTTATTACGCTGAAATCGATCCAACGACCCGTTTTAATTCCGAAAAATGTTTTAAAAATCATTTTAAGTACCCGAAAGCCTATTTATGACCCGAGACTTCTTTATAAATGAGATATCATTGATTATGTGACGTGTTATGTGTTATATGTGACTTGTTGGTTGACTGTCGGTCTGTATATTCGATGTTTACATGTTTATTGCGTAACTTTCAATCCGTTAATCAGATTTGGGTGAAACGAAGGGTAGATAAAAGTATGTATCGAATAGAATCGTATGAGTTAAATATTGATAGATGTTTATGATATGTGAGCAGAAGAGGCAAGGCGTAGGAAAGGGAAATAGATAGTCAAGGAGTAAGACAGTGGTGATTGAGAGCAAGTGCAGTGTAGTAAGCTAGTACCAGGCAAGTGTTCTAAACTTTCTCGAGATATTGTCGTGATTGATATTCCTATTTTATATTGTAAGTGCTTTGAAGCACTAAACCCTAAACCTTGATTCCAGTTATTGATCTTGAGTCGTAAACCTGATTCTTTTTAGACCATCAATTGTTGTATACCCAAATATGAACCTCGAATATATGATACTGCTCCACAAATATATACAAACTACATATCAAACACTGAACCAGATTGCTTACACATTCAAAACATTATATCTTATGCTTTGAAAGACCAAATCCGTGAAACCCTGAAACATTAATTCATTGTTATCCAATTCTTTCATTACCTAGCATCCAAACTTTGAAAATGCTCTTTTGATCCTTATGCAGATTAAAACCATTTCATTATTGAACGTCAAATGTTGTTAATGATTCTGGTTATTGTTTATTATTGATTATTCTGTTATTATGTTAGAATTGGATTGTTTTTATAATATTATGGACCAGATTCGTGGTCAGACCATATAATGGTCAAGTTAGGCCAATGTGTGCCTTGGATCCAGTTGTTAGAGCAGTGCTGTGTGCTTTGCTCGGGGTTAGTGCGTGACTGATCAGCAGCCTAACCTTGGTTTTTAACATGAAAATATAATATCTAATTCTAAATCATAATCCATTGTTCACTTGATATCATAATCATATTTACCTGATGATCATTATTCTCAGTTTTGTCATTGTGACTTGCTGAGCTAGTTAGCTCATTTGTGCGATATTATTTATGTTCTTTTCCAGTTAAGGTTGGTACTGAGGATCACCAGTCCAGCGCGAGAGCTAGGGGTTCAGGTTGATCGAGCTAAGCTAGTAGGCTTCTTTTGGGATAATTTAAGTTTGTAAAAGTTTGTAATAATGTTTAATACTCAGTTCTGAGTTTGGAATAGTTGGGATTTGAACGTTTGTAATATAAGTAGATGCGTTTGCCTTGTGTGCATACTTTAACCTGTTGCGATCCATGGTAGTTGGTAAGTAGGGTCACTGCATATTATTATTATCTTTATTATTGTTATAAGCAGGTTATAAATAAGGTGTGTATGTGGACCCCAAACTTCTGACCCGGGTTTGGAGGGCGCCACAGGTTTGGTATCAGAGCCACAGGTTATAAGTCACTGACACAAGCCTAGGTTGACGGGAATGGGTAGAGGGTTAGGATTAGAAGTAAGGAATAGAAAGATAGAACGTCGAGAGGTTGAGTGCTTCGGTATAACAGGTATTAGTGTAATTCGCGTTATGGTTCAAGATTCTTATATTGCGATATTATTTCAGATAGCAGCGATGGCCGACTCTTTTATTCCCGTATCAGCTGATCACTCAGAGACTTCAGTTGAAGTGCCATCTTTGGATCCACGTCCTGTTGTTCTACCAGTGTTGGTTATACTACCTCCACCTGTGTTACAGCCCGTACTACTGCAGGCTATTCCACCCCCAGGCATGAGGCCACCTGTCAGAGGACCCCCACCTGCTGATTCAGGCTTTACTAGTCATTCAGTTACAGGAGTACCTTTTGTAAGTCATATGTCATAGACCTATTTGTATATTCGAGGATTCAACTCAACTCAAATAAGAATGTAATAAGTAAATAGTGGATCGACCGTCAGAGAGATCTCGTAAAGTAATATCTGTCAAAGGATTCAGAAACAAGGTTCATCTACAGACTTGAGGAGTTAATTCACTGGAAGAAGTTCAAGAAGTTGATCATGCCTCAGTGATATAAATCAAGATTGTGGATTTAATCAAGTGACAGAGATCTCGTCAGAGTATCATCAATTACAAGGATTTAATCTGAAGAAAATCAAAGTGTCAAAGTCAAGACATGAAGAAACGTCACGGAAGTTAGTCACTCATGAACCAGACAGTACATCGAGTGTCAACATTGAAGTGGTGGAATTGATTCATAATTTTCAGTGATTTTCAGAAGATCTGCAGAAGGATGGGTGCTGTTGAAGACTAGAATTAATTCTCTATTAATTAATTAAGTCATCTAATTTAATTAAGAAAATAAATTATATCTACGAAGAATAATTTATTTATTAATTGAATTAATTGATTAATTAATTCTGAATTAATTTTAGGAATTTTCAGAATTTAAATTGGATTAAAATCTGCATTAAATCAGCAAGACAATTGAAAATGAACTAGCATGACAATCAGGATTGTCATACCGATTGTCATGCTAGGCCATTTTCAATAGTCTCACTGAAAGTTACACTAGGAGAAGGATTGTCTTGCTAGTTCATTCTGATTGTCTTGCTAGTTCAATCAATAGTCTCACCGAAAGTCTTGCTAGCTCAATGGATTGTCTTGCTAGCTCAATGGATTGTCTTGCTGAGCTAAAAGGATTGTCTTGCCAACAAATCAGGTGGTTGTTTTATTATTTAAACAACAGAAGCAACAGAAGTCAATAATCCATCCGAAAAACATTCAAGAACAAGAAAGTAGCCGCCTTGAAACATTTAATTTTCTTCTCTGCTTACATCAAGATCAAAATTCTAGTTTGTTAATGTTAAATTCAAACCACTAGAATTATTTATCTTGTTCTTGTGTAACAATCTAGCGGATCAAAATCCCTAGAACTTAATCTCAAATCGCGTTTAGCATTTGATTCTAATTATTGCAAAAATAGAAAAAGTTCATGTCGAATTTATTCTAGATTTGTGATAATTGATTTGAGATTAATTCCTTATAATCGATACAGTTGTTGTAACACCTTTCAAGTTTAATAATATTTTTATTTAACTTGAATTTTGTTTCACATTTTTTATTCCGCATTTAATTCGATTATTCGGTACTGTTTGTATTCAACCCCCCCCTTCTACAAACACATTGGGACCTAACACCTTTCCAGTTCTCTTCATATCTTGTCCCGTATCATCAGTTTGAGGCTTGCCTTATGGAGCAGCGATTCCTACAGGGTCAGATCCAGGATTTATTGCATATCATGCGTACCAGAGAGGTTGGGAGTGGTGAGAGGCGACTTAGAGAGAGGCTCCAGGCATTTCGTAGAGCAGTTGCTGTGAGGATTGCTGAGGCTACACATGAGGACATCACTCCTGATTTCCTAGTGGAGTGGGCTAAGTGGGTTCTAGAGGAGCTTGAGGAGATTGGAGGTCCAGACTTGCCATGAGCCAGAGATTCAGAGATGGAAATACTGACCAGTGTTATTATGGTTGTGTAGTATGAGCAGTAGTGTGTAGTGTGTATCAGTAGACTTTTGAGTTATATTTATAGACTAGTTATGCTGACTAGTGAGTAGGTTGTTGTACCCTTTTGTTTTTACTTCCGAAGCGTCTTTATGCTTGTACTACTTAAAACTTTTGATCTATATATATATCAGTACCTTTTCCTTTCCAGCACTGTTATTTATTTTACTGCACCTGTTTTACCTTTCCTTATTTATTGCACCAGTTATACCCCTGTGATACCATGTACCCTGTTTTCGTAACTGTTTATATTCTGTAAAGAAGCATGCAATTTACTTAGTTATAACTATTTTCAAAAAGGAGATATTTCTATTTTATAAAACTTTTCTTTTCTACAAAGAATTTGGTTTAAAAGCTAAATAAGTTGTTTGATTCTTTACAGAAAATACCTCCCAGAAGAAATACCCGCACCAATACCCAGAATGAAGAAACCAACAACAATAACAACCAAGATGATACAAACCCAAATGTGAACCCAAGACCCATGGACCCAGCAATAGCCCAGATTCTCCAAATTTTGGCCCAACAAACAGTTCACCTGGCACAAAAACAACAAAGACAGACCAATCCCCGGGTAACTTTCAAAACTTTTCAAGCAATAAACCCACCAGAATTCAAAGGTTCTTTAGAGCCGATTGAAGCAAATGTTTGGTTAAAGGAAATAGAGAAGGCATTTGCCTTAGTGAAAGTAAAAGAAGAACAGAAGGTTGAGTTTGCAAGTTAATACTTGAAGAATGAGGCCACCTATTGGTGGGAGATGCTGAAGACATTGGAAGGTACAGATGTTATTACTTGGGAAAGGTTTAAGGAATTGTTTTTAGAAAATTATTTTCCTCATTTTGTCCAGGATCAGATGGAGCTGAAGTTTTTAGAATTAAAGCAAGGGAACATGTCGGTAACAGATTATGAGGGTAAGTTTGAGGAATTGTCAAGGTATGTGTCGTCGTATATGGATACTGACAGGATGAAGGCTAAAAGATTCCAGCAAGGTTTGAAACCATGGATCAGAGGGAAGGTAGCCATTTTTGAATTGGATACCTATGCAGGAGTGGTACAGAAGGCTATGATCGCAGAGACAGAGAGTGAGATGTTCCAGAAGGAAAAGGAAAGCAAGAAAAGGAAATTTGAAGGGAATGAAGGTCAGTCACAACCAGGGAAGTTTCCAAATTTTAAGAAGGGCAAGTTTCAGCCAGGGAGGAATTTTAATTTCAGGAGATAAAATGCAAGCGACGGAGGCCAGAGCAACCGTCCAGTTAATGCGAATCAGCCGAATCAGTTGAGATTAACTTTTCCTGATTGTCAAGTATGTGGAAAGAAGCATGGGGGAGTTTGTAATAAGTTGAATGTGGTTTGTTTCAAGTGCAACCAGAAAGGGCACTATTCGAGGGAGTGCCGAAATCAGCCAGCAAGAGAGTCAGCAAATAAGGATCAGCCTATCCAGAATCCAGCAGTGAAGGTTCCAGCCATTGAATTTACGTGCTTTAAATATGGGAAACCAGGACATATAGTCAGGGATTGCAAGACACCAGCCCCAATCAGTAATGCATTGAGGATTATGAGATCTACCCCAGCAGTAGATGAGACTCCAAGGGCTAGAGTTTTTGACATGTCTGTGAAGGATGCTATCCAGGATACAGATGTCGTGGCAGGTACGCTTAATGTGAATTCTTTATGTGCCAAAGTGTTAATAGACTCAGGAGCAACTCGATCGTTTGTTTCCCAAGATTTTGTTAGTAAGTTAAATTGTCCAGTTGAGTATTTAAATGAAATAATGTCTGTGGAATTGGCAAATCAAGAACGAATATCTGTTAATCAAGTTTGTGGGAGTTGTGAGATTGAGATTTCTGGTAGTAAATTTTGTGTAGATTTGATACCATTTAAGTTAGGGGAATTTGACGTTATATTAGGGATGGATTGGTTATCTAAGCACGATGCCCAGATAGGTTGTCGAAATAAGAAGGTAAAGGTGAAAACGCCAGACAAAAGAATAGTAACGTTCAAGGGTCAGAAACAAGTAAAGAAGTTCTTAACGATGATTCAAGCCAAGAAGTTATTACGATAAGGATGCGAGCATTTCGTAGCATATGTGATTGACAGAAGTCAGGAGCCAGCAAAACTTGAAGATATTCCAGTAGTGAATAAATTTCCAGACGTGTTTCCCGACGAGTTACCAGGACTTCCTCCAGATAGAAAAATTGAGTTTGCAATCGACTTAGCCCCTGGAACAGAACCAGTATCCAAGGCCCCGTATAGGATGGCGCATGTTGAGATGAAAGAGCTAGCGAAGCAATTGCAAGAGCTGTTAGAGAAAGGAGTAATCAGACCCAGTGTATCCTCGTGGGGAGCCCCGATATTATTTGTCAAGAAGAAATATGGAAGCATGAGATTGTGTATCGACTATAGGGAGCTCAACAAGCTTACAATCAAGAACAGTATCCGTTACCCATAATTGACGATTTGTTTGATCAATTGAAGGGAGCCAAGTTTTTCTCCAAAATTAATCGGGATATCATCAACTGAAGATCAAGCCAGAAGATATACCAAAGACAGCTTTCAGAACAAGGTATGGACATTACAAATTTCTAGTGATGTCTTTTGGATTGACCAATGCCCCGACATCGTTTATGGACCTGATGAATAGAATTTTTAAGGAATATTTGGACAAGTTCGTTATTGTGTTCATAGACGATATTTTAATTTATTCAAAAACGGAAGAGGATCATACGGAACATTTGAGAACAGCTTTAGAAATTTTAAGGAAAAAGAAATTATATGCTAAATTCTCGAAGTGTGAGTTTTGGCTACAGGAAGTTCAGTTCTTAGGACACATAGTCAATAATAAAGGGATCAAAGTGGACCCAGCAAAGATCGAGGCAATTACAAATTAGGAAAGACCGAGAACACCCACCGAGGTAAGAAGTTTCTTGGGATTAGCCAGATATTATCGTCGGTTCGTTCAAAATTTTTCAAGGATTGCAACATCATTGACAAAGCTTACACGGAAGAATGAAAAGTTTATATGGAACAACAAATGCGAAGAAAGCTTTCAGGAATTAAAACGAATATTAATCACGGCACCTGTTTTGTCACTTCCAGACGATCAAGGGAATTTCGTAATTCATAGCGATGCTTCTCACAAAGGACTAGGATGTGTTTTAATGCAGCACGATAAGGTGATTGCGTATGCGTCAAGGCAATTGAACCCACACGAACAGAAGTATCATACTCATGATTTGGAGCTAGCAGCCATAGTTTTCGCTTTAAAGATTTGGAGACATTATCTGTATGGAGAAAAGTGCGAGATTTTCAAGGATCATAAAAGCTTAAAGTACATATTCACACAGAAGGAACTTAATATGAGGCAAAAGAGATGGCTAGAATTGATCAAGGATTACGACTACTCGATTAATTATCATCCCGGTAAAGCGAACGTTGTAGTAGACGCGTTAAGTCGGAAGGAAAAGTTGAATGTGTTATCAGTACCTGAAGAGATATATAAGGAATTTCAGAAACTGGAATTGGAAATTAAAGTTTACAGGCCTAATGAAGCAAAAATGTACAGTATGACTTTTCAGTCGGAGTTGCTGGAGAAAATAAAGAGGTGTCAGGAAGATGTAATGGATCAAGATATAAATCGTTGGTAAGTGAGGAATTGTGCACGCATAAGGATGATCAAGGTATTCTTAGGTTTTCTTCAAGAATTTGGATTCCACCGGTGACGGAGCTGAAGAATGAAATTTTACAGGAAGCTCATAATTCAAGGTATTCAATCCATCCAGGAAGTACCAAGATGTACAGAGATTTAAAAGAGAATTATTGGTGGCCAGATATGAAAAGGGAAATTGCGGAATGGGTTAGCAGATGTTATACATGTCAAAGAGTTAAAGCCGAACATCAAAGACCAAGTGGATTGCTATAGCCATTGGAGATTCCAGAGTGGAAGTGGGAACATATTACCATGGATTTCATAGTTGGATTACCAAGGACAAGGGATAATCATGATGCCATTTGGGTTATAGTGGATAGACTTACCAAGTCAGCTCATTTTCTGCCTATAAATGAAAGATTTTCACTCGACAAGTTGGTCCATATGTACCTGAAGGAAATTGTAGTTCGTCATGGAGTTCCTGTGTCTATCGTATCTGATCGAGACCCAAGGTTTAATTCAAGATTTTGGAAAAGTTTTCAAGAATGTTTGGGAACGAGATTAAATATGAGTACGGCTTATCACCCCCAGACGGATGGCCAAAGTGAAAGAACGATCCAGACAATCGAGGACATGTTGCGTGTTTGTGCTATTGATTTTAAAGGAAGTTGGGACGAGCATTTACCTCTGGTAGAGTTTGCTTATAACAACAGTTATCATGCCAGTATTGGGATGCCTCCCTATGAAGCCCTTTATGGACGCAAATGCAGATCTCCAGTGCATTGGGATGAATCAGGAGAACGTAAAATACTTGGACCTGAATTGGTGCAGCAGACAAAGGAAGTTGTTGAAGTAATCCAGAAAAGATTGATAGCAGCACAAGACCGTCAAAGGAAATATGCAGACCAGTCAAGGAAAGACATGGAATTTGAAGAAGGAAACTTGGTACTACTGAAAGTATCACTGTGGAAAGGACTAACGAGGTTTGGAAAGAAAGGAAAGCTGAGTCCAAGATATATCGGACCTTTTGAGATTCTAAAGCGCGTTGGAAAAGTAGCTTACGAGTTGGCGTTACCTCCGCACATGGAGCAGATTCACATTGTTTTTTCACGTATTAATGCTTAAGAAATATAATCCAGACTCCAGGCATGTAATAGAATATGAGCCAATTGAGCTTCAGGTCAATTTGTCATATGTAGAGAGTCCGATAGAGAGCTTAGAGAAAAGAGAGAAGGTATTGAGGAATAAAGTGGTAAAGCTAGTAAGAGTATTATGGAGAAACCCAAAGGTTGAAGAGTCAACCAGGGAATTAGAAAGTGATATGAGAGAAAAGTACCCTCATTTGTTTTCTTAGGAGATTCTGAGGACAGAATCCTTTTAAGGAGGGAAGGATGTAATATCTGGGATATATCGTGTAATTATGTTGTTAATAAATAATTAATATATGTGTTCAGTATCTATTCTGTGAATTAATTGTTAAGTGTTAAATGTGTTTGGATGTTTAAAAAAAATTATTAATTGAGTATTTTAATTTTTATATGTCCAAAATAAAATATAGATAATTGTCATATCTTCCTAATTATTTTTATGTTGATTTATGGATTTATAAGGATCATATGAAATTTATAAAATCTTTTTCCGAGTATTTAAAATCTATTTTATAAAAACGGGAACCAACCGACGTCATCCGTTGTTACGTTTTTGGAACCCGAAACTCTTCCGAGAACTCCTTCGTAACCTAATTGCAATATTCCGAGCATATTCCATGTTTCGACTTTTTCGATCCGGCGTACGGTTTGTTCTGCGCGGGTCCCGGCGCAACATTTTTGATACAATATTCGTTTTGGTAAATCAATAAAACTCGTATTTTCCATAAACGGGAGCTTTTTATTAAACTATCCCAATTATCACCTCGTAGTACATGTAACCAGGCGCTGAGACCAAGACCGCAGTACAAATTATACTGATTTGGATAATTATCCCGAAAACCGATACCAGTTGGATCAGTTTTTATAAATAAACGTACCGTTTTATATCCGGAATGATCCAGCAGGATACTAATTTTCCGTAATTATAAATAGCCTTTTCCCGTATTTTATTTCGTATCAAAATCATTTGCAGACAGTTAATTATATAATTTTCCAGAGAAAAACCCTATATTCATATAATTTTCCAAGAATCAAACCAACTTTTGGAGGTGTTATTGATCTTTGTTTGGAAAGCTCGAGTAACCGATTTGAAGGACTTGAAGAGCTCTATCAGATTCTGTGATCCATACACCTGCAGAAATCAAGGTTTATTTTCTATATTTTTATTTATTTTTGAATTAATTTTACTAAAAATATGAATTTTTGTTCGGATGATTGTTTGTATGATTTGAAGATTGCATGTTGTAGAGCTTGTTTTCCTGATAATTTTGATATATTATACGTCTGATTTGGAGTTCAATAACATGCTCAAAAGTGGGTTTAATTCTCGAATTTTAAAATTAGGGTTTATAACCCGTATGAATGTTTTCAATTGAAATTTGGGGCTTTTTGATTTAAAGGTTATTAGCTGTTGATTTATAGTGGATTGTGTTCCTTATGAAATTTGCAATCGATTGGTATATAGCTCGTTAACAGAGGATTAGTGAATCGAAGGGAGTTGTGTTTTGAAGATTTCCGAAGTTCGCCGGAAACCGGCGATGTTCTTGGTCATTTTCCGGCCAGAACATGGATGATTGATGTGTTTTGATTGCATAAACAAGTTCCTGGTGTTGTGTAGTTTTGATCTGGAGGTGTTGGTGGGGTGAGGACGCCGGGATCGTCTTCTCCGGCGAGACAGAACGTTTTCCGGCGACCCCCCTTGTAAAATTACAGTTTAGTACCTTATCTTTTGGGGAAGAAATAGTTAAGTCCCTGAGGTTTCCAGAACTTGCAAATTTTGGATTCCTGTTTTAAAAATAATTAAAAATCATATTTTCTATTTATTTTTCTTATAAAAATTCGTTTTTAATTTCTGAAAATTCCAAAAATTATTTTTAATTCAAAAATAAATCTAAATTAATTAGTTAATTAATTTCAGTTAATTTTTAATTGATTAATTGGTCAATTAATTCAAAAATTAATTGAATAATTGATTTAATTAATTATTAATTGATTTTAATTAATTATTTAATTAGATTTAATTATTTAAAAATGATTTAAAAGTTCCGAAAAATAGTTTCGAGTTTTAAAATATTAATCTAAATTATTTCCAAGGCTCGGTAATTGTTATAAAATTGTTTTGAAGCCAGAATTGGCCAACCGAACTCTATTTATTACGCCGAAATCGATCCAACGACCCGTTTTAATTCCGAAAAATGTTTTAAAAATCATTTTAAGTACCTGAAAGCCTATTTATGACCGGAGACTTCTTTATAAATGAGATATCATTGATTATGTGACGTGTTATGTGTTATATGTGACTTGTTGGTTGACTGCCGGTCTGTATATTCGATGTTTACATGTTTATTGCGTAACTTTCAATTCGTTAATCGGATTTGGGTGAAACAAAGGGTATATAAAAGTATGTGTCGACTAGAATCGTATGAGTTAAATATTGATGGATGCTTATAATATGTGAGCAGAAGAGGCAAGGCGTAGGAAAGGGAAACAGATAGTCAAGGAGTAAGACAGTGGTGATTGAGAGCAAGTGCAGTGTAGTAAGCTAGTACCAGGCAAGTGTTCTGAACTTTCCCGAGATATTGTCGTGATTGATATTCCTATTTTATATTGTAAGTGCTTTGAAGCACTGAACCCTAAACCTTGATTCCAGTTATTGATCTTGAGCCGTAAACCTGATTCTTTTTAGACCATCAATTATTGTATACCCAAATATGAACCTCGAATATACGATACTACTCCACAAATATATACAAACTACATATCAAACACTGAACCAGATTGCTTACACATTCAAACCATTGTATCTTATGCTTTGAAAGACCAAATCCTTGAAACCCTGAAACAATGATTCATTATTGTCCAATTCTTTCATTACCTAGCATCCAAACTTTGAAAATGCTCTTTTGATCCTTATGCAGATTTAAACCATTTCATTATTGAACGTCAAATGTTGTTAATGATTTTGGTTATTGTTTATTATTGCTTATTCTGTTATTATGTTAATATTGGATTATTTTTATAAAATTTTGGACCAGATTCGTGGTCAGACCATATAATGGTCAAGTTAGGCCAATGTGTGCTTTGGATCCAGTTGTTAGAGCAGTGTTATGTGCTTTGCTCGGGGTTAGTGCGTGACTGATCAACAGCCTAACCTTGGTTTTAACATGAAAATATAATATCCAATTATAAATCATAATCCAATGTTCACTTGATATCATAATCATATTTACCTGATGATTATTATTCTCAGTTTTGTCATTGTGACTTGCTGAGCTAGTTAGCTCATTTGTGCGATATTGTTTATGTTCTTTTCCAGTTAAGAAGGAACCGGTTGGTACCGAGGATCCCCAGTCCAGCGCGAGAGCTAGGGGTTTAGGATGATCGAGCTAAGCTAGTAGGCTTCTTTTGGGATAATTTAAGTTTGTAAAAGTTTGTAATAATGTTTAATACTCAGTTCTGAGTTTGGAATAGTTGGGATTTGAACGTTTGTAATATAAGTAGATGTGTTTGGCTTGTGTGCATACTTTAACCTGTTGCGATCCATGGTAGTTGGTAAGTAGGGTCACTGCATATTATTATTATCTTTATTATTGTTATAAGCAGGTTATAAATAAGGTGTGTATGTGGATCCCAAACTTCTGACCCGGTTTTGGAGGGCGCGACAGCTATAATGCTTGTGCGCGTGTTAAACATTTAAGTACTATGATCTTAACATGCATTGAATATTGAAAATAAAATATTGCAGTGGTTCAAGAATTTCAGACCTAAGATATGTGAGTTGGACCATCTTTAGAGTTTTCCATGAATACAAGATATTCATTATTCTCGTCATCTGATCCATCCCAACTATTTCCTGTGCACTATAAGTTTTGACTGTTGCTTCCCTAAGAAAACATTCCTCCTTTGTCTCAACTCTTCAACTAAATCCCTACTCATCCTTGTTTGTCAACCTTCTTGTTCTATTGTAGCAAAACCTCGATAGTTACTTGACACATTTGTCTTGTCATAACTGTAGCTACTAAATCTTGTTTCTGTCCTAATCTCAGTCTTGTAATCGACCCTTGAATTGAATCTGTAAGAATCTATGCTTCAGAATAGATAGGCTTGATCCTTGGATATAGCTTAAGTACTACTTGTGAATCTGATGCGACTAGACTTCCCTGACAAGTGAAACACTGCCCAGACGTCCAGTCCCCCAAGCACTTCTACTTGAGCTTCCTCTGATTCAGCTATCAGTAACTCTTACATTCTGTCCCGAGGTTCCAACCTTAATGCATGTAACTGAGATATTTGTCTATTCCCGCTATTCTCTATGACCTCCACAATTCCTGCCTATATGATCTCATTGATTCCCGGATAAATGTAGCATTGGTACAAACCACTGTGTGACTGTATAATCTGGAATCAATTGAGTTGTCTTACAACCTTCTAGAAAACTTGTACCCGTAAAAATTTCATTCATTTCCTGCGTCTGAAAACCCAGTGGTATCCTATGGAGTAAGCCTTTAAGGAAATTCCACAATTTTCGTCTATAGGTCTTGAAATCAGTTTCATTGGAGTAAGAAAACCATTATCTTCAAATTCCGTATTCGGAAATTTTCTGTGTGAATAACACATGGTCTTCGTTTTCTTTGAAAGATTAAAATCACTTTAAAAGCCCAAAGAAATCTCGAGTCTACAAATACCTTTGAGTACCCTTAATTTAATATTTAAGAAAAATTTAAATTTCCAAAAGTTTTAAATTTCTTAAAAAATAAATTAATCATAAAATAAATAATTACAAGAAAAATAATTTTCAAGAATTTTGAATTTTCTTAAAAATTAAATCAAGCGTAAATTATTATTTAAGAAATATTTAAGTTTAAGTATTTTAAATTTTCCGAAAATAAATAAATAAATAAATTGCACTCCAAATAGTAACTGTAATTTGCCTTGAAAAAATTTCTGAGCTACAAGTTACTTGCGACCAGTACACTAGGGAATGAATTTTGCCTTAGTTTCTTTGCTCATTCCATTTACTGGTGACTAGGTAATCCAGTAGAGCTTACCTTGGTTATTTTTCATCTAGGGTAGACTTTACCTGCGACCTGATAAGCACTGGAGGAAGTTACTTGCGATGACCTTGTTATCTGTACAACACTTAACCAAATTAATTGGTCCCCCTGGCTTCTATTACGCACATGAAGTGAATGCATTTAACAAGCGCGTGCAGTTTAATTTTCACAACACGATTGTCACGCGTGAACTGCAAACTCCTTCCCGCGCATGACTCTCGGACGTGAACAAGGATACTAAGATTGGATGTCGCGCTTGACTTCTACTCCACTAACGTATTGCAGTATGCAATTTAATTGAACAACAAATGGAAGCTTTTAATTTCCTTTGTTTCCATTTGTAAATTAAGCAACCAAAAATTCAATCAATTAGCTGCCAACCTGAAGTGCTAATTCAAGCAACCAAAGTGTATCTAAAAATTGGTAGCCAGAAAAGCAATAAATCTGGGGGGGAACAAAATTTAAATTAGTATTTTTTATTTTACTAAAATTTAAGTAATAAATTAATTTAATCAAATTTATAAAATAAATTCATTTAAATTAAGTTCATATAAACTTATTTAAATTAAATTTATAAATAAATTTGCTAAATTAAATTTACAAGATAAATTTATGTAAATGCAAATTAATAAAATAAATTTATTTAGGGATCCTGATTTGCGTATCAATTAGTCGGCTCTGATACCAATTGTTAGGTCCCGAATTATCATAGAAGAGTGGGTTGAATACGATAATCATTAAATTAAAAAAAAATTTGAATCTTTAGCAGATATTAATTTAGTGCTTGTTTAATGGTTCCGTGTTCTTGAGGTTTTATTGAGGTGAATAGTATTTGGAACGATAAAACAAGGAACACAAGATATTCGAGGAAATATATATTCGTATATAAATCCTCGAGGGGTGTTGCTACACTCCGGTAAATAGATTAACCGGCTATAATCTAAGAACAACAAAGTTCCTAGCTTCTACAAAGATTAACAAATTAAATCCTATACAATGATCTAGCTTTTATTTGTCTAAAGATTTAATTACCGGGTAACGATTATAAATCCCCTAAGAATATACAAGAATTAAATCGGGCATTATAACGTTACTCCGGTGAGAAGTTAAACGGATATACAATGTGCCCGGAGCTTCTCTATATTTCTTTGCTGCTATTTTTCACCACTCTTGGGAGAGAAGATGAATAGAAAAAATTCCAATAGCTTGAATGTTTCTGCTGTAGATGTGTAGACTTTATATTCAATTTAAATGTGTTGCTCAATTTTAACCACACAAATAAATTGAATGAATCAATAAATATGTGGCTGAGGATTGAGGAGAGCTCTGTAGCGATCAACTATAGCTCCTCTATGGCGACCAAGGTAATGTCTTACCCTTAGCTTATTTGTGTGCATGTGTGTGGAGACCACAGGAAGATTTCCAGTACTTAGTTTATTCCACACTCACAGACTGGTGACTACAGGGGAAGGGGGAGCTCCCTTAGTTTATTTAGCCAA
This sequence comes from Apium graveolens, assembly GCF_009905375.1. NCBI lineage: Eukaryota > Viridiplantae > Streptophyta > Magnoliopsida > Apiales > Apiaceae > Apium > Apium graveolens. Next base: position 201,826,772 of record NC_133647.1, read on the forward strand.
CATGCGACTACTAGTAACATTCTTTTGCACTTCATTTTTTTCTTTTACTTAACCACCTACGACCACTTGGAGTGGTTTCTTTTGTTTTGATTTCCTTTTTTTCTTTTCCTTTTTTTGTTTTCTTTTCTTTTTCTATTTTCTTTTTCTTTTCTTTTTGTATTTTCTTTTTCTTTTCTTTTTATTTAAATTTAAATTGTAACTAAATTAATTTATAAAATAAACTTAAATATAACTTATATAAATAAACTAATTTAGATTTATAAAATAAACTTATTTAAAGTTTATAAAATAAATCATTATAAGTTTATTAAGTAAATTCTATTAAAGTCAATTAAATAAATTTATTTAATTTAACAATTAAACTTTGAGCTTCGCCAGTCCCCTGAGTTGTTTAGCTATATACCCCGCGCACCACTTCTCGTACTTTAACAGATAAATGTCCAATCCAAGTACGTTCCTCAACTTAACAATCATTCTATAAATAATACCCATATTTCTTTCACGAGCTGTTGACGCCTAGTGCAACTGGTCTGGTTCACAGACGACTAACCCCGATTCAGTTCTTCGTATTATAGCCTCGATTACATTGTTAAGCTTGCCTCAATTTTATTGCTTCGTACACTGACTGTCAATAAACAACTGTACTTTCACCGGAATCCTTTCTGGTACTTTAGACAACGTCTTCATTGCTACTACAATCTTTAATACTTCATTCAATGTTCTTCACTGATGCTTGAACATATAAATGAACTTCTCTCAGCAAGTATAACTTCAAGACTGCAGATATCTTCTTTAACCTCTGTCTATACCATGTCTTCAATTCTTCAGATTCCTATGCTTCGAACACCGCCTATCTTCAATCAATGTCAATTACTGAAATCTTCTTGTAGCACTTATACACTGAATCTTCAACATTTCTGAAACCCTGAAAGTCTTTAATCTTTATTCTTCACTGATGCATGAACATATTAATGAGTTTCTTTCAGTGACCTGTAAACAGTCTTCAAGCTTTCTTCTAATCTTTTGATTCTTTGTATTTGCCTTGTCTTCATTTCTTCTGATTTCTTGTGTAGACGTAGTATTATAAACCTGTCATGTTCTAGTGTTGTTCTCGTGTTGAGTTATCACATAACTATTCATACAGCTAAGCAGTCTCACCAATAATATAAAGTAGACCAAATTAACTAATGGCCCAGTTTTAAAATCCTAATGTGAACATAAAAAATAATATAACTCAATTTTTTTTTTGATAATTTGAAATTACCATTATTTTTTGAAACTGAATTACAAAACTCTAGGATGCAAAGTAAGATTCGAGGAAAATTCTATGATGCAAACTGAAATATAAAAATGTTACAAAAAATGCCATTTTGAAAATTAACGTTAACGTCTGAGTTAACAATAAAACTACCAAAGGGATGCAAAATATCACCGTTTTTTAAGTTTAAGATGCAAACTGTTAAGGTTAAAAGTAATAGTACCAAAGTGAGATTCAACCAAAGTTTTGGAATGCAAAATGCTAATTAGTCTAATTTTTCGTTGTTATTTTCTTACGTTCTTTTTGAATTAGTTTTCAACATCTATATATGAAATTCTGGGATAGACATTCTTTCCTCTCGTTAAACAGTGAGTTACATTGTTCCCAAATCATGTTATAAATTTTAACATCATGTTTAGACTTTTAAAGTATAAAAATATGTATGATTATTCTAGTATTTTTCATAAAAATGTATATACAATACCAGGACCAGCGTCTTACATTAATCGATTGTCGTCCTGGCTATTCTCATTTTACTCCATTATTACTCCATCATAATTCAAACTTAAATAAGGGTATTTGTAAAATCACATTCATTTCCTTTTAATCAAAATCATAATATATTTTAAGTTGTGAAGACGAAGAAATTTAATTTGTTTAGTATGATATTTCTTCATTTTTATGTTTCTTCTTTTTCGTTATTCTTTTAGCTTTCATGTTTTTTATCCATTCTTTTCTAGTAGTAGGATTTTTTTTACTTGATTCAATTTCTAATTTGAGTTGCCCTTTGTCATCGTCAAATACGACACCCATTTCATTATTTTATTATTGTCTGTCATTGTTTGATTTTATACTATTATTTTGGTCTGAATTTCAAGCTTGTCTTTTGGCTTTGTATCGCAAACTGATTTGGTGATTTTGTGTTTTGCAGAACAGGTGTGTTTATCTTTCTTTTACCATATTCATTCACTTACTTATTAATTACACAATTGTTTGTGAATCACCAATTTTATTAGAGATTTCGGAATGGCATCTGCCTTGTTTCCACAAATCCATGAAGGTGTACCTACGAGCATTATACCCCGTGGATTTAGGACCAAGTCTGCTCCTTCTAAGATTAATGTTGGTATCATGGAAGACTTCAATACCCATCACCATTTTATTTCATGAATCATTTGCAGGCATGCTTTTCTCACCATCTTTTACATTTTAGTTTCTTTATTAACTTGGGTATGCGGCGTGATTGGCTTCTTCGTGACTACAATACAGGCGTGGTTGGACATATGCTGGATATGATGTTCGCTTTTGAATTTAAGAAATTTAATGAAGATGTTTTTTACTAGTAAAAGTGTACCAGTCACATGTCAAATAGCATTGTACAAGTTTAAGTAAGTCAGCAAATAAACATTCAAATAGCAAACAAGTTTTTGAGTATCTAAACAAATAATCTATCCTTAGCCTATGAAATGAGGATAGGTAGGAATGCATTCCCAATGAATATTGAATAAGGTAGCTCATTCAGACTGTTTCTCCTTTGCATATTGAATCCATTCCTCTTTATCCTGGAAAGCATGAAATGATATTTGAGGAAAATGTTTTAACATACTATAAAACTACACTTTAATCTTTTAATCATTTAATCAATTGAATGCAAAAATACTTACAATATTACTCATGTTAGACCATTCCAAATTTGCACCACGAACTGCCTCTACCGACATCTTTGTTAAGAAAACAAATCAACAATAATTTAGAGAACAAAGGCTATTAAATAGTTGTATTGAAAAAAATAAAGATATTTTGTGGACTTGGATGTGTAGCAAAATAATGTCTCATATAGTCCTTCATCCTATAATTAAACAAGAAAAAACACATTAAAACCTATAAAGAGAATAATAAACAACGAGAAAGATATAGAAATAAAAATTACATAAAGATGCTAAAAGTGTCGTCCTTAATGGTGTGGTATCTCCCCCGAGATGTTGCTCCCCTAGCAACTTTGTGAGTAGTAGCAACCCTTGACCAAAAAATAAAAAATTCAATCCATAAACCAAAAAATAATACTAAAATTTACCAAAATTTAATAAAACCTAATTGGTAACATTTTGCTTGGTTGTTTGGGACAAAGATCTCATTTTTACCATGGTAAATTCCTATAATAGCAAAAAATAATTTCCAACCACTTAGGTGATAGCCACTGTTGTAATTTTTAAAACCATGAATAAAGCCACTAAACAGCATATACACTACCCACTACTATATTACAAATACAATCCAACAATCAAAAATTAAATATTTATAAATGAAGTCGGTACACAAAAAATGAAAATTTCCAAGCATACCCACACTTCAAACCCTCCACAAATTGAACCAAAATCCAAGAATACTCTCAAGTAGTTAACCTCATGGGTAATTAATGTTTGTGAGTGATAGTACTATCGATTAATATACAATAAGAGTTGTAATTTTTAAGAATACAACCATTAAACCGTATGAAGTTATTGTTGGACTATTTTGAATAAAAATATACTTTGTTTCATAAGTTACAATTTGATTTTATTTATAAGTTACATAATCTTATTCTAAGGAAGGGGGAACTTGAGCTTCTTGGTTTTGGAAAAAAACAAAAGATCTCTCAATCATTTTTATATCTCTATTACATTACTCTTAGAGCTCTAGGTTCTATTTTTGTGAGATAGAAAGTCGTATTCGTTCAGTTCGTAGAAGGTGGATCTTTTTGTGCTTAAGGTCGCCTTTGTTCGTTGTATCCTGGGAGACAAAAGCCACAACACCTTCAAGCACCACCAGGAAGGGGCTTATATATTTTAAGGAGAGCGTAGTTTTTACGTAACTCGAACATTTTCAGTAATTTCGTTCTTGTAATCTATATTTCTGATATACTCATAGCGAATACTCCATACAATCTTAAAACAGGTAAGTTAATTTTATAAATTAGTTTAATGGATAAATTAATTTATTTTGATTTTTCGGGAGTATGATATTTGTTGTGTCTTTTGCCTACATGTTTGGTTCGAGATTTAAATGGAAGAGTTCTAGTTTACCATGATTTTGATTTGTCGAGAATCATAATTTGTGGTGAAAGGTTTCATTCTCGCTATGCATGCTTGTATGAGTATGTGCTAGATTATGAATTATAATAGAGATATGTATATGTATGCTGGAGTTTGAGTTTCGGGGTGCTATTTTTTTTGTTTGACATATATTTTATTTTGTTGATCTTATGGATTGGTTGATAGTTTATGTTGTGTGCTGGCTTTTCCATGTTTATGTACGTTTTTTTCCAAAAGGAAATAAGATTAGATAACAAATTTAAATATTAGTATATGCTTGCTTTTTAATTGCTATGTGCCTGACTAGATTTGTTTTGTTACTAGTCAAAGTTTTTTTTTTCATGTAGATCAGCATCTCATGAGAAAAAAAATAAAGGGCCTTCATATCTCAATGTTAGATTGACTTGATTTTGTGGCAATGTTTATATGTGTTGGGTGTGTTAATAAGCCTAATAAAATTTGTAAATTTTTTGTCATTGGCAAACATTGTTGTCAAGATATATTTTTAGGTGCTAATTAGAATAGTTAGCACATTAGTATACTATTTGGTAGGCTTATTTTTTTAATTAAGGCTATCTATTTAAATTATTATAGTCATGTGTGTGATTGCCGTCTTTAGGCTTTATATAATATTATAATTATATAGGGCAATGTCTGTATATACGTACGTGGTTAGGAAAAATAGTCAACCAAATTATGTTATGTTCATAAATTTGGTATTTGTTTTGTTCACATGCTAATATAATAAGTTTGGTTTTTGTCTCTCATTATATTTTGGGAGGTAAACATTTTGATATATTAAAATGTTTATTTAAGAGCCTTAATTGATGTGTTTGTAATGTTGGGTAACTATGCATGCGCACACGTTTCGTAATAAACGGATGAACAGTTTATTTAATACGAATAAAATAAGAATAAATTATTTAATAATATTTATCGAGCTTTAATAATATTTTAAAGCTCGAAACTATATTTCGGAATTTTTAAATCATAAGAAATAATTAACTCTAACTAAATAATCAATTAAAATTCATTAATCTAAATAATTTGGATTTATTTTCAAATAATAATAAAAATAATAATCTTTAGAACTAAAAATAATATTTTCTTGGAAATCGGACAGCACCTGCTTTATTTCTCGGACTGCCAGTCGATATCATATCGACACAACCAACAACAATCAACACAATAATTTATATTTACGCGTATAAACACTTCAGAAATGAATAACACGGTAAAAATGACTTCTAAAACCAATTCTAAAATTACGAAATAAATATATAAACACTAACATGCTATAATATACCCAAAATATAAAAACAGAATCTCGGAACCCTTACCCAAAACAAATTCTGGTCACCCCGAGGAGAATATCTGATGTCCGGAAAATATCTCCAGAAAAATCCGAAATTAATAGCCATAAACATATACATGTTGAGATGCCATGTGGAGTAATCAACACCATCATACTCCTTTTTAATGTCCCGAAAATAAATTAAAACGAAAATATAACGAAAATATGTCCCGCAATTTATCTCCTCAAAATCTTGCAAAATATATACTTATGCGTAGGTATCGAAGCGCTGATCGTTTACATATATAGTAATTAAAATTTGGATGTACGGTTTGTAAGATATGAATTTTTTTGAAAATTCAAAGTATATATTAATATAAAGGAGAGCAGAGACGGAGAAAATAAGGGGAGGAGTTTGTTTGTGTAAAAGGAATAAAGGAAAGGGGGGGTGGCGGTGGTTTACAGGGGAGAGATTGGGGTAGAATAGGATAAGGGGTAGGTAGTAATAGGGTAGGTAGTTTTAGGATTTTGTTTTAATATTTTTCTTTTTTTTTGCTTTTGCTGTGAAACTGCCACACATGTGTGGCTATATGGAAATAATCCAGAAATAAGGACCCGTGGGTTTTTTTTCGTTTTGGCAGCCTGATTTATTCCGTGTTTTGTATTTTAACGAACCAAATTTGCGGGTGAAAATTAAATCAAAAATTATCAAAATAATTTTAAAATTCTCATAATAATTAAAAGTAATAAAAATAAATTTTTCATAATTTTTAAAGTATTTTTGACTTGCGCGCTATACCCGCATTTTACAATTAACGAACTGAGCTGCACTTGAAACAAATTCAGAAAATCACGAAAATATTCTTAAAATGTTACAAATATCCCGAAGTTTATAAAAACATAAATTTTGAAATTTTAAAATAATTTTTGAAACACAATTTATACCCGCTTTTAACAATTAAATGATTCACGTCCTAGGAACACCCAAGGGATGAAACCCCAAGAAGTGCAGGAATGGATCAGGGCTCACGAGGCTGAGAATCAAAGGCTGAAGCGCGACTTGGAGGCGCACCAGACCATCAGGCCCCCACTACCTCCAAGGGGGAGAAATCCTCCTCCAATCATAGACCTGGATGGTCCAATACATAGAAGGGTTGTTGTCCCAAGGGCTGATCCAAGCAATCTCCTTCCCCTTGGAGATCCTGATGATCCCACTCCGCCATTCACTAAAGAGATAATGAGTGCCCATATCTCAAGGAAGTTCAAAATGCCCACCATCAAAGCTTATGATGGCACTGGAGATCCCGCTAATCATGTCAGAACATTCTCTAATGCACTGTTGTTGCAGCCCGTGAATGACGCTATTAAGTGTCGGGCCTTTCCTCAAACCCTGTCGGGAATGGCTCAAAGATGGCATAGTCGTTTGCCCCCGAACTCCATTGGGTCCTTCCGAGAATTAAGTCAGGTTTTTATTAAGCAATTCATCAGCGGGAGAGTACATGAGAAAAGTTTAGCATCCCTCATGAGCATTGTGCAGGGAGCAAAAGAATCCTTGAGAGACTACCTGAATCGTTTCACAAAGGAATCTTTAAAAATCTCGGATCTTGATGACAAATTGCTATGATAGCCCTGCAACAGGGAACTAGGGATGAGTTCTTCAAGATGTCCTTGGTCAAGCGCCCTCTGAAAGCATGTTGCAGCTCCAAGATAGGGCCAGGAAGTACATCAAGGTGGAGGAGAGCATGAGGAAGACAGTAGTAAGTAACGAGCCCACTGGAGGCAAGAAGCGGAAAACTGATCTGGAATAAGTACATGAAGGTATCTAGGACAAGTATCCCAGAACTGAGCAAAACCCTGATTCAACCCCAAAGAAGGGAGGACCTAGGCAAAAGTTCACTGAATATGCCAAGTTGAATGTTCCTAGAAGCCAGATCTTGATGGAAATCGAGAAAGATCAATATTCGTTGGCCTAAACCCTTGAAGGCTGATCCTTCCAAGATGGATAAGAGCAAGTATTGTAGATTTCACAAGGATGTTGGCAATGACACCGATGAGTGTAGACAACTGAAAGATGAAATTGAGTTCTTTATTCGAAGAGGAAGATTGAATAAATTGAGGAAGGAGGAGATAGGACTAACAATGGGAGAAGGAACTTTGAAGGTTGTAGGAGGGACCAAGACGATCATGGGCGAAATCCCCAGCCTAGGGGACCGGTGATAAATGCAATTTTTGGAGGACCACGACCCCGAGGGCCTGTGATAAACACAATCTTTGGAGGACCAACTGCTGTTAGATTATCCAGGAACTCCAGGAAAGCATATACTAGAGAGGTTATGCATATTGTTGGAGAAGCCCCGAATAGGACCTGGACAGGAGTAACAATGGCTTTTGATGATTCTGACCTAAAGGGTGTGAAATTTCCTCATGACGACCCACTGGTCATAACACCGATAATAGGAAATAGTCTGGTCAAGAGGGTCCTCGTGGATAATGGTGCTTCGGTGGATATCTTGCTCCATGACACCTTTTTAAGGATGGGTTATAATGACTCCCAATTGACCCCAACCGACATGTTGTTATATGGATTTGTGGGAGTAGAGTGCCCCGTGGAAGGAATAATCAAGTTGCCAACAACCATTGGTCAGGAACCAAGGCAAGCAACACAGATGTTGGACTTTGTGGTGGTGAAGGCTAGTTCAACTTACAACGCTATCATGGGAAGAACGGGGATACGCGCCTTCAAGGCAGTTACTTCTTCCTACCATTCAGTTATGAAGTTTCCCACCCGGAATGGGATTGGAGAAGAGAGAGGAGATCAAAAAATGGCTAGAAGTTGTTATGTGGCCTCTCTGAGGGCAGATGAAGTTGGGGGCAAGTTCTGCCTATTGAAGATCTGGATATCCGAGAGAATGATGAGAAAAGAGGGAAGCCAGCAGAAGACTTGGTTACGATTCCTTTGGCTCCTGAGGATCCTGAGAAAGTGATTTTCGTTGGAGCAACACTAGAGGAGCCCCTTAGAGGGAGGCTAGTGAAGTTTTTGCAAGAAAATAGAGATGTGTTTACATGGTCGGCAGCAGATATGCCAGGTATAGACCTGGAACTGATCACTCACAAGCTGAATGTGGATCCAAGTCGAAAGACGGTGAAGCAAAACAAAAAAAGTTTGCTCTAAAAAGGCAAGAAGCTATAAAACAAGAAGTAGAGAAGCTCTTAGAGGTTGGTTTCATTGAGGAGATATAATTTCCAGAATGATTAGCAAACCCTGTGATGGTAAAGAAGGCCAATGAAAAATGGAGGATATGTGTGGACTTCACTGATCTGAATGATGCATGCCCTAAGGACTGTTTCCCTTTGCGAAGGATAGATACTTTGATAGATGTTACCGTTGGGCATGAGATGCTGAGCTTCATGGATGGATTCAGTGGATACAATCAGATCAAGATGCACAAGAACGATATCACAAAGGTATCATTTATCACTGACTTTGGTGTTTATTGTTATCTTATTATGGCATTTGGTCTCAAGAATGCAGGAGCCACCTATCAAAGGTTGGTGAATAAGATTTTTAAGGATCTTATTGGCAAGACCATGGAAGTTTATGTCGATGATATGTTAGTCAAGAGTCAAGTAAAGACTGGCCATATAACCCATTTGAGGGAAGATTTTGAGGTCCTGAGATACCACAAGATGATGTTAAATCCTGCAAAGTGTGCTTTCGGAGTAGGATTTAGAAATTTTTTGGGATTGATGGTCTCCAAGAGAGGAATCGAGACCAATCCCGACAAAATAAAGGCAATCCTAGACATGGAGTCACCAAAAACTATCAAAGATGTTCAAAAGCTCACTTGAAGGGTTGCTACGTTGGGACGATTCATCTCCAAATCTGAGGACAAGTGCTTGTCATTCTTCAAGTCCTTAAAGAAGGTTAAGGATTTTGTATGGAGTGAGGAAAGACAGAAGGCATTCGAGGAATTAAAGAAATATATGGCCCAGGCCCCGTTGTTGGCCAAGCCAGCTCTGCATGAAGTTTTATACTTGTACTTGGTTATTTCAGAGAATGCCTTGAGCGCCGTATTGGTTAAAGAGGAACTTAAAATCAAGAAACCCGTATACTATGTTAGCAAGATTTTGCATGGAGCTGAGTTGAATTATTTAACTATTGAAAAGTTTGCTTTAGCCTTAGTAATGGCTTCAAGAAAGTTGCGTCCCTACTTTCAGGCTCATAAGATTGAAGTACTAACAAATCAGCCCTTGAGAAATATTATTCACAGTCCCAAGGGTAGTGGGAGGCTGATCAAATGGGTAATAGAGTTGGGAGAATTTGATATCAAGTATAAGCCACGAACGGCAATAAAAGCCCAGGCATTGGCTGACTTCGTGGTGGAATGTACCATACCCAACCAAGAAGTCGGGGGGCAGGAAGATACCATACCCCAAGACAAGGAAGTTGATAAGGGGGACAAAGAAAAGGATGATAAGGAGAAGGGATATTGGGTTCTCTATTTTGATGGAGCATCAAAAACAAATTCAAGCAGAGCAGGGTTAGTTTTACAAAGCCCCGATGGGTTCTTGATTGAATATGCTATGAAGTTAGACTTTCCAACCACAAATAATGAGGCAGAATATGAAGCTCTGATAGCTGGCATTGGCCTAGCAGGGATACTGAGAGTCAAGAACTTAAAGGTCTGAGGCAAGGGATGATATGATGGCTAAGTATGTCCGCCTAGTAAGAGCTGTGATGACTCAATTCGATGAGTGCCATGTTGAGCACATCCCAAGGGAGGAAAATGCTAAGGCGGATGCATTGTCGAAGTTTGCTTCATCTGAGATAGAGGAAAGTTCAGGAAGCATATACTTCCGCGTTTTGAAGACACGAAGCATTGATGTTAAGCTTGTGGCTCCTATAGGGCTGAGGACATCATGGATAGATCCCATTAAGTCTCATATTCAAACTGGTTGGCTACCAAATGACGTGACTGAAGCACGGAAGTTGGCTGTTCGAGCACTAAGATACTCCTTGATAGATGGGATTTTGTATAAAAGATCTTATGTAGTTCCTTACTTAAGATGTCTCAGGCCCGATGAGGAACGCTTGGCTCTGGAAGAAGTACATGAAGGTATCTGTGGAAAACACTTGGGGAGCAGAGCACTGGCTCATAAGATAACCCGTTTAGGCTTCTATTGGCCAGAAATGATGGCCGATGCCAAAGAGTATGTGAAGAAGTGTGACCGCTGTCAGAAGCATGCACCTGTCGTTAGACAACCCCCCGAGATGCTGACCTCCATCAACTCATCCATCCCCTTTGCTATGTGAGGAATGGATATACTTGGACCTTTCCCCATGGCCACGACACAAAGGAAGTTCCTGATTGTAGCCATTGATTATTTTACTAAGTGGATTGAAGTCAAGCCTTTGGCCAAAATCACAACTAAGTAGGTTACACAATTCCTGTGGGATAATATCATGTGCTGGTATGGAATTCCCCGCATCCTAGTCACTGACAATGGGACACAGTTCAACAATGAGGAATTCAAGAAGTATTGTGAGGAGAATGAAATTGAATTACGATTCACCTTTGTGGCTCACCCGCAAGACAATGGGCAAGCGGAAGTGGCGAATCGAATAATCCTGGATGGACATAAGAAGAGGATCGAGAAGTCAAGGATTAACTGGGTGGATGAAATACTCCCCATACTATAGGCCTATAGGACTACCTGTAGAGTCACGATTGGAGCAACTCCCTTCATGTTAGCATATGGGGCAGAAGCGGTTGTTCCTGTAGAGATATCACATTCCTGTCCTAGGATTCAAGCTTTCAATGTTGAGGAAAATGAGGAAGGGCAAAGGTTAGCCCTGGATCTAATTGACGAAGTACGAGATGAGGCACATGCGAAGATAGTGGAATATCAGAAAAATGCTTCATTCTATTACAACCTAAGGGTTAAGGAAAGGTTCTGCAAGCAGGGTGACTTAGTCCTGAGGAAGGTGGAAGCTTCTGGTGTAGGACAGAAAGGGAAACTTGCCCCAAATTAGGAAGGGCCATACATGGTCAGAAGTGTTCAAGGTAGAGGAACCTAAAAGCTTGAGACTATGGATGGTTTTGAAGTCCCGAGAATTTGGCATGCACAAAACCAGAAGATTTACTATGTGTAAAGTGGTTGAGCACGATTCTCACTTGTCAAGATGACAAGTAGGTTGAAAAGCATCTTGAAGCTTTGCTTGACTAGGATTTACATGTTTTAAATTTTATTTTGAGGTTTATTAAGACTTGTGTAAGGGATGAATCCCAACAATTTATGAAATTTAGAAAGTTTTCGAAATATGTTTGAATTCCAGTGGCAAGACAAGTAAACTAAGTGCATGAGATGAAAGCATAAAGTTCGATAAATAAAACTGGTTCAAATAAATAATACAAAGTCTGATAAGCAAAGTCTCAAAGACAAGATAAAATAAATAAGCCACGCAGGGCTAGGAAAGCTCTAAGAAGCAGAGGTGCCCTCAACATCCATATCATCGTCTCCGCCGCTCGCTGAAGGTCTCAGTAGTCCCGGAAGAGGAAGAACTATCATCTGCAGCAGGTCTAGAAGAGGACCTAGGGGGAGGAAGAAGCGGGTCTTGAGGGATATGATCCGAGACAACCACTCAGGTGCGAAACCTCTATAGCAAAGCCTCGTCGTCAGGACAGACGTAGTCTACTGGGTTAATATCAGGGCAAGCCTCGTTCACGGTCCCAAGGGCCGTGTCCCAGCCACTCCTGAAAAACCCTGGGAACACTGAGTCGTACTTTACCCTCATGGACTGGGTAAACTCCTCTGAGTCCAAGTAGTTGTCAATCGCCTTGTCCTTCTCATCCCTATGGACAACCAGCTCAGCATTGGACTCTCCGAGCTCCTCCTCCTTACGCTTCAGCTTTCGCTCCAAAGAAGCGTACTTCCTCTGCTGCTTCTTGAGGGCATTGTCAGCTTTGTCAGAAGCCCTCTTCAATGATTCAGCTTGCCTCACAGCGTCCAAGAAGTAGGCGTTAGACTGAAACGAAATAATAAACAAAGATATTATAAGGAAAGAAAATGCTACAAGTAAAAAGAAAGATAAATTTCAAGGGAGGGTCATACCGAGGCCAGAGACTGAGCTCCCATGAGCTTTATCCTCTCCAGGTCGGGAGTAGCTACCACATGTCCTTGGGGGTTACGCCGTAGTAAGACCAATCACAGGCGTGCTTTGTGGATTCGACTACAGTATCCCCTCGACGGAATCCCTAAAGAAGCTGAAAAGCACCCGTAGCAGCAGAGACGGGAGCAGCAGCAGTGATAGGGGCACTGTGGGCTTCAGCTCCCTCAGCTGGAACCTCCACCATGGGATCCGTATGCTTCCTTAAGAAGCTAGGCTCTATAGCCTTTCCCCGAGTATCCAGCCCCGCAAGGTGAGCCTTCTTCATCCTCGCGGTCTCCTCAACAAGAGGTACATTATCCTCATTAATCTCCTTAGCAGTTGCAAAAATAAGAGAAAAACAAAAATAAGTGGTGTCAATAATGCATGGAAAAAAATAAAAATGAGAAGGAAAGAAAAATACTTGATTGAGAAACGGAGGATAGCCCCACGTGAATAAGAGAAAACTCCTCTAAAAGAGTCCAGCTAAAAGTAGCACCGCCATCCCGAATGAGCTCATTATAAATAATAATTTCCTCGGGGTTCAGGTGAATGGATTTGAGGCTACCATCACTAACCTTCCCGAAGGAAGATCTGAAAAGGGTGCCCCAATCCCCATTCTCCCACCTTAACCCGACGAAACTACTCCTCCAATGTTGGTTGTTATCGGGAATGAAGGCGCTGTTAGAAATATGTTTGCACTTGGGCCTTTGTTTAATGTAGACCCAACCACAAATACTCGAAGAACTATTATAACATTGGAAAATCTTCCTAAAAACAGCTACAGATAAGGGAAAACCTCCCCTAAGACAACAAACCATGAAACATAAAATGTTCCTCCAGGCGTTTGGAGGAAGCTGACAAGGGTTAATTTGCAAGTCTGCTAAAAGGTGGGGAATGAAAGGATGAAAAGGAAACCTAAGCCCGGTCTTAAAGTGAACCTATGTAAATAAAAAGAGTATCTGGCTTCCAGTGGCAAGTACGATCACCACCGGTAGCAGGAACTAACCTAAGGGGAGGACGAACATTATAAAGAGTGTTCATTTATTCAAAATCTGTATTATGCCAGGTGTTGCAATTATCAAATGAATCAAGATGTGCATTAGAAGGGTAATTGTCCCCTCTAGTGTTGATCATATCAAGTAAAGACATGTAAGAAGAGCGAATCTCAATATCGTTACCTCGTTTCGAAGTCGAGGCAATCTTGGCCGCTCTCTCAGCACCCTTGTCTGCCATTAATGGAGGAAAAAGAAAGCTTGGAAGCTTGAAGAAGGCCGGAAAAGGCTAAGAAAGTTGGCCGGAAAACTCTAAGGAGAGGGATGTGGAGAATGTTGAGAAGGGTAGAGAGTGTTTGAGAAGAGAAATGAGGAGTGAAATGAGAGGTGTGAGGATTTCACTCTCCCATCCCACTCTTATATAGGTACAAAGAAGGCTAGTTGGGCCTAGAAAAGCCCATTTGGGCCCAAGAAAAGAACTTTCCGGAAGAATCCAGAAATAAAACTTAAATTGAATAAATATTTTTGAAAATTCTGGAAGAATCCAGAAAAAAAACCCTAGAAATTCTAGAAAAATATGGAATTTGGGCTTAGGAATGGAGGCCCTGCCCAAATCTTATTAGGCCTGGGAATAAATAAAGCCCAGATAAGGGCCCATGACAGAAAATACAAAATTTTTTGAATGCAACAGGCCCAAGTACTGGGCCCAAGTTCGATGCTCAACTCAAGCCCGGTGAATAGGCCCAAAGGGAAGGGAAGCCCAATACAGAAAAGCCCAGTAAAGGGATCCAAAAAAATAATAATAAAAATAATAAGCCCAGGTAAAGAGGCTCAGGGATGAGGCCCAATATGTTTAAATGGGGTTAAATTAGGCTCTGGAGCCGAAGCCCAGTTGAAAAAGTGGGCCCAAGGAAGCCCAAAATTAAGATAAGAGCTCAGAAAGTGGATGGGCCAAAAAAATTATTATTATCATAATTATCCTGACCCAATTCGATCATAATTCCCATTGATTTTCTGGTCGAATGATCCAGGTCGAAAATTACTTCGACCAAGGCTGAAAAAGATGTATAAATCGATCAGAACCTGACCCAATTCGACCAGAAATCATGTAAAAATTATGGTCGAAGTGTTTGAGATCGAAATGGCTTCGACCAGGGTTAACAAAGGGAGTTAATTCGGTCAAAAAACATCAATCCTGACCGAAATGGTTAGGATTGCTGATCGAAAAAAAAATAGTAAAATCCTGATCGAAATTCGACCAGAAATTGGGATTGAAGCCTCCTCCTCGAAAGGTCTGTCGACCAGGGCAATACATGGGGTAATTCGACCAGGATCCTGGTCGAACAGGATTCCTGGTCGAAATGTACATATAAAAGAAAAAGAAAAAAAATTCTTAAAAAGTTGCAGAAATTAAAGAAAATTTCTTAAATATTTTCTGGAAAACATGAATATTTTCAGAAAATGAGGAATAAATCAAGAAATTAAATGATTTTTCTTAAATATTTTCTGGAAAACATAAATATTTCCAGAAAATGAGGAATAAATCCATAAAAAAAGGGAAATCCTTAAATATTTTCTGGAAAACATGAATATTTTCAGAAAATGAGGAATAAATCCAGAAATTAAAGGAATTTCCTTAAATATTTTCTAGAAAACATAAATATTTTCAGAAAATGAGGAATAAATCCAGAAATTAAAGGAAATTTCTTAAATATTTTCTAGAAAACATAAATATTTTTAGAAAAATAGGAATAAATCCAGAAATTGAAGGAAATTCCTTAAATATTTTCAGAAAATGAGGAATAAATCCAGAAATTAGAGGAAATTCCTGGAAAATAAGGATAAATCCCAGAAATGAAGGGAAATTTCCTGGAAATAAAGGAAAAATCCCAGAAATTCAGGGAAAATTCCTGGAAATTAAGATAATTCCTAAATAATAGGGATAGAAGCAAATCGTTGTAAATGTGTAGGTCACTCCACACTTTACGCAAAGACGATACCCTGTAAAAGAACAAATGAACTTAACTGCTGCGAAACCTAGTCACTGTTTCCCAAAAGTTGGGGGGCAAATGATAGGGAAGAAAATAAGGCCTGGGTATGTAATTAATGTTGCATTAATCATATCAGAATTGGGCCAACAGCTAGGCCCATTTGAGAAGGCCCAAAACCCTGAATATTAATTAATTTCGTAATTAATTAATAAGGGATAAGTCATCTGATACGATGAGTCCTAGTGGAGAAATAAATCCTTATAGATTGGCCTCCAAGGAACCTGGTGGGATAACAAATCAGTTTCCTACTTCTTAGCACTCCAAAGTCCATTCTAATTCTGAGATTTGACCACCAAGTCTCCTAACCCAAATCCAATTCAGAGACTCCCAACATCTATATAAGGGGTCAGAACTACGTTTTTTGACCTGATCCTTGGCACACAGCAAGGTACGTAGGCATCTTGTAAGGCAGATCGAGTCACGAAACAAAAGATCAATCAAATCGAGCCTCAAAACTCACGTTCCTTAGTGATAAATACAACAATTATTATACATTAGTTTTTGATCCATAACAAATATAGTTTTTTTAAACCAAGGCCATTGGACATATTATAAGAATAATTCTATTGTGAATATTAATTTATTAATCACCGTGTTTTATTTTAAATCTTACTATAATTACGATGACCAAACCGACTACCAACCAAACTTTAATTGTTTCATCTTTAATATCATAGTATATAATTTTATCACCAGGCCTGTTATATCAACCAAATCCAACTGATTGTATTTGTTTTTTTGTTAAATTTTATTTTAGCATGGGTTAAATATAATTTTATTTTAGACCGAATGAATAATATATATAATCTTGATTTAATCTGATGACATTATATCAGCTTAACTTATATTTATATTTTATTTAAAATTGAATATAATTCTATTAGGCTAGTCCGGATGAATAGTATAGTTTTTTTTGTTTAAATCAAGATCATTGGATATATTATAATTCTATTTTTATTTAAATAATTATATTATAAATATTAATCTATTTATGATCATGTTTTATTTTAAATATTATTATAATTACGATAACCAGACTGACTATAAACTAAACTTTCATTATTTTGTTTTTAATATAATAATATAGATAGATTAAAATATATAAAATGGGTTTTGAAACGTCTAGAAGTAAGAAAAAAGGAACTCAAGTAATGGTCATGTCGGAAAATGAAACGAAGGAAGATTCTTTAGGAATATAAAAATGTACGATAAAGAGGTTTATAAAAAGTACATGTATTATGCCGCCACCAGTAAACGTGGTATTAGGACATTGAATAAGACTTGACTAAAACACTGGGGTCATTACCATTTTCAAATAAACAATTAAAGTTATTTTTAGCCAAGACCAAAAAAGAAAAAGAGCAGCTGCCCCCAGTTTTCAATATCTTCTAGATTTTTACTATATTTTATATATTTATTTACCCTCATTAATAATTGACAGGAGATACAGATATTAACATTCAGATTACAGACTCATAAAGAAAGAGGTAGGTTGAGTTTTCATATATCAACAAAGCTTCAAGGCTGCTCCTGCTGCTGTTGTTGTTTCAGTTCTTGTTTTTGGTAATTTTTCTTCATTTCTTGTGCTTGTTTTTTGCTCAATTAATCAAATCTCTCTCTCTCTCTCTCTCTCTCTCTCTCTCTCTCTCTCTCTCTCTCTCTCTCTCTCTCTCTCTCTCTCTCTTTGTGTGTGTGTTTGTGTGTTTACATGGTTAGGTATGTATGCCTCTCTCTCTCTCTCCCTCTCTCTGTGTTTTTACATGGGTAGGTAGATATGTATGCTCTCCCTCTCTCCCTCTCTCTCTCTCTCTCTCTCTCTCTCTCTCTCTCTCCCTCTCCCTCTCTCTCTCTCTATGTTTCTACATGGGTAGGTAGATATGTATGCTCTTCTCGCCCCCGCCCCCCGTTTGTGTGTGTTTACATGTGTAGGTAGGTATGTATGTGTCTGTTTAAGAACTTGAATCTACTTGTTTATTGGTTATTGCCCTTTCTTGCACTAAGATCTGCCATCTTCAATTGTTACACTTGTTATAGTTTAATATTCAGATTCCTTGCTCACCCCCTTGTTCTTTGTTTACATGTCTTAACAACATAACCCCCCCCCCCCCCTCGTCAAAATTCATTTTAATATTTTGGGGTTTTGTTGATTTATATTGATTTTATTGGATATAGTAGATATGAAGATATGATTGAGGTTCTAGTTTTTATTCAATGAAACATACGCCCTTGACCCTGGTGGTAGAGGGTAAGATGTAGCAATAGCTTTTTAGTAGTTAGTTTCGTAAACCCCTCGTGGTAGAGTGTAAGATGTATGCATACCTTGTTAGTAATTTTTTCTTGTGAAGACCATTTGTGCTATATTAGTAGTAAAACATGCATAAAGAACAACCTATGTTGTCTAACTCTGTTAGTAATGGGATAGCTATTTTGAGAATCATGTATATTGTTTGGTAACACAGGCATTTTTACTTATTGTTGTTGTTTGCTTGCAGGTGGTCTCGATATTACAAGAAGAACTTGTGCTGTTTCAGATAAGATACAGTTAAGATACTGAGATGTCGAACATTGATATTGAGGGAATTCTGAAGGAGCTTCCTAATGACGGCCGTGTTCCGAAGACAAAAATTGTGTGCACTCTGGGCCCTGCTTCTCGTTCTGTATCCATGATTGAGAAGCTTTTGAAGGCCGGAATGAATGTTGCTAGATTTAACTTCTCTCACGGGACTCATGAGTACCATCAGGAAACATTGGATAATCTCAGGATTGGAACGCAGAATACTCAGATCATGTGTGCGGTGATGCTCGATACAAAGGTCAAGTATTTCCTACTCTCTAAGCCCCTCTATATAGTTGGAATAAGTTTTGCACATGATTGTTTAAGCTTCTTTGATATGCCTTGTCATGAGAAATCTAGCATGCATTTACATCGATCTTTAAATGTGATAATCCTGCTTTGGCTATTTATAGATTTTATGGAAAAATTTCAAGTATCATTGAACTTTTCTAAAGTCGATTGCAATCTACAAATCACATCATTTAGGTCTATATATATATATATATATATGATCCATCATGAATCAAATAATCTTTCATGTACTTCAATTGGCAATATAGCATATTTGCTACTATATGAAACACAGGGACTATTGTTACAGAGAGAGGTTGAAGCATTAATTATTCTGGGTTGTAATTTAGCTGGCAATTCCGCTTAGATTATCTGCTAATTTACAATTGTGAGATGAATGAATTGCACTTACCTACTAGCTACGCAGGATGGGACTTGCTGAATTCATAAATTTCTATTATAGTAAAGAGTATGCTTACTGTGAGCATGGTAAGCTCTGTCATAAGAACAGAGCCCTTCATGCTAAGCGAAAAAGTTTGTACTGAATTTACCGGACACGAGGAGTTGTATAGCCCTCTTAAGAGTACTCTTTTAATGATTTGCATGGTTGAATATTATATTTTTCTTTGCTAATACGTGGTCATATATTTGGTTAGCCCTCGTAAGAATACTCTTTTTGTGTTTTGTGATTAAAATTTCAGACTTCTATTAATTTATGATAGTTTAAAGTGTAAATTGCATGCGGAACATCATGCGTAGCAACCATGTGGACAAATTTTATGGGTATGAGATTTGTTTGGGAACTTGCTATTTGTTTTAAGAACCAAATATACCAGATGTTAATAAAAGCTTGCCATTGGCGACGCAAATAATTTTGAAAGAAAATTTTATGCTGAAATCTGTAGTTCTATTTCTGTGCTAGTAAATGTAAATCAGAATTTCTGTCTGCAGGGACCTGAGATTCGTACGGGTTTTTTGAAAGATGGAAAGCCTATCCAGCTGAAGGAAGGTCGGGAAATCACTATAAGCACAGATTACGACATAAAGGGTGATGAAGAGACTATTTCCATGAGCTACAAAAAGTTGCCCGTAGATATTAAGCCTGGAAATACTATATTATGCGCAGACGGCACCATTACTCTCACCGTCTTGTCGTGTGACCCAGCTGCTGGCACAGTCAGATGCCGTTGTGAAAACACTGCTATGCTAGGTGAGAGGAAGAACGTGAATCTTCCTGGTGTTGTTGTGGATCTCCCAACACTAACAGAAAAGGACAAGGAAGACATCTTGCTGTGGGGCGTTCCGAACAAGATTGACATGATTGCACTCTCTTTTGTTCGCAAGGGTTCTGACCTTGTTAATGTTCGTAAGGTCCTTGGGAAGCATGCAAAAACTATACAGTTAATGTCAAAGGTATGTAGGTATCTTAGAATAAATGAATGTATAATGTGCCAGCAAAATTGGTCATTTATTGTGTATGTTTAACTTGTTATGGGACGTCATTGACATGCTGAGTTTATAGTAGTCGGGAGATATCTACTGGGACTCTTGAATCTATATTCTATACACTCGTCATAATGACTTCTTGTGATTGAATCTCTTGTAGGTAGAGAATCAGGAGGGAGTTATTAACTTTGATGAAATCTTGCGTGAGACAGACTCATTTATGGTTGCTCGTGGTGATCTTGGTATGGAAATCCCAGTTGAAAAGATATTCTTGGCACAGAAAATGATGATTTATAAGTGTAATCTTGCTGGTAAGCCTGTGGTAACTGCCACTCAAATGCTTGAATCGATGATCAAGTCTCCACGTCCAACCCGTGCTGAGGCCACTGATGTTGCTAACGCTGTCTTAGACGGCACTGACTGTGTTATGCTTAGTGGGGAGAGTGCAGCTGGGGCCTATCCCGAAATCGCAGTGAAAACAATGGCTCGTATTTGTATCGAGGCAGAGTCCTCGCTTGACTATGGGTCTATATTCAAGGAGATGATTAAGGCAACCCCTCTGCCAATGAGCCCACTGGAGAGTCTTGCATCTTCTGCTGTTCGAGCAGCCAACAAGGCAAGAGCAAAACTCATTGTAGTGCTGACTCGTGGTGGGACTACAGCAAAGCTAGTTGCCAAGTACAGGCCAGCAGTCCCAATCCTCTCAGTTGTTGTCCCAGTTCTGACAACGGACTCCTTTGATTGGACCTGCAGTGATGAAAGCCCAGCAAGGCACAGCCTGATCTATAGAGGCCTGATCCCGATTCTTGCTGAAGGATCTGCAAAGGCTACAGATGCAGAATCAACTGAAGTGATCCTAAAAGCTGCTTTAAAATCAGCAACAAAGAAAGGATTGTGTGTTCCTGGTGATGCAGCTGTGGTGCTTCATCGAATTGGATCTGCTTCCGTCATCAAGATCTGTGTAGTGTAGTAATTGAGAGCTTGAGGCTCGTAAATCCTCCCAGGACTGCGATTTTGTCTATGATCTTTATCATATCTTTATTTAATATGTATGCTATTTTGCTATGTCCAACACCAATACAGTTTTTGAGCTAGAACATTTTGTGGATGCTTTTTTTAACATGGTGCTGCTATTAGTCTTCCTATCCAGAATTAATACATTGGGCTACTCGATTCATGTTACAGAGTTACAGTAAGTATTAATTGATGCGTTGCAGGGTTACGGAACTATTGCTGCGTTGAGGTCATTTTTGGATCTTGGTTAATGATTTTTGCTTAAGGCTCGTGATATTTGCAGATTTTATACATCCGTAAATGGTGTCAATCATAATGCCAGTCGTGATTTATTTCCAGATTTTAAATAAGTATGATTCGAGTGTGTTGATTAACCAGGTTATACATGTTAAAGAAGGCCCAATAAGATCATTTAGATTATATTTTCCCTCAGTCCAAAGTCATTTATGATCATATAGATAATATTTTTCCTCAGTCATTTGGGTCGAAAAGTGAAATACCCACCTCCATATTTGGGGTATTAACAGTTTTTATTGTTTGCAATAAATTGTGAGAATATATTACGGGTGTTAAGGCCGTCAAACTTAAGTCATCTCCCGCCTGAATTATGACATCATGTTGCTCATCTAAAATTTTAAAATATTAAAAAAAACAAAATAAAATCATACGGTTAACAATCCCTCCTTCATGGACCAAGATGGTAACGATAGTATATCCACCTACTCGAGTCTAGTTTACTTAAAATCCGGAAATAAATTAATAAATCACATCACACTGTTGAGGAACAAAATACAAGGATAGTTTGTCTTTGTATTTGAGTAGGAATTGAGCTAAACATGATATCAGAATTTAGTCAGCGAGAACTTAGGTTTAACTTACTGCCGCCCCTATTATTCTCACAATTTACTATAGATTCGAAAGATATTTTTTAATTTATTCCCCGTGATGGGCGCCTGTGATAAAAATGGTATATTCGGTTGGACCTTTTTTGTAACACCTTAAAATTTTAGAGTAACTAGTTTCTTGACCGGGAGAGGTCGAGTTAATTTTAGATAAATATTCTCGTATTTTGTCGGGACACTTTCATATATTTTCAAAATTTTAGTGTTAAAAAAGGTTAAATTTTATGAGTTTCTGTTCCTCTTACTAGATTAAATCCGTATTTGGGATTGCAAGTATTTATTATAAAGAGTAGTAACTACTCCCTCCGTCCCTCCCAAATGTTTACATTTGGATTGAGTACGGAATTTAAGAAAAATGATAAAATAGTGAAGGAAAGTTAAAAAGTGAGTAAAATAGTGGAACCGATTAATATTATATGTATAAAGTGGGTATAACAGAAATAAGTAGTGAATGTAGTTATTTTAAAAATTATAAATTTTTTACTATTTTTGAAAAAATTTGAAATGTAAACAATTGGAAGAGACATCCCGAGAAGGCAAGCGTAAACAAATCGGAGGGATAAAGGAGTAGTAATCAGTGTGTTTAACACCTCGAAGGCGCTGCCTTAATTCAGAACCAGAGACAAGAAGAAGAGGGGAGCGTGTTCAAATTTGAAACTACCTGCAAAGAAACGAGGTTTGAAATGTGGTACAACCATACAATAAAAGGGCTGGACCAGAGAATAGTCACAACAAATTACGGTGGTAGATAGATGGACCACCGTAAAAGGACCAAATTCTGCTTTACATCTTTTGTCCACACTACGTGCAGGATCGACTTTCTATTCACCGGAACATTCATCATTTCATTTGTGTGTGGAAAACCATTTTTTGTTTATAAAAAAAATGCATACTCGCTTCTTCTTTTTTTCGTTTGTTATTGGTCGATATTTAAATGCTAATTATTCGATTGTGTATTACAGAACAAATGTCCAAGATATTTTAAATTTTGTGTAATACATCCCTCCGTCCCGGTGGGTTGTTTACATTGGGGGACGGGGATCGGCACGCATTTTAAGGCTCCCGTAAAATATGGTTCTCTAAATAATTTTAAATAATTTTTTCTTTTAAATAAAAATATAATGTTTAAACTTTTATACAGAAAAAAAAATTCTAAAAAAAAATTATAGAACTATATTTTATAGTAGTCTTAAAGTGTGTGTCAAACATGAGCTAAAAGTATGTAAAGAATCCAGTGAGACGGGGGGAATAACTTTTTTTGAAAAAGATACGTTGATTGATTTGTTGTGTTAACATAAATAATAATATTATATTATTGAATAATTTCATTATTATAGTAGTTTACTTATTAGGATATTTTCCTTTATTATATATAAGCCCCTTTTCTATTATAATTGAGAACAACACGTATTATCATAATACTATATTTTTTCTTCTTCTCTCCATAGTTTATCATGGCATTAAAAGTTATGATTTGATCTGGGATAGGTTATTGATGATGAATTATATCGGTTGACTTTCACATGTTGGGCTTTTAAAACATGTGTCCTGACTATTGTTTCTTCTCGTCTTTTTCTTATTCAAATCAGTTATTTTTTTCTTTCTTGGATGCTTTTGAGTTTTAATCATGATTATTATTTTTTTCCTCGATTTGGTTCGATTTCTTATGGATACTTGATTTTTGTTGAAGGTTTTTTTTTCTGCTGGTTTTGGTTGTGACTCTCATACAACTTTTCTGCTGGTTTTGTTTTGAACTCTCATATAATTTTTCTGTTGGTTTCGGTTGGGACTCTAATACACAGTCTCGGTCTCGTTTTGATGATACTGACTCCTTAATAATATTATTTTTTTTCTCTTTCTTTCCCTCTCATCTTCCTTTCCTTTTCTCGTGTTGATGATGGGGGTAGCTCTAGACACATATGTATAATTCTCCGTATTTTATTTTATTTTATTTGGTGCTCTAGGCACATTGCTTTAGTATATTTGGTGCTTTAGGCACGTTGACCCTTTGAGGTATAGGTTTAGGATTGGTTTAGTTTATTTGGTGCTCTAGGCACATTGGTTTAGTTTATCTAGTGCGTTAGGCACACTGGCCCTTCGCGGGATTTGATTAGATTTGGATACAATTTGAATTGGGATACAGTTTTTTATTTGGTTGAGGATTGGATACAGTTTGTTGACTTGGATTCGGTGATTTGGAGTTTGTATTGGGTTGATTATGGAGTTTGGTTTTGGATTTGGATTCAGTTTTTCATGCAGTTTTGGTATTGTTTTCGATGGTTGCTAATTTGTTACTTTGGTAATTTGATTGCTTTGTTTTCTCTTAGGTTGCTGTGTCTTTCGACGATTTCTCTTTTGTTGTTGCGTTCTTTTTTTTGTTGCGTCTTTGGATTCGTTTGAAAGTTTTTGATTTGTTTGGATTCGTAACTCTGTTTTTGGATTTCTTTGGATGTTCTTGAATCTGGTGTTGCAGTTTTGTATTTGTTTGGTTACGTGACTCCGTCTCTTGGTTGACAAACTCCCGATTCAACATCGTGAGTTTGAGGGGAGATGTTAACATATATAATGATATTATATTATTGGATAGTTCCATTATTATAATAGTTTCCTTATTAGATTATTTTCCTTTATTATGTTTGGTTATTGGATATATAAACCCCTCTTTTATTGTAATCGAGAACAAGTCATATCATAATAAAATCCTACTTTTATCTATTTTCTCCATACTTTATCATGAAAAATATCCTAATAAGAAAACTATTATAATAATGAAACTATCAAATAATATAATATCATTATATATGTTAACATCCAGCTCAAACTCACGATATTGAATCGGGATTTTGCCAACCAAGAGATGGAGTCACGTAACCAAACAAATCCAAAACTGCAACACCAGATTCAAGAGCATCCAAACAAATCAAAAAACAGAGTTACGAATCAAAACAAACCAAAAACTTTCAAACGAATCTAAAGACACAACAATCAAAGAGAACGCAACAACAAAAGAGAAATTGTCAAAAAATGCATCAACCCAAGAGAAAACAAAACAATCAAATTACCAAAGTAACAAATCTGCAACCATCGAAAATAATACCAAAACTGCATACGAAACTGAATCTAAATCCAAAACCAAACTCCATAATCAACCCAATACAAACTCCAAAAAGCTGAATCCATGTCAACAAACTATATCCAATCCTCAACCAAATAAAAACTGTATCCCAGTTCAAATTGTATCCAACACTAATCAAATATCGCGAAGGGCCAGTGTGCCTAGAGCACCAGATAAACTAAACCAATGCGCTTAGAGCACCAAATAAACTAAACCGATCCCCGCGAAGGGCCAATGTGTATAGAGCACCAAATAAACTAAATCAATCCCTCAAAGGGCCAATATGTCTAGAGCACCAAATAAACTAAATAATCCCTCGTAGGGCCAATGTGCCTAGAGCACCAAATATACTTAACCAATGTGCCATCACCAAATAACCTACACCAATCCCGCGAAGGGCCAATGTGCCTAGAGCACCGGATTAAATAAAATAAAAGGCGGAGAAGTATACAGATGTGCCTAGGGCTACCCCCATCATCAACACGAGAAAAGAAAATGAAGATGAGAAGAAAAGAAAGAAAGAAAATAATATTATCAAGGAGTCAATATCATCGAAACGAGACCGATAGTGTGTATTAGAGTCCCAACCAAAACCCGCAGAAAAATTATACGAGAGTTCCAACTAAAATCAGCAGAAAAATTGTTTGAGAGTCCAAACAAAACCAGTAGAATAAAAAAACTTCAACCAAAATCAATTTTGTTTACCCATGAGAAATCCAACCAAATTGAAGAAAAAAATAGTCATGATTAAAGCTCAAAATCATCCAAGAAAAAAAGAAAATAACCAATTTCAATAAGAAAAAGATGATAAGAAATAGTAATTAGAACACATGTTTTAAACCCAACATGCGGAATTTAACCCGATATAACTCATTATCAACCAATTCTCGATCGAATCATAGCTCTTGATACGTATAAATAAGACATATAATAATAATAATAATAATAATAATATATTTTAAAACATACCTATGGTTTCCAACATAAAATTTCAAACTCCTATGCAGGTCAATTCTTATTTTTGTTCACATATCAAATTATAGTTAAAATTATTTTTTTAAAAAAAAATTCATTTATATACAGAAATTTCAATAAATGCTTGAATGATATAATTTTAAATTTTCGTCACCATAAACTAATATACTAAATTATATTGTATCTAATTGGCATATTTTTAATATCAATTCTTTATATTTTTGGTTTTAAATTTTTGACAATCATAACCATATAAATTTGGCATAGTATAATACTTTCAAAAAAGAAAAAAATTAACGAGAAAAAAGCATTATTTATTCCACCTCACACATCTATATTAGTAAGAGTATCAGCTGTGATTATATTTGACTACATGAAATAATAAAAAGTATTTTTATTTACCCATTCCTCACTCGGTGGTAGTCATCATTTTGGGATGTAATAAATTAGAGAAGCTATTTGTATGAATTATAACTACAAAATTTTTATGATAGTTGTACATTATATGTTTAATAGATATGTATTCCTTGTTATGAATGATATCTAAAAAGAATGATAATCACAAAACTTTATTTTATGGTGTATAATTATAATTTTTTCAATAGATACGACATTAGAGTAAACTAAATTTTAGGGGTACTGTGAATTCTTAGGATTTGACATTTAGGTGTAGAAAAGAAATTGGAAATTTGTTTCAAATTTGTGTAAAATTTTCATTATACTCTTTTTATTAGGATTACCCTGCAAAATAGCATAGGATTGGCTTGATTATGGCTTGAAATAATATTTTAATCTAAAAATTAAATTTGAGTAATTAGTTTAAAATCTTTTGAAGTTTGCACAAACTTCAATATAATTATTTACTTTTGATAATTTCAAGTCAAACTAATTAGATTTTAACTAAAATTTACTTGTATTATATGATTAAAAAGTAAAAAATTATGCTCTGACTTATTAAACGTACTAGCTTTACAACTCGTGCGACGCACGCGTCTTTATTAATATTTTTATATTATTTAAAATTATAATAAATTTCTTTATGGATCATTATCTTATTAGTATATTTATAAATAATAATATAAATATTTGTTGTTACCGGGATTCGAACCTGAATCTTGGGTAGTGTACAAATAATAATACAAATATTTACCGTTGGCGGGGTTCGAACCTGAGAGTTTTAATAGCGTATAAATAATAATACAAATATTTGTTGTTGACGGGGTTCGAATATGAGAATTAAGTAGTGTATATTATTTTAGTATTTGAATCTAACGATCCTTATCACGATTAAAAAAATCCAACAGTCATAAATGGGGATAATCAAACCAACCAAATTATACTTAATTCCGGTTATTACAATATAGATTTCTCAATATTTTAAATTATAAATAAATAGTAACTTTTAATACTGCAAAAATGTGTGAACGACTATTTTACGATGATAGATCATCTCCCAGATAAACAGGAGAATTTTTTTAATATAACCTGAACAAATACGGATAATGAATGCAAAAGCAAGTTAAATAAAATCTACAACATTCTATCCTAAACTAACTTCACCTTTAGAGCACCTCCAACACCCTCTTTATACACCCTCCTTATTTATATTTTGAAAAATCAAAGCTAAAATGGTCTCTAAAAGACTCCTAACTCTTCCTCAAAAACTTAAATCTTCAAATCTTTCCTCAAACACGAGGAGTATACTTCCTCTCAGAAAAAATGGTTTTCATGTGCTTGCTACAGTTCTCATTCTTTTGTATAATTATGCTCATTTGATATTTAAGTAATAAAATAGTAGATGGAGAGTGTGTTTGAAGATGATTGTTGGAGTTAATGTATATTTGTGAATCTTAAATTGTTAGGAGCTCATTTATTTATATTATTTTTGAAGAAAAGCTTAGGTGATTGTTGGAGTTGCTCTTACTTCTTCCATCTTTCAACATCAACAACTGCATGTGTCATGTGTGTATCACCTATACGTGTGTATATAGAACTCCTAGCTAAGCTAGTAAAAAGGTTCAGAACAAAACACAATAATGCAATAATAATAAATCAATTTCAATGGGTACTAGAAGCAAGTTGTTATGCAAACAATAATATATTTTATAAAATTATGCATTATCAGTTACGGTGGTGTCAATCCTCGATAAAGCGTTCCTCCGGGATTAATTGATATGATGCCTTGTGGGAGTCCAAAAGGTAAAGAGACTGCAATTGAAAGAATGGTGGTAAAGCTACATGTGTAGTATGAGATGCATGTGTAGTACGGGGGTGCCGAGAAAAA
Source organism: Apium graveolens (assembly GCF_009905375.1). Lineage (NCBI taxonomy): Eukaryota > Viridiplantae > Streptophyta > Magnoliopsida > Apiales > Apiaceae > Apium > Apium graveolens. The sequence continues at coordinate 201,855,169 of NC_133647.1, forward strand.
TAAGTCGTGTCAGACGGGAAAATAAGATATGCCATACGGGTAAAGAAACAAAGTGTCAAACGGGCAAACCATAGCCACACGGGCTCAGTTGAATAGCCATACGGGCTCAGATTATTAGCCATACGAGCTCAGTTGAATAGCCAAACGGGCTCAAATTATTAGCCATACGGGCTCAGTCGAATAAGCCATACAGGCTGGAAGGATTGCATGAGAGTTTAAGATTAGGGGGTGATTATTGATATGATCTTAAACTTAGTTGTTATTAATTATTTGTTTTGTTTAGTTATTTATTTTTATGAAGTTTGCTTTATTCCTGCATGGTCGTGACTGTTGCTGCATGCCTAGAAAATAGTTGTTGATCAGGTCATGGGGTGATGGAGTAGAAGTAGGAGTCCACGAGAGTAATAATAGGAGACGTTGCTTGCAGTTAGAGTAGTATTTAAATATACATGTACTTCATTTTCAGTAAGCAAGTTGTATGTATTCTTGTTTTCTTATCAGTAGTGAAATCAAAGATAATACAATGTAGTCCTGGAGAGCATTTTGGTCTTGTACATATCAACTTTCCATCATGTTTATTCTGCAATAATCATTCTAGTATTCTATTTTCAACATTTACAAGGTGTTGAGTATACAACAACGAAAGCAAAACCCAAATTCCGCGCAATAACTTTTAAACTCATCACTACTGTATAACCACCATTATCTGACATCAAACTCTTCATCTTTAAACCAGTCTGATTTTTAACTTCAGTCTTCCACTTTTGAAAGTAGAAAACACATCTGATTTATTCTTCAAAAAATAAACCCATATCTTTCTAGTGGAATCATCAATGAAAGTTACATAGTAGCGAGATCCGCCCAATGACGCAACTGTTGTTGGACCATATACATCTGTATGAACTAGGGTCCTCCCTGATTTTGCAAAAGTAACACGTTTCTGCTTTCCAAGAACACATGGCTCACAGAATCCAACTTCCACATTTTTCAACTCTGGAATCTTCCCCTTCGAAGTTAACAGCTTCATACCTTTTTCACTCATATGACCAAGCCTTTGGTGCCACAAAGTTGAAGAATCAATCTCATCAGCAACTACATTTGCTTCATAGCTAGATTGTTCAACAATGTATAAAACCCCATTTCTCTCTCCATGAGCAATAACTAGATTCCCCTTTATAACCTTCCACTGTCCATCTCCGAAAGTAACTCGATACATTTCCTTATCTAACTGACCCACATATAACAACATCTTCTTAGTTCAGGATTGTACCTTACATCTTTCAACGTCCGACTAGTTCCCAAAGAGGTTCTGAGATTAATATCTCCCATGCCCGCAATATACAAAGTCTCATCATCAACAAGACGAACTTTACCAAATTTTCAACTCTGAAATTTAACATTAAATCCTTGCAAGGGGTAGCATGGAATGATGTACCAAATCCATAACCCATGATTCAACCGCACATTCAACACAACAAATCAAAGCATCGTCGTCCACCACTTCTTCAACTACGTTAGCCGAACTATCCTCTTTACTCTTTTCTTGGAGCCGCGGGAGCCGTGCACTGCTTCCTGAAGTGACCCTTCTTCTGACAATTTCAACAAACAATATCCTTGCGATCTTTGGATTGTCCTCTCTTCTATGACTTCGATCTTCTACGCCCCTTATTCTACCCCTTTTTTCAAAAAATTTGCCTCTACTCTCAACACTCGACAAGGAACCTGACGGCTCTCCTGAGTTTCTCCTACGAATATCTTCTCCAAGAATCGAATCTCGAACTCCATCAAAAGTCATCTTACCGCTCCCAGATGAATTACTTATAGCAGTGACAAATCCTGACCAACTGTCTGGTAATGAGGATACCAACAACAAGGCTTGTACTTCATCATCGAATTTAATATCCACTGATGCCAATCTTGCTGGAATATAATTAAATTCGTTCACATGATCAGCAACATAATTGAAGGGTTTCGAGCACATAAACGCAACAGAAACAGTAATTTAAAACCTGAAAACCAGATATTTTCGAAACTTACCACATGATCCATGCGAAAAACATATATTTAATTCATAGATCAGATTGTTTACCTTAAGAAGCTTTACAAATTGGTTGACTAATGGAGATCCAAAGCTTGTTCAATCACCACGCATCCCGCTCTCGCGATATACGCTCTATCGGTATCCACAAAAATGTTTGAACTCAAGGATTGGATGTGTACTAGCATAAACACGTTTCTTCGTGCTCTTTCCATCTTCTCTCTTGGTGGCTAGGATTTTAATAAAAGTCTTGCATACAAAATCAGCCACACAAGAGATATTATATAGAGAGTATAATAAGAATTATAACTCTTAACTAATTAAGAGTTATTATTAATTCGAAATTACTATTTGTACAATAATTAATTCACACTTAATTATTTAACAAATGAATTTCATAATTAATATTAGTAAATTCGAATATCATTATTTATCTAATTAATTAAGTCAAACTTAATTAATATTATAAATAATTCAAATTACTTTAATTTAATTTAAATTCAATTTAAATTAAATAATCCTTCAAGCATTCTTTGTGTGTGACCCTTTAGGTTATTATTACATTGACAATGAATTTTAAATTTAATTTAAAATCGTAAACAATGAGCGGCATCTAGTAATACATCATTGTTACCCAAGTAATAATAATTAAATCGGTGATCGATTAAATCTTTCGTGAATAATGTACAATGTAATATAATCCCTTTAACCAAATATTATAGATTAAACTAGAGGCATGTAATGTGTCATCCTCATCATAGTTTAATCCAAATTTCCTTGATCAATGAGTAGACTATCATATCAAATCAACATTTGAGCGTGGCCACACATTTCATAGTCTAGCCTACACAAGAGGCCAATAATATCACTCCTAAAATAGGAGGGTTAAATCTCATCTAGATCATTCATATTTCTCATACGATTCATAATATACCCAATGTCCACTTTTATCATTACCCGGTCAAGGATAACTTTTAATGGAATCAATGTATATTAATTCTCGTATAGAAATATAATGACTTCATGTTTAAGGAACATTACATTATTATCACTGTGAGAATTACTTATGACACAACAGACATGTAGAATCTCACATCGGGTCTGTCCAGCACCATGTACATATACATATGCCCGTGTCTTTGACTTTAGTATCATTATACCTATGATCAATTAAATGTGATCATCAGTCAACAAACACACTGGTCTTAATGCATTATTATTGTCCCTTAATAATAATACTCGATTAGGGACCTTTAGAAATATTGATACTATTCTCATAATCTCATTTCTAAGTCGCGTACTTACAGATATAGAATTGTATATCATATTTCAAGGACATTTATTAATCTGACATTTATATCGTAGTAAATTAAGAATTAATAAATTATAAAGGAAATAATCGATAGAACATAAACATTAATAATCCAAATGTCTTAAACTAAAACATCGTAGTGTTGTATCTAGGGCATAAACACTAACAATAATCGTCTTCATTCAATCTAATGGCAACTAACAAGAGAATCAAATACACTTTATTTGAAGCAAACGACTTCTCATACATGTTTGACAAAGCCTTGATCAAATCATAAGTTGTCGTTTTCTTGAGGATATTGTAAGCAACATTCTTCGCCAAAGTCAACTTGACAACCCCTAGAGCCTGCCTGTCCAATAGCTTCCAGTCTTCCTCCTTCATTGAAGTTGGTTTCTTCTCTTCCAGCAGTTCGTGTAGTTTTTTCTGATACAAATAATCCTTAATTTGCATCTTCCAAAACCCATAATCTTTGCCATCAAATTTATCGATCTTTACCTTCCTCTCTTCTGTCATCGCTCCCACTCGCTTGAAAACCTAGGCTCTTGATACCAGTTGTTGAGTATACAACAATGAAAGCAAAAGCCAAAGCGAATAAACAAGAATAAGAAAATAAACGACAATCACACAAGACAAAGATTTACGTAGTTCGGAAATTCTTACTCCACAAGCCGCACTAATTTTGTATTGATCTCTCACAATTTGTTGTGTTATGATTTTACAATTATATGTGTATTTATAAGAGAATAAATTAGGCCTAAATCAAAATTGTAGTCCAAATCTGAAAAGTAGACTAATTTATAAACTAATATGAATCTGAATAATCTATTTAATGGGCTTTATTATTAGACTACACAAACCCAACACAAGGTGCGAGCATAAAGAGTTTAAATTGCTATGCAGTTATGCAAGTCAGCCTAGCCAATTAAACATGGAGCTCATATATTTGCATTTAATGCACTTTTTTTTATTCCGTTATCATCCTCTGCAAGTAGAGCTGGCCAAATGTGCGGGTTTGAACCGCCCGCTCGGGACCGGCTCGTACGGAAACCCGAAATTATTCGGCCCGAATCGGGCCGGTTCAAGCCCGAACAATTCGTTGAAATATACGAGCCGGTTACGAATGCAATATTTGAAAACCGGAGACCGGACCGGCCCGCACATGCCCGCGTGTGTTGTTCACGCGCCATCTGATTTTCGCAACGTAAAGCTGCAGGTTGCAGCCTCTCTGCTCCACTCCAATATTCTTCTACTTCTACACAGAGGCTCTAACGAAATCAAGTGTGATAGCTCCGTCGCCGCCATTGTAGAGCCATGATGCGGCGGAGAATGACGAGCAGCTGTGTGTATACAATATACAGTGGTGATTCTAAATAATTTTCTACTTAAAACTATTGTAGTAATTACTGATGTTGACTTCTTAAACTAAAACTAAAAAAAAATCAAAACGAAAATATCTTCTGCAGATGTGATTTGGTCCAAGAAGCGATGATGTGGCTACACGGACCAACCTTGTCCAAAAGCTTAAATCTAACTCAACCCGTGAAGCCCGCACTCAACCCGCAAGGCCCGCACGGTTCAGCCCGCATGGCTCACGAGTCCAGTGTCGGTTATGAGTCCGTGTCTGTCGGTTCGAACCCGGCCTGACCCGATTCGTTTAACTTGCGTGTCGGTTCAGTGTTCGTTGTTCGTGTGTTCAACCCGTAATCAACCCGGCCGTGGACCGCACGGCCCGTTGTTCGTGTGTTCAACCCGTAATCAACCCGACCGTGGACCGCACGGCCCGCACTAGTGGGCACCTCTATCTGCAAGTCATCATATTGATATGTCCAAAGTGAAAATCAATTTATTATTGAACTGGAAAGGCATTTGTGAATGACTTTTAGTTACAAAGCTTCATATTTGCCAATCATATAATTATATTTTCAAATTTGTACGTCTTCATTCATGCAAGAGATTTGAGTAAACTAAATTTCAGTGACATAAATGACAGACAATTAACTATTTTTTTAGTCAAGATCAGCTGATTATTGTGAACTAAATTTCAGTGACACAAATGAGAGACAATCAACTAATTTTTGAGTTAAGATCAGTTGATTTTGTATCACTGCGAGTGTAAATCCTTAATAAAAAAATATAATGTATAATGTTAAAACTGCTATGTTACTCTTCAATATTTATTGTGAATGTGTATATTTTATATACTAACTAAAGGTAGTACTTTTAGTTAAAACAAGTTCGTGTATTAAGGGACATGACCTCAAAATAAATCTCAAAAATATACTTAAATTAAATGTTAAATATTTTTATTAGTGAGGCTCATGTATAAACATTTATATCATTTATCAAAAAATACCTAATAATATTTCGACAAGTTTATATTCGAGAATATCTTTTAAAAAGGAAAATTTGTAATAATATCATTTTACTTTTGACTTTGTGAGATAGTGCTTTTTTTACCTTTGATATAGGAGTGATATTCATATATTATTTTTTTTATAAAAAAGTTATATTCATATACTTTAAATTTCACATAATTATGTCATTTACTAAATAAATATTAGAAAAATATTAAAAATTCACGCAAATAACTTCATTAGTCAGTAATTTCATTTTTTGACATTTTCAACACCGTTAAAATATATTACAATTTCAAATATCATCATTAAAATTTTTGATCAAAATATAGCTTGAAAAATTCAGAAAATATTCGATTTTTTTTTCTTTAAAATACCTTTACACTATGAACTTTTTTAATAGAATGTCACTATTGTTTTGACTTTTTAAAAGTAAATATATGATCCTTTAATTATTTTCGATAACTATTACAAAAGAAATGTTCAAAAGGAGGTATTTAATTCAAAGTCGAGGCATCGCTGATGAGAAGTCTTTTGGTGAATAATATTTTCATGCAACTGAAGTCAATAGAAATACATTATTTGAATAAGTCAATTAAAACTGGGTTTTATTTTTTAGTTTTTTTAATATGAATAATCTTTTATCCAAATAAAAAAAAAGAGAAAAGTTTGCATTTGAAAAGAAATTTAAATAAAATAAATATAATTTTAATTTATAGAAGCCAACCGCAGCAAGTAAAAAATCCTAGTACATATTTATAGTAAACTACAATAACCGGAATGCGATATAATTTGGTATACCCCTTATTTTGTTTGGTTATCCATTCAATCACGACCGTTTCATCTTATTAATCAAATAATGATGGCCGTTAAATTCAAATATTGAAGAAAAACACACTTTTTAGGTTCGAATCCCGCCAACAACAAATATTTAGATTATTATAGATTTATGAAGTAACAAATAAGGTCACAAATTTGAATCCTATCAATAACAATCATTTATATCAAATCAATTAGTATATATTATTTTAAAATATTTGATCTTCACCGAAAATTATACATATTCAAAATTAAAATTCTCATAATAAGATCATATAATATAAATTGAAAAAATAATAATTTAAAGACCCGTACATCGCATGGATGGTAAAAGCCAGTAAATTTAACTTAAGGAGAGTAAGTCGGATACACCAAACGACAGTCCTTGAAAAAGTAAAAAATTGCATCCGAGCACTCTACTCTTTCTCAAATTTTAATTAAAAAATTTTAAGACCTACACAAAATTGAAAAATTACAAGAGTAATTCTTTAATCTAATCCGCCTAGTAAAACGTGAAGAGATAATACGGATAATGAAGGCTAAGCAAAATCTACAACATTCTATCCAAATCCAACTTCACACTTCACTCCATCTTCCGACAGCAACTACAGCTATTTTTACATTTATATATACAACTCCTAGCTAAGCTAGTAAACAAGTGTACAACAGAACACTAAATAGTTTTTAATAAATCAAGTTTGAATGGATACTAGAAGCAAGTTGCTATGCACCTTAGTTTTGATAGTAATAGTAAGCTTAGCTCGTAGTAGTGTATCTGCATCAGTTTATAATGAGAAAATGGAGAGTTTAGTGAAAGCTAGACGTTCTTTGCTCGCCAATGGCCTTGGCAACACTCCTCCTATGGGGTACCTACTCTATCTTTTACACACACTTGCAAGCATGGTGGTAATATGTTTTTACACACAGTTGTGCTTTTTTTTTATGCATTATCACTTGATATTTGATAATGAAGTTGTAGTTTATTTGTGCGGTTATGAGAATACTAAAAGCCTGTCTGACAAGATTTGTTTACTAAAAGTACTAGCTACAAGTATTTCTAACAAGGAATTTTGATTTATAAGTTAGTAGTACGAGGCAGAATCGAAACCAGGACGTGGGACTAACGGAGAATAAGCCTTACTAACTTGGCTACCCCATCAACCTTGTTAAATACTGATTTTATTGTTGGAGTAAAGGGTGTACTATGCACATTTGTTGTCTAAATCTTTGTTATTGATAACAGGTGGAATAGTTGGAATTACTTCTACTGTGATGTCACGGAGAAAGTTATTAGAGAATCTGGTAATTTGTTATTCCCCTCATTCCTAATTAAAGTTTAAGTGTTTGATTGCAATTGTTTAAGTTGCTTCATGTTTCTTTAATTCATACCTCTTTTGTATCAGCTGATGCTCTGATCTCGACTGGTCTGGATAAGCTTGGTTATAAATATGTTAATATAGGTACATGAAATTTGTTGCTACTTATTTCATATTCTGGAATAGCTAAATCAAAATATTGATTACTAGGTAACGTTTTATTGATTTCTTGTTTTCTAGATGATTGCTGGGCTGAACAAACTCGTAACAAAGAGGTTTGTAGATTCCTAATTATTATATTTTTCAGTTCAGAAATAGCTCTATAGAAATTATGGTTGAGAATTATCTCCATGACACACACAGTGTTGATGTCGTTTTAATTTCAGGGCTATCTAGTGGCTAACAAAACCACATTTCCTTCCGGCATAAGAGCTTTAGCAGACTATGTTCACCAGAAGGGTCTTAAGTTAGGAATCTACTCAGATGCAGGGTAATATTTTTTGTTCTTGATGTGTCTTGTTTTTCATTCTTAATAAAAGAAATTGTTGGTTACAATTGTGACGATTGAATGTATATGCTTCAATTCTGTAGAGAATACACTTGCAGTCATAGAATGCCTGGTTCACTTGGCAACGAGGAAAAAGATGCCAACACCTTCGCTGATTGGGTACATTTCCCCCTTCTAAAAATGCTAAGACCTTCTTTTCTATCCTGCTATGATCAAAAAGTACCGTGTACTAATTATGTGTGGGTTTGTTTATGCAGCAAATCGATTATTTGAAGTATGACAACTGTTACAACACCGGGCTAAAACCAATGGAACGGTAATGAAGTCATATATAGAACCGACTCAGAATGAGAATTGTGAACTCATTAGTTTTTACAAAACATTTATATTAAGTTGTACTAATATATAAAGATATTAATCTTATTATTGCAGGTACCCGATAATGACCAGAGCTCTTATGAAAGCAGGGCGTCCTATATTCTTCTCCTTATGTGAATGGTGAATATGATCTATTGCATCTTACTCTAGCTAATATGTATGTTTCGGCTTCAATTAACAATTTTTTCTTCATCGTCCTTGTAGGGGAGACATGCATCCAGCTTTATGGGGTAACAGAGTTGGAAACAGTTGGAGAACCACTGATGACATTGCACGTAACTGGGATAGGTATAATAGTTCATCACTTAGTTCACTTTGCATACTCAAGGCCGTGTCTGTGTTTCTTATATTCTCATGGTATTGCTTTTCAATAGTATGGTGTCTAGAGCAGACCAGAATGAAGTTTATGCCGAATATGCAAGGCCTGGTGGCTGGAATGGTTAGTCTTATTGTGTCTAATCACATGCCCCAAGTTATCCGTAAATTATATATGAGACTCCTAATAGCTGAGTGGGCTTTCGTTATTTCTCTCTTGTAAACTGAAACAGATCCGGACATGCTTGAGATTGGAAATGGAGGGATGACACATGACGAAAACATTGTTCATTTTAGCATATGGGCTATTTCCAAAGTATCCCTACTCCCTCCTTGTTTATCAACTTTGAAGGACCTAATTTTTGCATAATTGCATTGACGGTGAGTAACCATCTGTCAATTCATCTGTATGTTGTTGCAGGCTCCTCTTCTCATAGGGTGTGATGTGAGAAACATGACAAAGGAGACATTTGAAATAATCAGCAATAAGGAGGTTATAGCTGTTAACCAAGGTGACTATGAAATCTCTTTCTTGTCTCTTAGATTACAACTGTTATTACTTAGTATTCAGCTTCACTAGCAACTAAAATTTCTGCTTTACTGAACAGATCCGCTAGGTATTCAAGCTAAAAAAGTTCGGATGGAAGGTAGCTATGAGGTAAATTTTACCAGTACCTGCATATCGTTTATATGATGCTACTGTGGATAACAATTTCTTCCCATCTGTTCTGGTCATGACAAGGTCTGGGCAGGACCGCTTTCAGGTTACAGAGTAGCGATTGTACTTCTCAACCGTAGCATTAGTCCTGTGAACATCACTGCTCACTGGGATGACATAGGTCTCCCACCGAATACTAAAGTAATAGCAAGAGATCTTTGGAAGGTATACTTCAATTTTTTTTTTCATTTCAAGTAAAAGAACAAAATGTAAGTGTCTAATTTTCGATAAATGGATGATGCAGCATCAAACATTGAAGAAGCAATTGGCTGGATCCTTGACAGAAGTAGTGTATCCTCATGCATGCAGAATGTATGTCTTGAAGCCTGTGTTATGAGAGGTTGTATTCTGAAACATGTCTAAGAAGATGACTCAATGCTATAAAGATATCAAGATGTATCATGTATGGTTAAAGTCCATCCAGTAGGTGACTTGTAGCCTTAAAGTTAAATAATTGGGATTAAAATTCTACTTTTTTCTTGCTTAGCAAAAAAAAAATCTACTTTTTCCATGATGGCATGACGTGTGATTAGAATTTAGAGCATTAAAATCACCATTGGGCCTTTAGAACAGGGATGTTCAATAAATTCGATCAGAAAAAGGCTTAAAAAGCAAAAAGAGTCTGGTGGGCCTATTGGCCTCCAAATAAGACCCAGACTGGAAATTAAACATTTATATTTAATATTGAGTTCGAAAAACCTGATTTTTTAAAATAATTCCCGATAAAATTAAAAAAAAACATGTTAATTATTGATACATCATAAATTAGGAATATTAAAAAAAATCCTTAAATTTAATTTAAAAAGTTAGCTCTAAATTTTAGTCAAAATGTGAATGGTGTGGACATCGAGTAGATTATTCTTATTTCTTTGATAAAAAAAGTTATTTATTCATATATGAATTGTATCAAATTCAATATCCAATAAATTTTTTTCAAAAATGATCCAGTAAATTATTTATTTTTTTAATTAATAATTTTTCTTAAATAATTAATCAAATACGTACACGTCGAATCTGACCTCCTAGCTCAACTTATGAGTTAAAATTAATAAGTGAATTATGAGTTAAAATTATAACTTATGAGTTAAATAAGTATTTGGATAATTTTACTTATAAGTTAGAAATTTTTTTTCTCTTAAATGAATTAAAATACATAATTATTAAATATAATTATCTAAATTCTTGAATTTTAAGTTAGATTAACATTTAAAATTATAAATTTTAAAATTGAGGTTAATAAATCAGCAAAAAATCAAAATAAGTTGAGAAAAAGTACGTCGTTACTAACATTCAACTTATCAGCTTATAAATTATAAATTCAGCTTATAAGTTGGGTCGACAAACACTCGTCGATAAGTTGATAAGTTGTTACGGCTTATAAACCATAATTGGCTTATAAACAGACCCTTATTCTTTTTATTCTTTTGGTTGATTACTTATAGGAGTTTTTGCTTGTGGGTCAAGTTGACATTTTTAAAATATAAATCGGTACTATTGTTAATGATTAGTCTAATGTATGTAATTAACCAAACACATTATAGCGCTGGCGGCGGCCCATTGGGTCAACGTCAACTAAATAAAAAATAAAAATCATAACACAAAGGCTAAGTTCCAACAAGAAAAGGACATGCATAACATGTCTCCTGCTGTTGATAAGCCATTTAACAATGACAATGTTAATACATGGTAATTTTGTACTCTAGTTAAAATGAGTGGTGTGGTTTATGTGCATATTCATACTCGCACTTCTGAGGTCAATTTACGGTCCTATGTATAATGAAAAAAATGACAAAATAGGCTATTTTTGAAAAAAAAAAAATCAAATTAGGCATTCCGAAAAAAGTAGTCAATTTTAACTGATTGAATACTTCACTGACAGTTGGGTATTTCATATAAAATGAATAGTGTAACATCCCGATTTTTTATAATTATTTTTAGTTGAATTATTTGATTTAATTATTTATTAATGTCAGTGTGCTGTAGTTAAAATAGTTTTATAAGTTTATTTTTATTCTTATATTCAGAATATTGTTTTAAGGGTATTGGTTTAAAAAAAATAGTAAGGCTTTTATAAAAAAAGAGTGATGGTTTTAATAAAAAAAAAACAGGAAGAAAGAGTTAGGGTTTGAAAAAAAAATTAACAGGGAGAACAAAAAGAGATTACTTACGTTCTATGAAAAGAGGAGAAGAGAGAAAGAGATGGAGAGAAGATGAGAGAGTAAAATAGATAGAAAATGAGGAAAAGAGAAGGCAAGACAAAGAGAAATAGATAAACAACAAAGTCAAATCGGAGATTATGGATTCAGAGTTTAAGGGATTAAGGTTCTTGTGATTTGGGGTTCTGAATTCTTTGTTAGCATTCTCGATAACTAAGATTTCGAGGTACGGATATCTTTCTTATACTCTTTATATTCGTATTCGAATTCATCTGTACGGATATTTTCGTTATATTCTAAATCTTGTTATACTTCATCGTTGTGCGTCAATTCTAGTAATCTGAATTCTCGTGAAATTCGTATTTAATTCTCTGTTAATTGGATTATTGTGATTCTATACTCGTTGGAAAGCTAATTTGATTATCTTCTTTTTTCGTTCTTTGCATTTTCTGAAATTCTGCTTGTAAATATGTCAAAATCTGTTGTTTGTGTAATCTATTGCTGAAATTTCTGTTTGTTCGGCCTAACTTCATAAATTCATTATAAATTGAATATTTGTTCAAATATTATGAGTAATACCATTCTGAAAAACTCTTTTCGATATCTACAATTTGCGTTTACATTCTACTGCTAAATTCTGTGATTTTGATGTCTTAAACATCAAAATATAATTGTAATTAGGGGCTGATTCTGTTCTGCAGTCCGCATTTATTTGTTTTCTGAATTCATTACTTGTTCGTTTTTGACGAGCCTTACCATTATGGAAAGGTCTCGGAATTTCCTACGACTTTCGTGTTTCGTACTTTTTCAGTTGACTTCATATTTATGCAATAATTTGACATTCTTTGAAGCTGATCAGATTTGAGCTTATCAATAATTAGTGGTTTGTTATGTTATTTTGTTTCGTGATGTTGGGTTATATTTTTTTTGAGGTTATTTGATAAATCTAGATATGATTTTGGAGATGTAAGATATTTAACTGTGTGATCTTTGAGTATTTATTTTGAGTTATTTATGTTATTTGTATGACTTGGGAGTTTGTAAGACATCCGTCGCGAGTGGATAATCTCGTGCTTGACACCTCCTATGCGGTGTACGTAAATTGTATGGGCGTGTCGCCGAAGTTGTGGGACACGTATAGTCATGGCTAATATGTGTATGATTTGGCCTTTTGGGTAACACGTGCTTATTGTCGTGCAAACCTCTGTAAGATATTGGGTAACATTTGCTTTGTGTTTGTGCAAGCCCCTGTAAGTTTTGATGATTATATATTTCTGGATTACCGAAAATGTAGGACATCCTGTAAGTTTAAGATTATCTCTCATGTTCGTATGCAAGCTATTTTGTGTATTATTTTGTAAGTGTGAGAATATGTGTAAGAGTATGTGTAAGGGTATGATTTTATTTTATCATTATTCTTTCGATTATATTATTTGTGATTATTATGTGTAATTGATAAGAATATGTGTAAGAGTATGATAACTTTTGGGTGGTAAACATTTAGTTTTGTTTTGTGAGTTGAGTATTCAATTTTTTATATTGTCTCATTCACTATTATTATTAGTGTGCTTCATTCAGATATTCAGTTGTGTTCTTAGCATCGTCATCCTTTAATTTTTGTTCAGTTATGCTTTATTTTATATTCGTATATGAGCCTTTCGCTCACTGTCGGCCCTTTGTTTTTCTTGTTTTCCTCCGACATGTATTCTCTCTTTTAGGCGGGTTGTTTAAGGGGAAGAGTTCCAGTTCCAAGACTTTGAGGAGTTTTGTATTTTCTTAGATTTTCTTTAGAGTTTGTTGGTTTGGTTGTAATTTGGTTGTATTTTATTTCAAGAATTGAAAGTTTTATTGGATTTTAATGGAGTTTGGATTTAAATAAGTATTATCTTGAGAAATTTAATTAGTTAGGTTGTTAAAAATATTTCACTGACAGTTGGGTATCTGATCGACTAAAGTTGGTCAACTTTCCGAAAATTTGATCATTTTTGTTAATTTTATATAAAAATAGGTTAAATTTGTCCTACACCCATTTTGTTCCCATGTGTCAAAATCTTATTAGTTTCCCCTTCGAAACTACTGCCCCGGAGTTGAACATCAACTTTGAACAAATAATTTTAGAAAAAAGAGTTGCATGCAAAAATAGCAAAGGTTAAATATTAAAATGATCATTCAACTTAATATCATACATGAGTTTAATCATCAAATTTAACGGGGCAATATTTGAATCACTAAAATCAAAATAAATATCAAACGAATACCTCAAAATATGTGTTCGAGAACTAAAAATTATTTTTATGGAGTTCTATACATTTTTTTGAATCCTATTACAATCAAATGAAAAATTATAAACTTCTACTATTTTAAGTGATATAGTGAGATTTTTAAAAATTAATCTACTAATTATTGTTAGTTAAACAAAAAAACAACTTCAAAATTAAAAATAGATATTAAATAAATTTTTAAAAATCTCACTATATTATCTAAAATATTAGAATTCATAAATTTCAGTTGGTTGTAGTAGGATTCGAGAAAAGTATACTGAACTCCATAAAAATAATTTTTAGTTCTGGAACACTTATTTTAAGATATTTGTTTGATATTTAATATGATTTTAATGATTCATATGATATCCCGTTAAATTTCGTAATTAAACTGATATATGAAATTCAATTGAGTGACCATTTTAATATTTAAACCAAAATAGTAACAAACGTATGATAAACGTCAATCGTGCACAAGTCTTACAAGTTGCACTTAATAAGTGATACTCTACCCGTTCCATGGATTTGTACATGTGTGAGTGCGAGATGAATCAAGAAAAATTATAATTTATTAAAAAAAAGTGGATAAAATGATGAAACCGATTAATATTTAATGTATAAAATGTGTCTATTATAAAAAAGTAGCGGATATGAGTAATTAATTTAATATTACAAAATTTTATTATTGTTAAAATGTATAAAGAATTGAGAAGAACATTTTTTAAAATAAATTGTATATAATTAAATGGGTCAAATGAGTAATACTCGGTAGATGTTAGTTTGATTAAGACCTAACCATTAGTAAGTTAAAAAGTGATAACAACTAACAGGTGATAGCAGTCAGATAGATGCTAGATTGATTAAGACCTGCCCGTTAGTAATTAAAATCAGCATGCACATTACATTTCTATAACTAAAATCAGTAAGCCGATAATAGAGTAACAACAATAAAGTATTTGATTTTTCGGTCTGGGGAGAGCGTGGGACGAATCAGAGCGGGTTTTATATAAAACCGAAACTGAATTCACATACTATCAGTTTTTAAAATATAAAACCGCAACCGAGCCACCGGTTCAGTTTCTGTTTTAAAAACCTTGATTCGATTTTTATCGGTTTCGGTTATTAACCGTGTCCAATAAAATTAACAAAATAAATATGATTAGTAAAATTTTTAAACATATAAATTATAAATATAAAATAATTTTTTTCCAAAATAAGAATACAAAATTTTTATAATTTATTACAAAAATCTAAGTTAATTCGTAAATAACAAAAATCTAACATAAATTTTGACAAGAAGTAAGCAGCAACTAGCAATGCATGACCACCGACCGCAGACCCATTAGTTGCCACAACCCACAAGTCCATTACTAAAATCCTGCAGAATGCATGCAACATTATAAACAACCGAGTGTTAATTTGAGTTGGCCAAACTATTCATTCGGTTCATTCATTATATAATCATGCAAATGGTTCTGCAGTATTATAATTTGGCCGCCACTCTTTGTACTTAAATTATATGTATTTATTAATTTTTAAAAAATATATATATATATTAAATATATTTTATTTATTTATTTTTAATTATCAGTTCAGATCGGGTTTTTTCGGTTCAGTTTTCACCTATAACCGAACCCGAAAAATCAATTTCAATTTTGGTTTTTAATTTTGCGGTTACAATTTAAGATCGGATTTTTGCAATTCGAATTTTAACGTTTTTTAGCGGTTTCGGTTTCAAATTTTTTCGATTTTCTGGTGAGCCCTATCGTACATTATAATCGAATACTTTAACCCTTAGTACTAGTATAAACATGCACTTTCCTTCTTGATGATAAAGCTCAAAATATATGAAAAGCCAACCAATAATTGGCATCCAATAATATATGCAAAATATTAGTAAAATATTATGAGGAAAGAAAAAGTTGGCACAACTATTGGGCAAGTAGAATTGGGTAAAATGGAAGTGGATGGGAATTAAAGATGTGCAATGGATACTAGGGCATCAAAAGCTTATTGCGATTCCCAATGTATCTAGTCAATTCATAGTCCATAACTTCACAAATTAATGTGTGTTGTTCAAATTGATTTTATTTTTTGTGAACGATGAGATAAAAATTTAAAATATCCTCTTTGAATGTGATTAAATATTAAATGAGTGAATAAGTTATATTTACATTAAAAAAAATGATAGCTAGAATCAGAAGAATGGAATTTACTAATGTCATGTTTCGTATAATTTTTGAGTAAAAAATCTGATAGTTGATAAAATCTACTAATGTCATGTTTTGTATAATTTGTGAGTGAACACGAAATTGATACAATTTAAAAATGTGCACCTAACACTATTATGCGAATGACAAGATTTTAACATGAATATTTACGAAACGAAGTACACATAATTTTTTGTATACGATTTGTGTATACAAAATAAATAAAATGAATGAAAACGAACATTTAAGCAAAATATTTAAAATTTTCGGTACATCTTCTTATAAATCTTTTTTAGAAATTTATTAAGTTATGTTATGTATGTTTAATTTTTGATATACATACATTTATATATTTTAATTTAAGTCTTACACTCGTGTAGCGTATATAAATGATTAATACAAAGCCGACATTGTATGTCAATAATATATTTTCGTATCCGTGTATTAAAAAGACGGACACTAATAATAATATTTTTTTCATTCGTGTTGTTTCATTTCGTCGTAAAAGATTGTTGAAAAAAATGCCACGCAGTCAAGCACACACTATTTGGTCAATGTTTTTATTGGCCAATCTCTTTTGTCTTCTTCCACAGAATTACAAATATTAAATACACGTGTATAAGCATAAATACATATATCCGCACAGTTAAGGGGGAGAAAAGGAAAGTTAGGACAGCAACAACAACAATAGCAAAGTTGGGTGGTAGTGATGAGACAAAAAGCCATATAGTGATATAACCAATTACTCATCCTTCTAGTTCTGGCCCATTTTTCAATTTTCATTTGTAAAGGTACTGTCTTTCTTTCGCCAACTTTTTAAAGTTAATATTCCACATTCTAGGGCTTTCTGGGTTTTCTTTTTTTCTTGCTTGATCACTGTTCTTTTTGTGATTTTTGTGTAAAGTTTGGATTTTTATGAGGTGGGTAAGCTTTAAAATTGGTAAATATTGTGATTTTTGTGCAAAGTTTTGATTTTTATGAGGTGGGTATGCTTTGAAATTAGTAATTATTGTGATCTTTGTGTAAATTTTTGATTTTTATGAGGTGGGTATGCTTTGAACTCGGTAATTATTGGGATAGTTGTGTAAAGATTTGATCTTTATGAGTTTAGTGAGCTTTTTGCTCAGTAATTTTTGTGGGAGTTGTGGAAAGTTTTAGTTTTTTTTTATGAGGTTAGGATGTTCTAGAATCAGTGATTTTTGTATATAGTTTTGATTTTTATGAGGTGTAGATTGTGTAAAGATTTAATTTTTATTAGTTTAGGAAGCTCTGTAGTGAATAATTTGTTGTTGTAGGAGTTGTGAATTAGGGTTCTACACTTTTTAGTTTTGGCTGTTGTGATCTTGATTTATATGTCTATAAATGTGTATGATCATAATTTCTGTTGGGAATTTAGGGCTTGAGTTAAATTTTTATTTATGTTATGATTTTGGAACTGGGAAAGATTTACTGAAGACAATTTTATGTTGCATTTTCAGCTTGAATTTCTGTCTGGGATAGAATTACAAGGGAACATAAAACTATTTGAACTGTATATCTGGACTTCGTAAAGTTCAGCAGTGTGCAGCATAACTTGCTTGGATATAAGCAAGACTGAAGTGTTGGGTGTGTTTTTGAGTGTCATGTTCTTTTAGTAAGACTATCTGAAGACTACCTGAATGGCATCAGAATCAAACACAGGCTTTCACTATGAGCAATATTTTGGATCACCTGTAAATCAACATGCTATTGCCTTTCAGTCAAGTGCCATGGACAGCACATCCCAGATGATTATGATGGGAAATTACTATGGTACGGGCAGTAGCGGAGGCATGATGTTTTCAGGGAATTCCATTAGCAACCCAGGGTCAAGTGTAACTCAAGCTACAAACTCTTCCAGTTCCCCTATGCTTGAAACAGTTCCAGGCCTCAAGTATGATGCAGGTTTTGCCGTTGAGTGGTCGGTTGAGGAACAGTATAGTTTGGAGGAAGGACTAGTCAAGTAGGTAGTTTGTTCCATTTATCTAGTTTTGTAGTGCTAATGTGTGTTTGGAATAAGGCTACTCAGAGTTTATGCTGTCTTTTGAATGATTCTCACTTATTGTTCAACTTTCATATGGTTGGTGGAAGTTTCAAGTCAGTATCTGGTCAGTTCCTTTGTACTATTGTGTTAAATATTTTCTTTGATTCCTGTAGATATGCTGATGAGCCAAGCATTATGAGGTATATAAAGATTGCAGCTATGCTGCGTGACAAAACAGTACGTGATGTTGCTCTGAGGTGTAGATGGATGTTGGTGAGCTTCTTACACATCGAAATGATATCTTTTGGTTATATAATGCAGTGAAAGTATTAAAAGAACATATGGTCAGAACAAGCAAGGAAAATCGTAACATGTATTTTTTAGTATTCCGTACCTATCATCACTACTTAACTGTAGATACCCAGTGCCATGTATAGGGCCGGACAAATCGACTTCTGTCATTTAACACACCTAAGCAAACCGCATAGTATTTTTTTTTAACAATTTATAGCTTCCGAACCGAAATATTAAGTCTAGGTCTTTCTGCAATATTTTGGTTGGATATATCAATAGGATAAATGTAAATTACTTTAGGTTCCAAAATTTATTTTCAGAAGTTTTTGACAGGAGTGCATTTTTTGAAAATATACTCGGCTTCCAGTAATTACTAGTTTACTCGTAAAAGTTGAGGGTGAAAATCTCAGTGTGAAACCACCACTCATTGCATGAATAAAGATTAACAATACTTTCAAGTTTCAAGTTACTACCATGTTAAGTTTCCAAAAGAAACCTAGAGTAGACTGGCATCTAGTGTGACTTTTACCTAGACTGCTTATGCTTAAAATGGTTTTCTCTATAGAGGCATGGTGTCTTTTCCCATTACACGTCCCTTTCCAATTCTGATTCAGTTTCTTCATTCATGAATAAAGATGATGCTTTTATTTGAATGATCATGATCAGAAAGATCAGAGGGGCAGAGTGCTTCTTTCATTAGAAGCAGAAGCCTTATATCTCATCGTGATGGGAAATGATAATAAATATCTAACGCAACTATGAAACCAGAAAAACTAACTTCACTTTTTCCCGGCCTTAAAAATATCCGTGTGTATAGATATTTTATTATCTGTCCAAATAGGTAAAGTGTAAAGTATAGACAATCACTGTTAGTAGAGGTACAAGCAAACCTTTTTTAGTTAATACATAGTGTCCTCTGCTGAATAGATTGCACCATCTAAAAGTCTATTCATTATTCCCTTGACAAGATTACTCAGATAATTGTCTTCTCCCATTATAGTCCAAATGCTTACAGAACTTCATATTTGACAGAGAAAGCGAAGGAAACAGGATGACTATAATTTTAGGAAGAAAGTGAACGACATGAAGGTATGCCTACAAACAAACCTTTCCTTAAAGTTATTTTTTTCTTACAATATTTAAATCGTTTGGGGCTTTGAGCTCAAGTTAATTAGTGAAAGCGTTTCCCATAATGTCATTAAAACAACTATGGCAACATATTCATTATTCAGGATAACGAGTTAGTGAAGATCTATGAATTTAAGCTTGCTTAACTCACATCTTTAACTTAGTACCTTGGAGGTTTTACTATTCTTTGGGTTCCTGCTTTCCCGTGATTGATTTTGAAGTAGAAAAATTTTAGACTGAATATATTATTAGTAAAAAAGTTGTAAAATAGGGCGACTGGGCGAGTCAAGTGCTAGAATATTACTACAGTAAAATCTTCCACTGCAGAAATATATACAGATATGTTTATGTGTTTGTGTATGTTGATAGATCGAAAGAGTATTATTGATTGCATCATTAAGAATTGGTGATACCAAATCCTATTAATTGCACATAAACTGTACACAACTGAATTCTAGTGAACTAGGTGCATAAAAAATGGGGCATATTTAATGATTTTAGACAAATGAAGTATTCAAATTATTAAAAGCTGCCCATAAAAAAATCATAAAACATGAGATTTGGTCAGATTTCCTTGTACCATATAAGCTTGATACTGCACCTCAAAGTAATTCAATTTGTTCTTCAATTGAGAAGGAGAAGATTTGTTTTTTAGAAAGTTCATCTCTGGGTGCAAAATTGTTTTTCCACCTGTGTTTCTTTCATTTAAAGACCAAGTGCCCCGCCACACATTTCCAAGGGACTTGTTTTCTTTCTCTTTGAGGAAGTCAGGTTTGTTTTATTCTACAACAAAAACTAAAACCATGGTGTGAAGTGCGAGCTTCCCGCTCTTTCTTGTGAAGTGCGAGCAATCAATCATCCCTTGTGTATTGTAGTTTTCTGTTGGGTTGATATTTATTTACATTAGAGGAAATGTGAAACCAACCCTTCTACTTCATGGTGGTGCACCTAGGATATTTTATCGTCATATTTCAGTTCATAAGAGTACCTATACAAGTTTGACTTTCTGTATTGGCAGGATACATTTACAGAATCATCCTCGAAGGCAAGCACATCTTCAGTTTCACCATTAAGTGTGGCTGGATATTCTGGAACAAGAAAACATCAAAGTGGAATTGATCTCATGTCCCATGAAGGTCAGTGTTTCTATTGGTTAATTAGAAGCAAAAGGATCCCCCCACCCTGAGTAAAGTATTCTTAAACTGAAACAATTAGTATTATACCTCACTTATATTTGTGTGAACGCTCGCGTGCGAATATGTTATTTAATTCTGTCTTTGAATATATTTTTTTAAATAAAACATTACTTTGGTAAGAAATTAAAATTTAGAAACGATATTAGCTATAAATGTATGTTTCATCAACAATTCATTTTTTTTTTTGTTCTGATGCAATAGATTCTTGTAAATTATAAAACGTCGTGTTCTTGTGGGGTACCTAATGTTTTCTTTTGTAAATTGTCTAATAATTTTATATAAAATAAATTGCTTTACCGCATAACCATTTTATTCCTTACTTTTTCTAAAATTGTTAAAAAAAAATATTTAAGCAATTCGCAAAGAATATATTTCTTAATAAAATACAATATTTTATTTTACAGAAGAACATAAATTAGTTTTAAGGTCCCAGAGAGTTGGTTTTAAGTAAAACCTGACCTGTAGGCTGTATATATGTTGGGTTAGGATCAAATTATGTAGTAATTGGCATCTTCAGTTCGTAAGTGGTTAAGTTGGTTATTGATCTCACTTTAATATTATACATGATCTCAATCTAGTTTCATTTTCTACTTTGATAAATATATTATGTAAACCGTTATTAGTTTATGAACACGTGCAAATTATCACTTGGACAACTGAAGAAAAATTGTAATGATGAGTATCAACACCATTTTTTGAGCATAACCACAGTAAAAGCATCTCCAATAGTCTCTTAGTAAACTCTTAGATATAATATTAAATATTAGGCTCTTAGTAAGTTGGCACATTTTTAAGAGGCTCAACTCCAACAATACTCTTTGTATCCACTCTCTACTTATATTTTATTCATTTCTAAACATAAAAGTGAGACAAAAGTTGGGTAAGAGTTGGAGGGAATGAATATTTTATTAATAAATAGAAGTTAAGAGCCATGTAATAGCTCTTAAGTTTGAGGAGAGAGAATAGACTCTTATCTTTTTAAAGAGCCTCTAAGAGTGTGTTGGAGCTCTATATAAAGTGTGTTGGAGCTCTAATTTATATAAGGCTCTTTATCTTTGAAGTTAAGAGCCTATTTAAAGAGCCTATTGGAGATGCTCTAACACAGAATCATGTTAATCAGTATCGAGTACCTGAATGATGCCTTTTGTGCAGCAATTCTTCCTGAACCTGTTGCATGTGGTTTGCTCTGTAGGACTTTCTTTTGCATTCTTGATCTTGAGTTGGCAATGTTTAATTTTGCACACTCCAAACTGTACTTTTTTCTGCTGTACTGACTTCCAGAAAACTATGTATTATATATATTCCGTCTAAACTTGCAGGTGAAATTGTTTAATTGTATTGTCCTGGAAATGATACCAGGCTTGAGAGAAGAGGTTGTCATTTGAAGCAACTCTCTTTAAGTTTGTAGTCACCGACTAAATGCATCTTTGCATGCTAGACCTCGTCTTTCACGATCTTTCCATGGTGTCTAATATGTATTATTTTGCCAATCAACTTCAATTTTTAAGACATTATTCTGTTTTCACAGTAAGTGGTTTTGTGCTGCATGGCTAAGCTACTTTATAGACAACTTCTCTTATTAGTAACAATATCAGAACTTCTTTCAGCTTCAGATGGTGCAAGGAATCTTTTGGAACAGAATAACGAGGCTCTTGGGCGTATATCAGTTAATCTCTCTACACTCCAGGTGAAATCCTTTAGCTAAAGTTACCATGTAGTGTCACTTCCTGAAGGCATAACTTCTTGATATTGGCACTATTCAAGTTATTCTAACCGTGGATATTAAGCTCTAGTAATTGGGTCATTTTAAAAATATACTAGGAAGTTCAAGAGTTGCCACACATACTTTTAGGAAGTCATTCTTTTGTTTCAGCTTAATTTTGTGAAGTGGATGTTGGAACCATATGTTAGCTAAATCAATACATTTGTTATCTTGTTTTTTTTTGCTAAATTCATTTGTTTTCTTGTTGATGATGCACTTAGAGAATACACGTGTTGAAAAATTTATAAGAGTATTCAATCAAACATGACTTCTTGTCTTTTCCTATTAATTTTGTCTTTTGATTATTTATATGAGTGTTTCGATGTATGCACATTTAAATGGCCCTTTCTCTGATGATTTCCTTTCCTAACAGTTGCAGGATAACATTGATCTCTTTTGTCGCATGAGGAACAATATCACCGCTATCTTAAACAAGTATGTATATGTTCTGAGCATATCTTAATACCTGGTTTTCTGATGAATTCTAAGCAAGTAGGGTACTTATTGAGCATGGTTAGCCGTCAGAGTGTCACAAAACTCTAATTTTTTAGATACCAATTTAATCCAATACTTCAGCCTCTCATACTCATGCGGCCAAGGAAGTATGAAGATCAAATGAACGTGTCATTCTTAGATATCTAAGCATGCTGGTGCAATATATAGATATGTGCTAATGCTATTGTAACATACATAGTGGTACAGTGTTTGATTATGGTAATCTTTCCTTATACCATAATGTTCTTATTTAACATCCAGAATTATACAAGTGTCTAACGACTCAGGCATATTTTGACATAAGATAAAATAAATTAGAAGTTGTGATTGTAATATATGGACTTATCAACGAAAGTTTTGAAGTCTCCCTTAAAGAGTGTAGGTGCAAATACAGTGTCCAAACACATGCATGTCAAAAAGTTTCCTTGCAACATTATCCATGTTTAAGTAGTTCGAAGTGCTGGTAATTCTTAAAAATTTTGACTTCAAATTTTCACAGCATGAGCAATATGCCGGGCATAATGAGCCGGATGCCTGCCCTGCCTCTATCCATAAATAATGAACTTGCAAATAGTATCTTGCCTGGTACAAGTCAGGTAGCTTTTCTTGTGCTCATCTTATTTATGCATATATTGTTGGCATCACATCCTTTTTATGTCACATCTAAGTCTTGCAAATGAAGGCAGGCTGACTTGTATGCAATTATTTTTCCAGACAAAGATGCTTGGTCTGCCAAACGAGATCCGCTTAAAGCAGGAGTCAAGATGATACCAACGTGATTTTTGATGTTGAGCTTATAATATCGGATCTGTGTAAGTAGGTATATTCCGTTGTAAATCCCTAAAAAGCTGGTAGGAGGCCTTGATTGTAAAACCATAATTTTATACAAAATGTTGGTTCCCACGAGAAGAGAATTTGTAGACGCGCCATTTTTGGGAGCTCAAACTTAACCTCGGTGGACAAGGAAGCAGGACTTGCATAGCAATAATCATAATAATGTTGCAGAGACTCTTCACCTTTTGAACACCAGGGCTAGTCGTTTAGACCAGTAAATTTCACTATAAGCCAGCTCTTGTCTTAGCATCAAACCTATGTGTATAAAGTTTAGCTTGCCAAGATGATCTCTCTTGGTAATAATTGCATATCCTTGACCTGTTAAGTTGTAAATTATGACCCGTCTTTTGCTTGTACTCTCACTGTTGTAAATTGTAATGCACTTGGTGGTTTTATAATCGCAACTTATCTTTGACAAAAGTTGTATGTTTGAACATTCATCTAGGCTCTAGCAACACAAGTATTCTATATTTTATTGATTACTCATAGTTATTGCGTCACAAGGTTCTAAATCCCCAGATATAATGCTAAGTTTCACATGTAGTTTAGTGTGCAAGCCTGTAAGAATTGCTACAACTTAAACGAACTTGTGTATGCACAAATCAAAGGAACAAACTTGTGGGTGCTGATCATCGAAATGCTATCCGTTCCCTGTATGTAATCCGAACTGTAATTTACTTGTCTCCGAGATTGGAGTTTCATCAAGTACAGATATCAAGAGGTATCATGCTGATGACACTAGAATTCATAATGGATTTATAGGAAAATTTAATTTATTAATTATTGAAAGTGATATTGTAATTTTCAAATTTAGTTATAAATCAGATAAAACTTAAATACGGCGGTACCCGTAGAGTTGAAAGTAACTATACATGCATCATGTTTTAATAATATAAAACACCACTTGCTATTTTTTGAAAGTGCTTCTAAATATTGAAAATGTTTTAGAATTCAAAGTATATAAAGAAATCATCAGATTTTAAAATTTAGAATGTTTTACAGGCTAGGAAAGTGGTAGTACAATTTATTTAAATGGTAGTAAAATTATGGGTGAAGGATAAATGTAGTCTATTTTTATATAAAATTAACAAAAATGACTCATTTCCGAAAAGTTGGCCAATTTTAGCCGAACTTTTATATGAGATACCCAACCTGAAATATCCAACTACCAGTGAATTATCTTATACAAGGGATACCCAACTGACAGGATTATCTTATACAAGGGATACCCAACTGACAGTGGAGTAATGCCCACTTTTTTCAGAATAGTTATTTTGGTTAAATTTTTTTAAAAATGAGCTATTTTTGTCATTTTTTCTAAAATTATTAATCTGTTTAAAGACAAGAAAAAACAGAGGAGTTTGAGAAAAAGAAGGAACTTGTAAAGCCCAGATTATTCTGTTGAACCAGTTCCAACTTGTGATCATCATCAGGTGATTAAAAACACACACACACACTTATTATGCATAATATACCTGTACCAATATACACTAACAGCTAGATATTATTAAATTTTTAATTATATTATTACATGTTTATAGGAGTTTTTTCTTCTAATCATCATGTTAATACTTTTGACCCTTTAATTCAGGTGTCCAGACCAGTCTGTATTCAGGTGAGTCATCTCTGTTGCTTCATGTATTTCTATGTATGCATGAATGATTATGTGTATTTATGTATGTGTTTTATTGTTCTATACATTCATTGGTATTGATCATATATGAATGATTTGACAATCTCATGGTTGAATTCTGAGTATTAGGATCTTCCCTACATACCCTTTAATACATGGTTGTTCTTATTTTTCGAAAATAAATACATAGGCTTTTAGGAACCTTGGATGTGGAAACTTGCGATTTCGCCTTTGTATTGATTCTTTGTTCTTCTCAATTGGTTTATGAAACAGATTATTTATGACAATGTTGGTTTTTGTTTTGTTTTTGAGGTAGTAAACAAATGATCACTTGAATCTACATTAATATAGCAATTATAACTACAATACATGGTCCATGAGGGTGTGACATTATCTCTGCTGAGGCCTGAGGTTATAAGAAGTATAGCTATTAAGCATACCAGTAAATCTGTAGTTGCATAATTGACTTCTGAAATAACAATTTCACTCTTAAAATTTTAAACTAAAGAAACTTTGAAGCTCTGGTTTCTTCGGGTTTCAG
Source organism: Apium graveolens (assembly GCF_009905375.1). Classification (NCBI taxonomy): domain Eukaryota; kingdom Viridiplantae; phylum Streptophyta; class Magnoliopsida; order Apiales; family Apiaceae; genus Apium; species Apium graveolens. Next base: position 201,881,439 of record NC_133647.1, read on the forward strand.
GGCCATTCTCCTCTTTACATTATATGTTAATCTTCTGTTATATTACAAGCACCCATTTAAATGAAATGTGGATTATACATGCTTAAGGTTTAGCACCGTAGAGGCCCGGCCAATGTATTTCGTATTTATAAAAGAAAATAAAAATTCTTATTTATTTTTGATTGCATCACTATTTGAGTGGCGTATTGTTGTATATATCAATTTTGTTTAACTTCAATTCATGGTTCTTTTTCAGTTCAATATACATTAGTAAAAAACATGGAGTTCAGGGGCAGTGCTATTAGAATTCGAAGTTGTGCTTGCGAATTATTGTCAGTAGGCGATGTCTTGATGGATGATGAGGAATCATGGGACGTGGTCAGGAGAGATCTTCAGCTCAAATCAACATTCTTGTATTGTGATTTCAGCAAAGTGATTTCAGGTGCTCCACGGGATCAGAAGAAATCTCTCACCAAACTGGGAAATAGATTATTTTGCTTAATCGAAGAGGTACTTCTTTGCTCATAAATTAATTATGTTTGCAGATGTACCTTCTTTTAATTTTGATATTCACTTTGATGGAATATAAGCAAACTCTTCCCCTTTATTCCTTGTGTTCGTTTTGTATCGTTTACAACACTGCATCGTTTCAATTTCAACTGAGTGTCAATTTACTTGTTAAGCTTGGTGGCATGTTTATTTTGCTTCAAGTAACTAATATAGTTGTTTCTTATTCTTGTCTGAGTTATATAGTGTTAGTAGAAGTAGCAGTTTCAATCTTGGTGTTCTTTATTTATATGATATTCTCTTGGTAACTAATACACATTCTTAATGATGATAAATAGCTTATATATTTGTTGTTAGTTTACGATGTTTTAACATTGATAAAGATTTTTCAATTTTATAGTTAGATCACGCGGTGAATATACAAAGCATCTCACAAGCACGGAGTCGATTCAGTGACCTTGCTCTTGTTTTGGAAGAAATAATTGCTACTGATCTCATGCCTCCACTCATTCACTCAGATGATTGATTCCGTAAGGTTATATCTGATTGTGCTATGTAAATAACAATTAAAACATACTTACGCTATCCAGTTAACCAAGAATACACAACCTGAAACGATTTGCAATTGAAGTTGGTTTTCTTATTAGTCTTCGTAATTTGATATTGTGGAGTTGCTGTTTCAATGATTACAAAGAGAGATAATTCGAGGAAGAACAATCAGCAGTCAGCACCATATTTGGTCGCTAGATTGAAACTTTACTTTGCATTATTAGGACATCTGTGGTTCTAAACATTTTGTTTTTGTGCAGTGGACATGATGAATCACATGAATAAGTACTCTCTGGTTCATGCACCCATTCAGAGACTTAAAATCTTCCCTTTTCTTGGCTCTTCTTACTTGTCATTTTTTACTCCCGTCCCTTTTTAGCAGTCACATTTAACATTTATTTAAATTGACCAAAGTTTGACGGAAGTTTATTAATAACAGAATAAAAAAATTATGTCATTGAAAAGTTCATTTAATCTACTTTAATACAGTTGAACCTCGATTAAGTAATAATCATTAAAGTAATAACCTCGTTAAAATAATATTTTTTTCGGGTCCCAACATAATGGACATAGTTAAATTTTTACTCCCGATAAAATAATAAACTCGCTAAAGTAATATTTTTTCTCGGTTCCAGCTATATTATTTTAAAGATGTTTAATTGTATATAATTTTAAGTTTTTTAAATAATGTTAGAGTATTGTTTAAATTTTGATCAAAAATTGGTCAATTTGACAGATAAAAAATAAGATGACAACTAAAAAAAGACGGGTAGATTATTGAAAACTGTGATAATGTCGTCAATCTGCGCATATGATTTCCTAGGATAAATACTTTCTCCGTTTTCATAAATATTAGGCTTAGTAAGGCCATCTCTTGTTATCTCCAACGGTTGTGATCCAAAAATTCAAATTTGGATCACCAACTGATTCAAATTTTTGAGTAACTCTACTATTAGATCTAAATTACTTTTTACATATAATAATATATAAATATCATATTAAGTAATTTTGTCTTAAATTTATCGTTTAATCATTATTAACAATTTATATAACATTTCATTAATTAATTAAATCAAAAAAATTAACACAAATAAAAATATTAAAATTATGCATTTAATTCACGAAAAACACATTTATTACAATAATTAACATACAAAATATCATTGATACACACTAATTTTCTGAATTAGTATATTCTTCCAAAAAATGCTCAATTACTGCATCTCTAAGTGCAATATGTGCCTCTTAATTTTTTATTTTTCTATGGCAGTTCAAGAATGCTTGAAATCGAGTATTTTCATCGATCAGAATAGACTCAACTTCTTGATCGGCACTTCTACTCTTCAACTGACACACTTAAATCACGTTCGTCTTCAAGGAAATGACGATGAAGGTCAAGGATTTCAAAATAATATATGACCAGCTACGGACAATATTTTGATTATTTTTGAGGAAACATAAATAGTTTGTCCGACTAAATCAAAATTTTATATTTTCTAGTATCGTTTTCCAGTCATTTTGTGTGTTGTAATTTCTTTTATGCATTTTATGTACTTTTTATTTTATGCAATGTTTTCTCATTATTTAAATTTTAATGAAATTATGTTTTCTCATTATTTTAAGTTTTTTTTTAAAATAAATTTTGTTAATTATTAATTATATTATGTTATTAATTATATAATTAAAAAATCAAAAATCAATTTAAAATCTCATAAATTATAAATAACAAAACCATTATTTTATATTAAATCAAGTGATCCAAATTTGGATCAGTGTTTGGATCACTACTGTTCAATGATCCAAATTTGGATCACTGTTGGAATGAAATTTGGGATAATCTGACCCAAATTTAGATCTTTTGATCACTGTTGAATTTGCCCTAAGCATTTAACCTAAAATAACTTTGACCTCATTTTAAGTATTGGATCTTAATTACCGTTGTAGGTTAATTGGAAAATATAATTTTATTCACCAAAGAATTTCTGTAATCTGGAACATAATTTTGTACTTGCTATCCAAAAACAATTTCGTGCTTGCAATCCAAAAACAAGTTGCTCTAACAGGGTATAGTTTTATAGAGTATTCTTAACAAGTTTAAATGAGAGAGTAATCAAACTTTGAATCACGTTAATATAATAATGTAATGAATTTTATTAAGTAAGATTTAGAGAATTTTTTTATTCATTATTGAGCGAAATCAGTTGTTAATATAATTTTTTTAATAGAATAAAGAGAAATTAAACTTTGAGCCCTTCTTAGCGTTGAACTGCTTTAGCATTTGAAATACTTTCCCGTTAATTATATTGAAGACTTTCTCGAGGAAGATGTAGAGAATTCCTTATTGATTATTTAGAGTTTTTTTTTTGAATGGGAGAATTTCTGACTGATATAAAACAAATAAAATGAAAATCGAGAAATTGAATCTCGAGTCACTTCTCGCCTTCTTGGTATTTGAATTATAATCGCAGAAGGGAAAATAAAATCTCGATCCACTTCTCAACGTTTGAATCTACTTCTCCAAAATAATACCGAATACTTGACTAATATTTAGTGAATTTCTTTAATATTTTAAAATTTGAATCTTCCCCTTTAATAAAGTGAGTTTTGTATTAATATTTTAAAAAAAATTGAATGAAGAAGTAAGAGATCGAATCTCAAACCACTTCTTAGTATAAGACTTGTTATACCAATTGCCAATTCAATTACTTTCCCGTTAATAAAATAATACCAATAAAGGAAATTTTCATTCAATAAAGTGAGTATTGTATTAATATTTAAAAAAATTGAATGGAGAAACGAGAAATCGAACCTCGTCTATAAAATAATACTCTCAATAAAGGGAATTTCCATTTAATACAGTGAGTATTGTATTAATATTTTAAAGAAGTTAAATGGAGAACCGAGAAATCGAATCTCGACAATAAAATAATATCAATAACAAAAATTTTGTTTTAATAAAGCGAGTTTTGTATTAATATTTTAAAAATATTTGAATAGAGAAGTGATAAATCGAATCACGAACCACTTCTCGGCATAAGACTTACTCTGCTAGTTGAGCTATTTCCCGGTTAATAAAATAATATTAGTGAAGGAAATTTCACTTTAATAAAGTGAGTTTTGTATCAACATTTAAAAAAAATGGCAAACCAATTGAGCTACTTCCCCATTATTAAACTAATACCGAGGGCTTTATTATCTAATATTTAGTGAATTTTTTTATTAATATTTAAAATAATTCAAATGGCAAACCGATAAATCAAATCTCGAACTTCTCAGCTTAAAACATGCTCAATTCCAAATATTTAAGATCACTAATCTGCGAGCAGTAATTCGAAATCTTTAGTTCCGTATCAAGATCACCTTCCGTCCAAGCTGATTGTTAATGCAGAAATCGTGTGGTGTGAACAGCCTTCAACTTGTAAACTTGTATACCAAGTCTCTTCTAAACTCTAACTACAAAAGGACAGCATATTACGATCTGTATCATGCAAATCGAAGTTTGTCCGAATTTACAAGTGTCAAACTAGTTTCTGCACCTTACATTATGCTTGTTTTTTGTTCATTGTGTTTGTCCTTCAACATAGAACAAAATCATTTTTTCTTCTGAGTTTGTGAGTGTTTTTAAATATATCAGTACAAACAAAATTGACTAATTAAAAGAATTATTCTTCCCGTGTTACATATTTTATACATGCACGCCTGCAATGTCAATTTCAGATTAGCCATGTGCTTAGAGTTGGAAAACAAAGCCATTATGTACACAGTACACCTCTACACAAAAGCCATTACGCCGCAAACGTACAAATAAAGCATCTCACAAGCACACAGTCGGTTCAGTGACCTTGCTCTTGTTTTGGAAGAAATAATAGCTACTGATCTCGTGCCTCCTCCACTCATTCAGCCAGATGATTGATTCTGTAAGGTTATATATGATTGTCCTATGTAAATAACAATTAAAACATACTTGAGCTATCCAGTTAACCAAGAATACACAACCTGAAACGATTTGCAACTGAAGTTGGTTTTCTTAATTATTAGTCTTCGTAATTTGATTCTGTGGAGTTACTGTTTCAATGATTACAAAGAGAGACTAATATCGTCGGAGCTTTATCGTAATTTTCCATTAAGAGAGTAAAGATAATTCGAGGAAGAGTAATGGAAATGTTTTTATGGACTGAGTGAGTACTTACAAAGCATTTAACTTAAAATAATTTGTACTTCATTTTAATTATCTGATCTTAATTATTTGTAGGTTACTTTGCAGATTTAATTTTATTCACCGGAAATTTTCTGCAATCTGGAACTGAAACCAGATTGTACTCCTTGTTCATGTCAGGAAAAATCTGTGTAAATAATATACCACCTGAATTTTGTGCTTGCAATCCAAAAACAAGTTGCTCTAATATGGTATAGTTTTATAGAGTACTCTTAACAAATTTTACTGAAGAGAGTAATCAAACATCGAATCACGTTATTATTATAATACAAAGAATTTTATCAAGTAATATTTAGCGGTGTTGCCGATTTAGGATTAATCAAAAATCAGAAATTAATTGAAGTAAAAATCAAATATATTATAATATTAAATTATATATAATAGATTATTATGATTATATTAGAAATTTATTAACATATATAAATTTGTTATATCAAAAATTCTATAGTTCTTTATATTTCAATAATTTATAGTATTTTAATTTTATTAAATAATTATATATACTACGATAAAGAAAAACTCGTAAATATTAATTGAATTTTAAAAATCAAGATTGACTTATTATATTGACTTATTTTTTTTATTAACTAATGTTAAAAAATAGGTGTACAAGTGAAAAAACTGCCTTAAATGAGTTGCCCTGCCATTTAACCTACTTGCTAGTTGCCCCCCTGAGAATTTCTACAATATGATACTGAATTTTGTGCTTGCAATCCAAAACAAGTTGCTCTAATGGGATATAGTTTTATAGAGTCCTCTTAACAAATTTAAATGAAAAAAGTAATCAAATTTTGAATCACGTTAATGTAATAATATAACAAATTTTATTAAGTGAGATTTAGAAAATTGTTTATTAATTATTGAGCGATTCATTTGCTAATATATTTTTTTAATAGAATAACGAGAAATTAAACTTTGAGCCCCTTCTTTGCATTTGAAATGCTTTAACATTTGAATGACTTTTCCGTTGATAATATTGAAGACTTCCTCGACTAAGATTCAGAAAATTCCTTATTAATTATTTAGAGTTTTTTAAGGGGAGAATTTTTGATTAATATAAAAAAAAATAAAAATCGAGAAATTGAATCTTGAGTCACTTCTCGGTATTTGAATTATTATTGGAGAAGGTAGAAATCGAACCTCTATCCACTTCTCAATGTTAGAATCTACTTTTTCAGCATAATACTTACTCTACCAATTGAGTTACTTCCCCGTTAATAAAATAATACCAATAAAAATTTGAATGGAGAAGAAAAAAATCGAAACTTGAACAACTTGTCAGCGTTAGATTTGCTCTACCAATTGAGCTATTTCCCGGTTAATAAAATAATACCAATAAAAATTTGAATGGAGAAGAGAAGAATCGAAACTCAAATCACTTCTCAGCATTAGACGGAATCTACGAACTGAGCTATTTCTCCATTAATAAAATAATACCAATAAAAGGACTTTCCATGTAAAAAAGTGAGTTCTGCAATATTATTTAAAACAATTTGAATGGAGAATCGAGGGATCCAACCTAATTTACAATCTGTATCATGCCAATTGAAGTTTGTCCGAATTTACAAGTGTCAAACTAGTTTCTGCACCTTACATTATGCTCGTTTTTTGTTCATTGTGTTTGTCCTTCAACATATATCAAGTTCATTTTTTCTTCTGAGTTTGTGAGTGTTTCTTAAATATATCAGTACAAACAAAATTCACCTGAGATATTTGGAAACTTACATTTCATTTCAAATAAGGGATTTCAAATGACAGGATTTGAATTGTTATTTCAAATTCTCATGTTTATACTAATATTTGAATGTCCTGAATTTCAAATGAAATATAAATTCAAATTCCCAAACAGCTTATTTGATCAAATCCATAATTTCAAATGAGATACAGTTTCCCCAACTGGCCGTAAAAAAATTATTCTTCCCGTGTTACATATTTTATACATGCATGCCTGCAATGTCAATTTCAGATTAGCCATGTGCTTAGAGTTGGAAAACAAAGCCATTATGTACACAGTACACCTCTACACAAAAGCCTTTAAACAAAACATGTACACACACGTAGTGTATGATATTATAATGCATGTTGGACGATTATCTGCGGCAGCTGTTTGCCGCCATTGGAAAATTTCATAATTTGGTAATTGTAATTTTCTCGCTCAAAGATTCAATCACGCGCATCAGCACATATATGAGCAACGATGTAAAATAAACAAACCAAATATTTTCGATGTATTGGGCCGATGAATAATAGGTCGTAGAAGATAAGACGTACGGAGACCTTATTTTGGTGGTTGGACGGAAAATGAAGTTACACAGGAGAATAAGAAGACAAAAAGAGGAAGTGTCCAAACTTGGAACCACATCTACATCAACCTTTTAGGATCCCACTAGGCTTTGCTTTGTTAATTGTGGGTTCGCCTATGTGCTCTGCGTCCTATAGAGACTTAGTCTCGAGTGGACCACAGCTTAGCCGTTTAATCGCGTTGTGACACTCGTCACAACTATAGAGCGGCCTCATCTTGTTCTCTTCTCCTTGTAATCTCTGCATAAAATCTACACTGACTATATAATACCCCTTTTGATATCATTTCAACCTATGCTATTTTTTCAACTTCTTCACATCTTTGTTTTATCCTTGTTGCTAAAACCATAGAAATGATACATTCAAACACAAACCCTCCTCTGCTGTCAACCTATGCACATCTTGTGCATTGCTCGGGTGAGGCCTTAGGCGATATCCGCCACAAAAATGAGGTGGTTATGGAGGAATGTGAGTTGCCATTGATAGATCTTAGTAGTCTAATAAATGGAAATGAAGCAGAGAAGGTTGCTTGTGTTTCTGAGATATGTAAAGCTTCATCAGAATGGGGATTCTTTCAAGTGGTGAACCATGGAATAAGCCTGGAGTTGCTTCGGAAGATGAGGACAGAACAAAAGAAGCTGTTTGAGTCATCTTTTGAAAAGAAAGATAGTTGTGGCCTGCTCAACAAATCATATAGATGGGGAAACCAGACTGCTACTACAGCAAAACAACTCTCTTGGTCTGAGGCTTTCCATGTTCCCCTCAACAAGATCTCCGATGAAGCTTATTGTCAAGAATTTAACTCTTTAAGGTACGTCAAGCCCCGTTACATATCTTACATACATTGACATGCAATTACAGCAGCCAGGAGCCAGGATCTGAACATACCCGAGGCTAAGTGCATAATTTTAATAAATACAATTAATTTTTAAAAATAGCGAGGCTAGAAAAATTAATATTAGCGAAGTCACTGGGGGCCTCAGCCTACCCTGATCCCTAGGGCTGCAAATGAACAGAGCTGTTCGTGAACAAAACTCGGTATCGGCTCGTCCGAGTGAACTCGGCTCGGTTCGTTTTTTTAATCGAGCCGGTCTTGAACATGAAAATGAACTCGGATAAATAAATGAGCCGAGCCGAACTTTTTTGTCTGTTCGGCTCGGACTCGGCTCATTTAGTTCGGGCTCGGCTCGGACTCGGCTCGGACTCAGTAACTCGGCTCGGATCAGTGATCCCCCTAGTTCCTCCCCTGCTTACAAGTTACAAGTGTTATTTTATTACTAAACATCTTATAAATTTTTTGTGTTGTAGGGAAGTGATGGGAACATATGCAGGTGAGATGCAGAATTTGGCTCGAATGCTAGCAAGAGTACTTGTAACGAACATGGGAAAAGAAAGAGAAGAGGTATACAACATTTGCGATGAAAGTACATGTTTTTTACGTCTGAATCACTATCCGATCTGTCCGATAGCTCCTGAGGTATTTGGTTTGATCCCACACACCGATAGCGATTTTCTCACCATTCTTCATCAAGATGAAGTTGGAGGGCTTCAACTAATGAAAGATTTCAAATGGGTAGCTGTTAAACCTAATCAAGATGCACTCATTGTCAACATTGGCGATCTTTTCCAGGTATAGCAGTAATAAGCACAGAGACAACATTAGTCAATTTGTAACGAATACGAGGTTAAATATAATGTACAAGTCAGTATACACATCTGTCTACCTCTCATGGATTGCGACTTTTTAAAATGTTCAACATTGTATAATGTATATGATTGCTGATACTAATTACATTTGTGCTGCAGGCATGGAGCAACGATGTCTATAAAAGTGTAGAACATAAGGTGATGGTGAATGCAAACGTCGAAAGACACTCAATAGCCTACTTTCTGTGTCCATCCTATGACTCTGTAATTGGAAGCTGCAAAGAGCCTTCTGTTTACAAAAAAATTACATTTGCAGAATACAGAAGTCAAATTCAGCAGGATGTTAAAAACACTGGACAGAAAATTGGTCTGCCTAGGTTTCTTAACTGTGATCAATCACTTGATCACAGTACCTTATGAACTAATTATCTCGAAAAATCAAACCAAGATACTTGTTATCAGTATGTCTCCCAAGTGTTACCGTACTCCCAAAATTAGAGAGACTATTTCTCTGAACTGGTCTTCCATTCTCCTTAAATCTCGATCAAGCGTCCTCGTGGACTCTACGAACCTTGTTCAACAGTTTTCGACATTTTTGCCAGCTTCTGCCCATGAAAATGCTCTGCACCCATGGTTACATTACATCCCATTAAACCCATAAATACGTCTGAATTTAGGATAGTACAGCAGGTATATTATCTGTGAATATAAAATATTCTTTTATTGATATGGCTAGTGTGTGGTTTGTGTGCTTAAATATAAACAGTCTATGATTACTGCGATTTATATGTTGATAATGTGTACAATACTCCTACTCCTACATGTCATGTTCTTCATAATGCACTGTAATTGATACAATTGCTGTACTAATGACTTTCAGCTCCATATGATATGTTATTGTGATTCATATGTTCTGTAATTTAAAGGTGTTCAATATATAGGCTGTTTCTCCTCAACGTAGATTACGGGCCTCGAATTCGGCCCAATTAAGTTGAACCGTTAAATTTAGACCCGCTGACATTCAATGAGGCACACAATCTAAAATGGACTATGGATTGTGGCCCAACACCCAAGAATACAATGTCCTGGCTGTGAGTCCGCCACTGACCCTGCATGAAGACAGCTTACGCAAGAGCAAGAGCATTTGCCAATAATCCCTTATCAGATTTAGTAATCAATTTTAACTACGCGTGAATGTTATATATTACCCGAAATGACACTTAGCGCCATTTAAGTATAATTTATCACTTTCTGCTTAAGACGTGACTCTTCAGTATTAGTTGAGGTAAGCGTAAGCTGTCCGGGCACCTGGTTATAAAAAATATTACGTGACTCTCTACTTGTCATCATTGGTAAGATCCGTATCCGGTCGTTTCATTCAGCTGTGATTTTCTTTATATACAATATCATAAATCATATTCGTTACATTGTATATCTGTTAAGTGTTACCGATTCTCGGTCAACATATGAAGTATTCTGGCTAATATCCGTTACACAATATAACCTATGTTTCATTTTTTTGTTATTCTCTTGGTGGACACGTAATTGTAGTATCATATATATGTACACTCTCTACACGTAGATATAGTATCCTAGATAATATCCGTTACAAAATAGATATCAATCACATTCATCTGTAATCTTTAAGATATTGTTTACTAAACTTTTCCAAGCGATTATATAAAGATTTTGGTAGCTCCTTTCTTCGTCACAACTGAAGAGAGTCTGCAAAAACACATACATAACTGGCAGTGCGGGTTAAATGGACAATATCTCACCTTCCCTCAACGACACACCTCAGCACCATATCGCATACCTAGAAGCTGAAGCTGAGAATCTCGAGGATGTACGAGAATCGATAAAGCTAAGCATTCGGGTTTGGATGTACACAGAAGAGGATGGAAAAGGAGGAATAGTTCAAAGCAAAGATATTGCTGCAGCAGTTCAGAAGACAGGTATCTTTGATTTTCTGGCAGATCAGTGGAGGGTTCAATTGCTTAATGCCACAAACGCTTTCAAAAATTTACTTGCCTGGTAAAATCACGTTTGATGCTGGAAACTGTGTTCGTATAGAATTGTTGATGAGTTGATGTTTAAGTTTTTTAGTAATTGATTTTCTTTTTGTTGTTTGAAATACTACAAGAATAAAGGGATGCATGCCAGACAACACGAGTGTTTGAGGGTCATGCTTGTACTGGTGTGGCCGTGTAACGTGTGTCCATTAGTTGAATAAGACTTCAATTCGTTTTCATAGACTATTTTATTGATTTTATATGGAGTTAGAGAAAAAAATATGCATAAAATAAAAAAAATCACTCAAAAAGTCAACTAACAAAAGATTTATACAAAAAATTTACTACCTCCATCCCTCTCATTTTTTACATTTTTTTTTACATTTTTGACACGTATTTTAAGATAACTATAAAGTATATATCCGTAATTTATTTTTAAAATTTTCTTTTTTTTTGTATAAAAGTTTAAACATTATATTTTTATTTAGAAGAAAAAAAAATTTTAAAAAAATTATGCAACTACATTTAATAGGAGCATTAAAGTGCGTGCTGAGTACCCATCCCCGAATGTAAAAAATTGAGGGGGACGGAGTGAGTACATCTTAAGTGTATTTTTTAAAAAATAGAAAGAAAAAATAACTAATTTTATAAATAACTCAATTTATAATTTTATATATATTACAAAAAATTAAGAATATTATTTAGAATACATGTAAGAGTGATTCTTTTTTTACAATTTATTACTTACAAGGATATCAATTACGAATTCAATTAAAATTTAAGGAAGAATTGTTCTTATAATAAACTGATTTTGTTTTTTAAACTAAAGCCGTAAAAAAGGTACTATCCGCTAACTTGCGAAACGGACCTAACTCCAAAATATTGTGTCTTTTGTTGAATCTTTTCATTGCTTGGTAAATTATTTGATAAGTTATTAATGTTTGGGAGAAAATCGCAAAATAATGTTTTTGGTTAATTTGAAAAAGTCTTTTATTTAGTTAATCCGTAATTTATTATATTAACTAATAATTTGCACTTTTAATAAGCTAATAATTTTTAGCAATCTCCCTTTTAACATATGACTGTTAATCCTTAACAATCGTGTGTTGTATAAGCCTTATTTAACACATTACTCCATAATCCTTAGATCATTATTTCAAGTGCCCGGTCGTAAAGAATTTTTTTTAGCCTCCGCGGATATTTTTCGCGGAAGAGTATTTCTCTTTTCCGCTAATAATATTCGCGGAAAAGAGAAATGCCCTTCCACGAAAATTATTAGCGAAAAGCAGAAATGCCATTCCATGGAAAATATTTGCGGAAGGCTAAAAAAATTCCTTAAATCTGGGTAATTAAAATATAGATCCGATACAGCTGAAGTAATATGTTATATAAAATTTAAGCAATACACGGTTGCAGGGAACATAACATTTACGTATCGGTCTCAATACTATACACACATGTTGTATGTGATATCATAATAGACGAATAAAATTTGTGTCCAAGGTAAAAAGAAAAATCCCAAAATATTCAACTCCTCGTGAAATTTCGGGATTGACCCTGCACACACCAGACTTCAAGCCCGACTCTTGAACTCATATAGATGCATATTAGTAGTCCACTTCCCTCCCACTCAAACCCATCCACGAATAATCCAACTGAAATAATTTAGGAGAGCATCATAAACCGTTATGAATATAATTATGAATTTATAATATCACCTATTAAACTTGTTAAATTATAAGTTTTAAATTCATATTAATATAATATTTTCCGCTCTAAATTATACCTTCCGAGATGACGGGCTATTCAATTTTCTTCGATTAAGTTGCTATTCATTTTTTTCAATCGTTAAACTTGTATTTGCTCCTTTGTATCATGGTCTACGAATCGAACAAATCGGCAATTAATCGGTCGGGTAATCGGAGATCAGAGGTTGACCGATTTGATAAGGAAAAATCTTCGGAAAAAATATTTTTCGGTCAATTTAGTCAAAATCAGCGAAAATCGGTTCAACACCGGTAAAAATCGGGTCGATTGATGATAAAGTTTTGTACAAAGCTTGCAAATGAAAAGGTAGAAGAGGAGGAAAACTGAAAACACGAACATGTGTATACATATGTAAATGAATAAAGAGAAAGGAACAAGAAGACGATGCCCCAAAACCTAAAATTATTATTTGTTAATTAAAAAGACGCATACATAATCATGTATTGAGTTTGATGTGCACGTTTCCGCCCCATCATATATTATAAAAAAATCAATCAATCAACCGTACGCAATATATGCATTCTAGTTCAATGTCTGGGGATGATATACTATACACAACTTTACCCTCATTCCAAAGAATGAAAAGACCGTTTTCTCAAAATACCCCCGACTTGTGTGTGCACAAATTCATGTGTTATAGGTACAAAATGATATACAATAATACATAAAAGTACGTAAAAAGTAAGTGGGACAATACCTAGACCCATAATTTTTTCACATGGGACTTATCTATGCCGTAAGAACCATCTTCATCCTTAATTCTTAATGTCCTGGCCAAAAACTCACACTCGTTGTCACGTCTAAGATTTAGACGCAAACTTTTCTCTTGATTACAATTAACACTGGGAATATGAATTAAGGATTCGCTCAAGCCCTTATAATATTTGGAATTAGTGCTGAAACCGAGATGGAACTTCGAATAGGACAAAAGAGTCGACGTTTATATATATAGACGTATATGTTTTCATCATTAAAATTGACCTATTAACAGAATTCATTATATGTGTCGTCCGCGAACCCCTAACCCTTGATTGATGGAAAACCGTAGGGCATTACGCAAAGCTATTAGTTGTTGGATTCGGCCGACATATACTCAGTGTTGTAAAAATCGGGAATCGGGGTAGATCTGTCGAATTACCGATTTGAGATTAATTGAAAATCGGGGATTAATCGGAAGGAATAACCGGAGTAAAAATTAGCTGTATTATAATATTAAATTTTATTTAATATATTATTATTATTATATTAGTTATTTATTAACATATATATATATTTATTATATCATAATTTCTATAATTATTCATATTTAAATTAATATAGTATTTTAATTTCAATAAATAATTATATATACTCCAATAAAGAAAAATTCGCAAGGATTAATTGAATTTTAAAAATCGAATCGGTCAAGTACTTTACAGGGGATTAATCGGTTGAATCAGGGGTTTTTTAGAATACTGCATATACAATAAAAAATCATATACTTATAAAAAATTGTGTGTATTTTTAAAAAGGATAATTTACATAATATAATAATAGAATTGTTAAATATGAAGTTACAAGAGTAAGGTTTGCATAAATTTATCTTCAAAATTGTTTGCTTAAATAATTATAAAAAAAATTAAATTGAAATTAATGTTTAATAATTATTAAATTATATAAATATTAAATATAATTAAAATACATCCAATTTTTATCACCAAGATAGAATTAAAGTCGGGACCAATGACTAAATCGTATGGATATGTAAAATACTGATCCCAGCAGGAGGGAAACAGATACTCAATTTAAAGTGTATAAAATAATATGCAGAACTTAGGGAGGGATTCTCAGCCCTTTTTGGGTTTAAGGGCTGCTCACTACCAATTAATCCTTCCGAATAATTTTGATAAGGTCACGTCATCGATCTTCCCCGATTCTCGATTTCTGTAACACTATTTTGTATTGAACATTGGATAATTAATTAATAACGTATAATTGGTTAACACTGGAAACCCAACTGATGCATGTATTATTACTAAATAACACGCAATTAAATACTTTCAGTTCACTTTGTGAAATTACTCTTTCTCAAAAATAAGTAGCTACTTGACAAGGTTCTGAATTGTTATCAAGTTCCTAGTTCTTACTGGATGAACCCTTGTTATCATTTTTCGTTACGGAATCTTAGACATTAATTGATGAACTAATTTGATGCCAAGAAGAAATCAAGTTGCATGCATATGCTATAAATTTCCTAGTTAGAAAGTCGACCTTTTCAGTAGTCTACAGACCTGCTTAGATCTCTATTTTAGTATTTTATTATATAAATACTAATAAATATATAGTTATATCGCATCAATTGAATTTTATAGCACGGTCGATAAACCATATATAAGTATAAATGTGTGAATTATAATGACTAGTATCAGTAATGAAAATATTATAATTAATTTTTTTTTATATTTACATATGTATATATATATATATTTAAAATTAAGTTATTCTAGTAATATTTTACGGACAAATAAAATACAATTTATTTATTTGTAGTCTAAAAGTAGACTAGATTAGCTCATAGCTGGTGCCTAGTGAAGCTTTCAAAGACAGCAAAAACTAACCATATATATCATGTTTATGATGGACAATCTACCAAGGGAACGTATTTAATTGTGTATTAGTTAATTGAATTATTAGTGATAAATAAATATAAAATGACATAAAATCTTCTAATATTATCATAAACTCTCTACATCTCAACATCTTAAGAACAAGAACTACTATGAGTGGCTCATTGAAACTATCTTGGATTCTTGTGCTTGTACTCATGCTTCATCCTCTGCTTAATGGTTAATATCAAAACTTTTAAATATATGTGTTGTTTTTAATTATTTATCGACCACCGTGTATAGCGGCATGCAAGAAAGATGGATTTTGTAGCGGCCAATGTCTGCAGTATATTTGTTACTGTCTCCCTAATTCCACTCATATTCTCAACTGATCAACTAAAATCTTAAATTTTCCGGCCAACTTATGTACTGTGTTGGTGTAAATCTTAAATCTTGTATCCATCTATATATCTATCTAATTACCTTATTTTATCTGATTATATGCATAGCTGCGTATACTTTGGCCTCTTTATATGATTATGTATGCATGGTGCATGTGATTACTCTAGTAAAACTCAAATTCTAGGATGGTCCGTTTGGGAAACTGAATTTCATCTGAAATTCTGAATTTGATCAAATAAGTTGTTTGAAAAGTTGTATTTGGATTTCATTTGAAATCTAGAACATTCAAATATTAATATAAATATGAGAATTTAAAATAACAACTCAAATCATGTCATTTGAAATCGCTCGAAATGAAATGTAAGTGTTGACGGAGGAATTTGGTATCAACAAAGTTTGAGGTTCTTCGCCGGAATCAAGATCTACGATGGTGGTCCCTCGCCTGAAAAGTGAGCGGAGTGTGGTGGTTGTGATAAATTGGGGGCTGAGATTGCTTAGGGTTGGTGGTGGCTCCTTATGGCTCTCGCTTCCGACCCCTCACAATTTGCCTACGTATCCCTATTTATAGGGAATCAAGCCCACGTAGTTCTTGGGGAATAAGAAATCTAATGGGCTTAGACTTCTTATTCCCAGGCCCGGTCCAGAATCCATCTTCCGCTAGCTTTAGGAATATCCAACTATGAGGCCCAACCGCGAAGGCCCAAGGCTCGTTTGTAATCGCAGGACTTCACGGATAATGCATCTCCCTGCGCAAGGATAACATTCCGCTACAGCTATCTCCCTTGAATTACGAACGCAGGTATAGCCACGGTTCACCCCAAATGCCAGACGCGTCCCTGTCCCCCGAATGAGGATAACCCACCAGATAGCAGGACAGGTGATCCCAAGCTCTTGGGTGCAAAGTGCAGGATGACTCCAAAGTTCTCCAATGAGGACACCCATTGAATACAAGAACAGAGTTCCCAAAGCACACACCAAAGTTAACCCCGCATCCCCAACGAGGACACCCGTTGAATACAGGAGGAGGCCTTCAATCATCAGGCATACCCCTGGAGGTCTTCAAGCTTTTCACGGACATCCCCCTCCTTGACCGTCTCAAGGAGGGAATTCTTCAAAGAGTACCTGCAACAAATATGTTAGTGAAAATAATCCTCCATTGCTCCTTCCACGCTTGTCTTGCTTTAAACTTACTCTTGATCATGCATTCTTCACACATAGGTCGTCCTGACGCTACGAACTCCACATATTGCTATATCTTTCAAGTATCTCTATTTGCTTTGTCTTGAATGAGAACAAGCTCAACCATCCCAAAGTGTGCATCTCCAGGAGGCAGGACGCGTCCTCCCCTTGTAAAATACACATATTCTCCTTGCTTGGCAACCTTATTACCTATACAGCTCATCCCATTATTTTTACTTATCAGGGCGCGTCCTGCGCCTTGGGCGCGTCCTGCGTCTTGGGCGCGTCCTCCTCCTTTCAATATCTTCCTGCTCATCTCTTTACATGACAACCCAAAGTACAGCCTACACAATCATGGACGCATCCTACATATACAGGGCGCGTCTTCGCTTCATACAATGTAGACCAAAACCTAATTATTCATCTTCTTGCCCCAATTCAATTCCAATTGACCCGTATTTGACCCGAGATGATCCAATACCAAATTTTGGCTATAACAACTACCCCCCGAATTCCATATGAAGTTGGAAACAAAATTGGAATTCTAATATCTACATCCAAGCAAAAATTTGTGTCATCCTCCACTCGTATGAGTATGCGTCCTCTACATCTTCCTCTATGAGGGCGGATTCTCAATTAAGGCCGCGTCTTCGGAATCTTATCCTCCTTATTGACCATGACGGCGCGCTCTCACTCTTTGCCGCGTTCACAATTGTTATTCACATTTCTTCCCGCCTTCACCTATGAATACCCCTTCTCTTCCTGATAACTTTAACCTTGGTTTGTCTAGAGAGGCTTACCACTTATGTACCATATCTCTAAGCTTACATGAGCTAACTCGGTGTAAGAAACAAGAGAATTTATACAAAAGTGTGCACTTCACATACTTTGGAAAAGCACAATCCATTAACAAAGGTTTGAGGGTTCTCTAACTTTTTCATCCCAATATTGGTCTCCCATGAGCGTGCCTTAAACTGAAAGGGTCATCATATGAGGGCGCGCACTAAGGAAAGCGCGACCAGAATAAAACACTAGCTCTCTGATCTTCAAGTAATAAATAATCTTTGACGCAAGGAGGACGTGCCTTGTTGGTGATAGTGATCCTTCCACCGATGACACAATACCATTCTATATTTGATTTCCTGCTTCTTTCCAAATCATGACTCCAAACCGCTGATCTCATCTTTTCGACAAATAGCGTGATTCATTTATTCAAATCAAAGTCAAAACTTTTACAATCTTCTTCAATCATCTATTTTTAGAGGGCGCGCCCTTTAAAGAGGTGACGTCTTCCTCAAATAATTAACATCATTAGAGGGCGCGTCCTCTTTACGAGGAGCGTTTTGCTCGATGAGATGAGCGTCCACGTCGACAAGAGTATCATTCTTGGAGGGCGCGTCCTCTATGAGAGGAGCGTCCATCTCCACAAGGGGAATCACCCTTGGAAGGCGCGTCTTCTCTAAGAGGAGTGGCTTATCTCGACAAGGTCTTCATCCTTGGAGGGCGCGTCCTCTCTAAGAGGAGCGTCTTATCTCGACAAGGGTATTCATCCTTGGAGGGCGCGTCTTCTGTCAGAGACGCATCCACCTCGACAAGGGAAATCATCCTTGGAGGGCGCGTCCTCTGTCGGAGACGCATCCACCTCGACAAGGGAAATCATTCTTTAAGGGAGCTACCTCTGTAAGAGGCGCGTCTACCTCGACAAGCTAACATCCTTGGAGGGCGCGTCCT
The DNA here is from genome assembly GCF_009905375.1 of Apium graveolens. Lineage (NCBI taxonomy): Eukaryota > Viridiplantae > Streptophyta > Magnoliopsida > Apiales > Apiaceae > Apium > Apium graveolens. The sequence continues at coordinate 201,900,314 of NC_133647.1, forward strand.
TTGTAAGAGGAGCATCTACCTCGACAAGGGTCTTCTACAAAATCTTCATGTAACAAAACTAAATCAAAGATCAATATTTTTAGAAGGCTTTTATCTTCAACAAAGCTCAAGCGATGCAGAAACTATCTCTTGTTGAAACATCTCCCAACGAGGCATCTCACGAAGTGGCATCTGATAAAGGGCATCTCACTCTCAGAGACATTTTCTTAAAGTTGAGCGTTTCCTTAAACATGAGTATTTTTCCGACCTTAAGCATCTCTCTTATTTTTAGGAAAAGCCATGTACCTTACTCATGTGGCAATATGTAACACCACAGAACTAATGAGAGGTAACCTACCCCCCGAGCGTGCACCTTGTTAAAAGTACTTTGTAGCCTCATCTTCCTCATCTGAACTAATGCAACTCCCACATTCCCTTTTTGCTAAAGACAACCAGATGACCTTGGTAGTCATATCGAAAGAAGAAGCCTTAACATATGAGCCAAATATGCTCAGGGCGCGTCCTGAAAACTCACTCAGATTATTGAGGATGTGAGGGCGCGTTCGTTGAAACTAAACTCTCGACATACTAGGAAGATCATTGTACTTCATTCGCTTCTGTATAAATCATGTATGTAATATCGAGGAAGATCACATGGGTATTTCAATAAAGGCGCGCCTTGAGAGAGATAGCCTTGGAGAGTTTACTTATAACTGTTGAGGATATAACATTATATCCTTAGATGAAGGAGCTCATTCATGTCCTGGGGCCTCACCTTGACAATTAAGGGGCGCGTCCTAGGATTCATGGTACCTCTACTCTGATAGATTCTTTACTCTTGAAGTTCCAATATTAAGATTCTCCTTGTGGTCAATAAAGTTCACCTCACCATTAATATTTTTTTTTGAGGGCGCGCCTTAAGGAAAGGGCGCGTCTTGAAAGATGAGGAATTAGTTCCAGTCGAGCCATTCTTCAAGTAGTGACTATAACTCATATGATTATCATGACATCTTCATTGAAAACTTCCATAGACTTTTTCTTCTGAGGGCGCGCCCTGGGAGAGCAATTCTCCACTGAATGTTTCACATGCAGAGGGCGCGCCTTAATATATTGTGACGCAGCACTTGGTAACTCATGAGATTTTTTCCTGATAAGATTTCCTACCTACAATAAACACAATTAATATGGAACTTGAAATGTTACCTGGAGGACGCGTCCTAGAGGGACGGACGTGTCCAGTCGGTGAATTTTCCTAAAATTTGCTGAAAGTCATATGGGCCCCAAATATTTTAATCAAGGCGCGTCCTAAGAGTTTGTGGGGGATTTTCTCCATGTCAAATCTCTTTCCCAATCCTCTTCCTACACAAGTCCCAAAAACAAGTAATGGAAAATACAACGAAACTAGTTGAGTGTTACCTTGATGGATCTTGTTAAAGGCGATGACTAGCTCATGATAGTAATGCCTTCTTCTTGGAGTGTTCTCCTCCCGATCGTCCTCAGATTTGCGCCTGATTAAGTCTTCTAAACTGAATAGTGTTCTTAAATCTTCTAAATCAAATAGAATTGTTCAGTCTTCTCGTTGGAGTAGGATTCTCCAATCTTCTAAATGGAATAGGATTCTCCAATCTTCTAATTAGAACATGATTCTCCCATCTTCTAGATAGAATAGAATTCTTCAATCTTCTAAATAGAATAGGATTCTTCAATCTTCTATACCAAATAGGTTTCACCCAATCTTCTTAATGGAATGGGTTTCTTGCAATCTTCTAAGATAAATAGGATTTTTTGGTAAAAATTCGTAGCTGCTGTTTTCCTCTGTTTCCGGGCTTCTCAACTTGGATTGTCCTATCCATATCATCTCTGAATTAAAGAGAATTCAATAAGCTTCGCGTAGGCTGTAAGATCGTTCAAATCTGACTTACGGAACTCGAGATACGGCCCAAACAGTGTAAGCAAATCGCTTAACCCACCAAATCCGAATTTTTCATCCAATTTTGCTCCTTTGTGGCCATGGTTGTAAACTTCAACCCTCATGGCTGGAAATCATCATCCATGGATCTCCCTCGTGGCCGTGGATACTACATTCAAATCTCCTTCGACCCCCCTGGCCAAAAATATTTATTTTACGGATCTCCTTCGTGGCCGTTGTATGCAACTCCTCTGTGGCTATCCTTCAATTCTTGCGTCAAAGAACCTTCATCGTGACGAGACATCTCTTCCTCCTGAGATTATGATCTTGATGAGCACCCCTCCTTCTAGCGCCAATTTGTTGACGGAGGAATTTGGTATCAACAAAGTTTGAGGTTCTTCGCCGGAATCAAGATCTACGATGGTGGTCCCTCGCCTGAAAAGTGAGCGGAGTGTGGTGGTTGTGATAAATTGGGGGCTGAGATTGCTTAGGGTTGGTGGTGGCTCCTTATGGCTCTCGCTTCCGACCCCTCACAATTTGCCTACGTATCCCTATTTATAGGGAATCAAGCCCACGTAGTTCTTGGGGAATAAGAAATCTAATGGGCTTAGACTTCTTATTCCCAGGCCCGGTCCAGAATCCATCTTCCGCTAGCTTTAGGAATATCCAACTATGAGGCCCAACCGCGAAGGCCCAAGGCTCGTTTGTAATCGCAGGACTTCACGGATAATGCATCTCCCTGCGCAAGGATAACATTCCGCTACAGCTATCTCCCTTGAATTACGAACGCAGGTATAGCCACGGTTCACCCCAAATGCCAGACGCGTCCCTGTCCCCCGAATGAGGATAACCCACCAGATAGCAGGACAGGTGATCCCAAGCTCTTGGGTGCAAAGTGCAGGATGACTCCAAAGTTCTCCAATGAGGACACCCATTGAATACAAGAACAGAGTTCCCAAAGCACACACCAAAGTTAACCCCGCATCCCCAATGAGGACACCCGTTGAATACAGGAGGAGGCCTTCAATCATCAGGCATACCCCTGGAGGTCTTCAAGCTTTTCACGGACATCCCCCTCCTTGACCGTCTCAAGGAGGGAATTCTTCAAAGAGTACCTGCAACAAATATGTTAGTGAAAATAATCCTCCATTGCTCCTTCCACGCTTGTCTTGCTTTAAACTTACTCTTGATCATGCATTCTTCACACATAGGTCGTCCTGAACGATTGGGCGCGTCCTGACGCTACGAACTCCACATATTGCTATATCTTTCAAGTATCTCTATTTGCTTTATCTTGAATGAGAACAAGCTCAACCATCCCAAAGTGTGCATCTCCAGGAGGCAGGACGCGTCCTCCCCTTGTAAAATACACATATTCTCCTTGCTTGGCAACCTTATTACCTATACAGCTCATCCCATTATTTTTACTTATCAGGGCGCGTCCTGCGCCTTGGGCGCGTCCTGCGTCTTGGGCGCGTCCTCCTCCTTTCAATATCTTCCTGCTCATCTCTTTACATGACAACCCAAAGTACAGCCTACACAATCATGGACGCATCCTACATATACAGGGCGCGTCTTCGCTTCATACAATGTAGACCAAAACCTAATTATTCATCTTCTTGCCCCAATTCAATTCCAATTGACCCGTATTTGACCCGAGATGATCCAATACCAAATTTTGGCTATAACAGTAAGTTTTCAAACGCCATCTGAGATCATTTTCGCAGCAGTCCTAGTTTAATCATAGACCTTTATAACTTCAAATATTGAGAAAATTTATGGTAATGGTGATAGAACACATCGCTCGCAAGTCACCGTTGTATGTATTGTTTTGTTCTACGTACATTAATATTTTCAATAGAGAATGAATTACAATATTTACTTTTGGAAATATTGCGATTTCTACCACTAAAAAACATGGATTTTACTGTTGTCAAATAGGTCGTTATAAGGTTAAAATTGGGGTTAAATATCAAACTGGTCACTGCAGTGAAGGCCATATATCACTTCCTTCACTGATCTTAACGGGGTATCATTTTGATCACTGAAGTCATGTAAATATCAAATAGATAACTTCAAAAATGGGATGAGCAAGTAAATATTATCTTTTATTAAGTTCCACATATTTTTCTTAAACGCTATTATAATCAAATGAAAAGTTATGAACTATAGTATTATAGATAATTTATCTAAATTTTAAAACTTTAATTTACTATTTATTTTTAATTAAGTAAGATAAAATAACTATAAAATATAAAATAAATAGTAATTTTTTTTAAAATTTAGATATATTATTTAAAATACTAGAATTCACAACTTTTCATTTCGTTATAGTAGCGTTGAACAAAAATGTGTAGAACGTTACAGAAGATAATATTTACTTTCGCATCACAATTTTATAGTTATCTATTTGATATTTACATGAATTTAGTGATCAAAATGATACCTCGTTAAGATCAGTGAAGGAAGTGATATATGACCTTCACTTCAGTGACTACTTTGATATTTAACCCGTTAAAATTGATTGATATTCTCGAATAATCATTGGATCAATTCAAGTCGGTCGGTATAAATCGGAAAAGATCCTGTTTTTTCTAGTATTCATAACGACCTCGTAATAATACAAGTATGGTCCGTTTGAGAAACTGAATTTCATTTGAAATTCTGGATTTGATCAAATAAACTATTTGGGAATTTAGATTTGGATTTATTTGAAATCCAGCACATTCATATATTAGTAGAAACATGAGAATTTGAAATGACAACTCAAACCCTGTCATTTGAAATTCATTATTTGAAATGAAATGCAAGTTTTCAAACGCCCTCGTAGGTTATTTTAATAACGTTGTATCATATATATGTGTCACTTTTGTAAATGAAGCTCCATTAATGGAGTTTCAGATGCAGAAATGAAACATATACATACATCAATCATGAAAAAAAAAGATATTCATTCAGTAAAAACAAGTTTATTTTTACAATTATAAATCTCACTTTTACTCTCTCTGACTGACTTATATACTTGATACAAGATTCATTGTGAGCCACTAATCTGTAACTAACTTTTGTTGAGCTGTGTTGTGCTGGACCTGAGCTGTCATGTGCTGGACCTGAGCTGGCATATCAGAGTTTAGCATATCAGAGTTTATATCAGATTTTATCATATCAGATTTTAGCATATCAGAGTTTAGCATATCAGAGTTTATTTTTGCTGTGTCTAAAAACTGCAGCTTTTGCTGCATCAACTTTGGCTCTTGCTCTTTACCTATATGATTAACATCCCCTCTCAAGTTAGGAGGGGAAAACAGATTACAAACTCCTAACTTGGAGCTGAAGAAAAGCAGCTGAGCAGAAGATAAGGCCTTTGTAAAAATATCTGCAGGTTGTAAAGTAGTGCTGATGTATGTTGGTTGAAACATACACAGTTGTAACTTCTCTCTAACCAAATGACAATCTAACTCAATGTGTTTTGTTCTTTCATGAAAAACTGAGTTGGAAGCAATATAAATGGCTGACTTATTGTCACAATAAAGAGTAACAGGAGTAAGAGACTGGATTTAAAAAGCTTTAAACAAATTCAACAACCAAGTCAGTTCACAGCAAGTATCTGCCATACTTCTGTACTCAGCTTCAACTGATGACCTGGAAATAGTGTGTTATTTCTTGCACTTCCAGGAAATTAAAGAATTGCCAAAATTAACACAGTAGCCAGTAAGAGAGTGTCTAGAAGTTTTATCACTTGCCCAATCTGAATCACAGTAAGCAGATAGAGACATTGAATTATGAGAAGACATTAAAATACCTTGGCCAGGAGCATTTTTGAGATATCTAACAATCTTATGAGCAGCTCGTTAGTGATCAGACCTAGGAGTTTCTATGAACTGTGATAACACTTGGACATAATAACATATATCAGGTCCGGTGACTGTAAGATATAGTAATCTACCCACAATTATTCTATATAAAGAGGCACTGGAATCAGGTAATAGAGGACTGACATTATCCTGAAGATTGTGATTTTGCTCATTAGGAATCTTGGATGGTTTAGCAGCTAGTAAACCTGTATCCTTGAGTATGTCAAGAGTATACCTACTTTGATGTAAGTAGATGCCAGCTGAAGACCTGGCAACATCAATACCAAGGAAGTATTTAAGGGATCCCAAATCTTTAACTTTGAACTTTGTAGCCAAAAAATCAATTACTTGCTGCATAAGAGACTTGGATGAGCCTGTTACCAGAATGTCATCTACATAGACTAAGACTGTCACAAATTGATTGTTGGATGTCAATGTGAATAAACCGTAGTCCGAATGTGACTGACTACAACCATACTCTATTAAGGCCTTGGAGAATTTAGTAAACCAACATCTTGGAGCTTGTTTAAGACCATACAAGGATTTTTTTGAGTTTACAAGTAATAGTAGAAAAATCTGTGATACTAGTAAGATCAACACAGGTGGACAACTGAAGATATCCAGGTGGAAGTCTCATATATACAGTTTCATTCAAATCACCATATAAGAAGGCATTTATAATGTCCAATTGAGAAATTGGCCAATCTTTAGCAGCTGCAACAACAAAAAGTAATCTAACAGTAGTCATTTTAGCAACTGATGCATAAGTTTCAAAATAATCCAATCCATATGTCTGAGTGAAGCCTTTGACCACTAATCTTGCTTTGTACCTTTCAATACTCCCATATGGCTTGTATTTGATTTTGAACAGCCATTTGCAATCTACTATATGCTGATTCTTTGGTTTAGGAATAATTTCCCAGGTGTTGTTACTCTCTAGTGCATTCGGCTCAATTTTCATAGCTTGTAGAAGCTTGCTTATAGGTGTATGGTATAGATGACTGAACAGTAGCAGCTAAAAATTCGGAGTATGATGATGACACATTGTCATAAGATATGTAGTTTTGAATTGGATAAGAACAAGAAACAGTGTTTACCCGATCAGTTATAGTAGTTGCATAGTTGGGAATTAGATGCCTTGAAAAACCTGTAAAATCTCTTAGTTTGACAGGATGAGTTTTGTTTCTTACTGATCGAATGACAGAAGTAGTTGTACTGTTAGTATCATAATTAGTAGCATGATCAGGAAGATGAACAACAGAATGATCAGTGTCATATTATAAAGGAGATGCTGGAAACATCAAGTTATCAGAAGGAGTATCGGAAATAGGAGCAGATTTGTCTTTAAATGGATAAATATCCTCTTTAAAGACTATATCTCTGGTAACATAGCATTTCTTGGTATCAAGATTAACCACCTTATATCTTTTTTTATTGAAAGGGTAACCAATAAATAGGCATTTGAGTGCTTTAGGAGCAAATTTATCATCATCACTATGAAAATTACTGATATAACACAAACATCCAAAGTTTTTGAGACTTGAATAGTCTGGTCTTTTTTTTAAACAAAATTTCATAAGGAGATTTGTTATTCAAATGAATAGTAGGAAGAAGATTTATAAGATGAGCAGCTGTCAAAACACAATCCCCTCACATGGTAACATGAACATTTGATTGAAATTTAAGAGATCTAACAACATTGAGCAAGTGCTGATGCTTCCTCTCAGCAATACCATTTTGCTGAGGACTATAAACACAAGTAATTTGATGAATGATACCTAACTCTTGCATTTTTGTTGTAAGAATGGAATTAACAAATTCTGTACCATTATCAGTTCTTATTGTCTTAATAGTCTTTTTGAACTGATTAGATACAGACATAAAAGACAGAAGCAAAGAAGTCACTTGGGATTTATCAGACAAAAGATATAGCCAAGTACATCTTGAGAATTCATCTACAATAGTGAGAAAATAATTATATTTGCCATGAGTGTTATATCTGTATGGCCCCCAAACATCACAGTGAACAATATCAAAGCACTCACTAACAGAAGATTGTTTGTCTGGAAAAGGAATTCTAGTTTGTTTTGAGAATTGACAAACATCACAACAATCAGCATTATCATGAACTCCTAATTCTGAAATATTTTTAAGAACAGACAATGAAGGATGCCCTAATCTGGTATGCCACTGATTACTTGAGACACTATACACATTAGCATAATGAATGAGATGATTTGTATGAAGTTTGTATAGGCCTGCATCTAATTCACCAATCTCTGTCTTCTTCTGAACAGTAAGGTCCCGAAACAGACATTTTGAAGAAGAAAAAGAAATAATGCAAAAATTATCTGCTGTGAGTTTAGGTATAGATAACAGATTGCATTGAAAATATGAAACATATAATACTTCTTTCAGAGTAATTTCTGAATTAAGAATTACATGTCCAGTTTGGGTAACACAAGCTCTGTGGCCATTTGGAAGAAGCAATTCAGACTCAACATGTTGTATATTGACTAATAGATTTTATGAGGAGTTATATGATGTGTAGCACCAGAGTCTAGAATCCAAGTATGTGCAAGACTATTAAACTGAACACTACTGACTTGACAAGCAGGAACAATGCATTGAAGTGTACCTGCACAGTTTATTTCAGACTTAGCAGTATTCATCCATGTAGCATTAGAGTTAGCAGGTGTTTTGCCCTGAGACTGTTGAAGTAGATTCAGAAGTTGCTGATATTGACTTTCAGTGAACATTGAAGTAGACTCCTTGTTTGTACCAGTGATGGCAACAGTTTCAGATTGTTCAACATCAGTAGTTGTTACAACATTAGCATTAAACTTTCTTTGTGCTGATTTGACCTTTGGTTTTGGCTGACCATACAGCCTATGCCAATCAGGATATCCATGAAGTGCAAAACACTTATCCTTCACATGACCTTGCATCTTACAGTAATCACACATCACACTTGAATCTGTGAATTTCTTGACTTGCTTTGGCTTAAAGCTATTGTGCAGTTTTGCATTCATAGCAATATTTTCGGGAATAACAATCACATTACTAGAGTAGTCTCTCTGATTTTCCTCTTGCAACAACATTGAATAGGCTTGGCTAATATCAGGTAGTGGATTCATGAGTAGAATCTGACCTCTAACATATGTGAATTGCTCACTTAATCCCATCAGAAACTGACTAAACTTAGTTAATTTCTCATATTCAAACAATTTTTGAGCATTTCCACAAGCACAAGTAGTAGCAGTACAAATACACTTAGGTATTGGTGATAGATTGTCAAGTTCATCAATCATACTTCGAAATGTGGTAAAATAGGTAGTTATTGATTTCGTACCTTGACTTAGAGATGCTAGATCTTTTCGAAGTTGAAACAGGCGAGGAACATTACTCTGAGAGTACCTTGCAGAAAGATCATCCCAGATCTGCTTTGCAGTGGTGAGATAAACAACACTTTTGCGAATTTCTGATGAGATGGAATTGAGAAGCCAGGATATAACCAGATCATTGCTTCTCATCCACAAACTCAACTGAGGAGAGTTATTTGCAGGTTTTGGTTGTGTTCCATCGATGAATCCAAGATTTAATTTTGCAGATAGTGCGATCGTAACCGAACGACTCCAGTGGTGATAGTTTTGGTTGTTTAACAACTCTGTAACTAGTGATAAGCCTGGATGATCAGATGAACTGAGATAATATGGATGATTTATATCAATGACTGTATTATTCGCTATTGTAGATGTTCGATTATCTTGATTTGATGAGTTTGATCGAAGAGCAGATGCGTATGAGTATATATATATATATATATATATTTAACTAGCTGATACTATATATCTAGTTGATACTATATATCTAGCTGATACTATATATCTAGCTGATACTATATATCTAGCTCTGATACCATGTCACTTTTGTAAATGAAGCTCCATTAATGGAGTTTAAGATGCAGAAATGAAACATATACATACAACAATCATGAAGAAGAAGAAGATATTCATTCAGTAAAAACAAGTTTATTTTTACATTTCTAAATCTCACTTTTGCTCTCTCTGACTGACTTATATACTTGATACAAGACTCATTGTGAGCCACTAATCTGTAACTAACTTTTATTGAGTTGTGTTGTGCTGGACCTAAGCTGTCATGTGCTGGACCTGAGCTGACTTATCAGAATTTAGCATATTAGAGTTTATATCAGATTTTATCTCACAGATTTTACCATATCAGAGTTTAGCATATCAGAGTTTATTTTTGCTGTGTCTGAAGACTGCAGCTTTTGCTGCATCAACTTTGGCTCTTGCTCTTTGCCTATATGATTAACAATATGATATAGGAGATGAAAAATGATAAAGGTACAAAATGAGTTACTAAAATAGTTATAAATGTCACATGTCACATGTCACATGTTGGTTGACTAAATATAAATGGACCCCTACAGTTACATTAATAGGATCAATTGAAATTTTTTATTGTGTCACATCACCCATGCCATGTCATTTTGTAATAAATTTTTTGTAACTTTTTTTGTGCCTCTAGCATTACTTAGTGGAGATATCTCCATTATATTTTTATTTCAAATTTGGTCACCTCGAAGGAAGTAGTTTGCTATTTAGTTGAGAAGTTCGAAGAGAAAAGGAAAAAATAAAGAAAAATAAAACATATCACCAGAAAATTCCCAAGAATATGAACGTTTTTGTTTCGATCAAGATATAGCAGAAAATTTGTTGGACATTATAAGTAAGACGCGGATGCAAATGAATAGAGCCGAGTTGTCCGAATAAGTTAAGTTTAATTTTTTTTTTAAATGAGCCGAGCTAAGTTTAGTAACCAACTAAAAAAATTATCTTGTTAATAATAAATGAGCGAACTCGAACCAAAAAATAGTTTGCTCATTAACAATCAAGCTAAGCCGAATTTGAGCCGAGTCAAATTGTCCATTAATATTTTGTATATATTTTTTTAATCGACAAACTTTAAAATATAATTTATAGTTGTACAAATTACATCGATATCAAATAACTAGTATTTATCTTATAATGATATACACATTCCCACTCTATCCTAATTATTTAATCGTGTTATATTATTTTTGAAGTCAAATTTTAAAAATATATCTAATTTTAAAATCCGATTCGACTTATTTACGGCCCCTAACCTCGTATAATTTTATTAACTATATTTAAAATTTTATGTAAGTATTTTTAAAATTTTATGCAGTTAAATTTCAACTAACATAAATTAACTTTTACTCTCTGTGAACTTTTTTTTTCCTTTTATTTTCATTTGTTATTGTACATCCAAGCGTCGATTTACTTTAACTAATCGATCTATATCTCACACGAATTATGAGATTCAATTTTATGAAAATAATAACTTAATATCATTTTTAATTTCGATTTCGTGTTTCGCGCGTATTACCAACCAGTAAAATTAATGAAATAAACATCAAGTAATTAGTAACTCTCCTAAGAAGCCTAACCGTAATTACCGGGTATTAGATTAATTTTTTTCGTATGTTACTTACTAGGTCATTATATTAATTATTGCGTACAAAATTAGTTTACATGCGGATTCAGAATTACGTAGAGAAAAATTCGATTGTGTAGTAAAATTATTGGTGATATATACAAATGACACTAATATCGTCTATTATTTCTCATAACTCGCTGCATCAATATATCAAACAACAAAAACTATGGGTGGCTCATTGAAATTATCTTGTATTCTGGTGCTTGTACTCATGCTTAGTCCTCTGCTTAACGGTTAATTAATTTCTCAAGCTTTTGTGTGTGTTGTTAGAATATTATTATGAGAAAATGTACTGTAATAATCGAATATATTGTTTATTTGTTTGAAAATTCAGAGATGGAAATTGTGAAAGCAGCAGCTGAGGGACGCAAGTTCGAAAACAGGAAGATGAAGGAGTTGCTTCCAGCCTGCTGCCTGTGTCTGCTTTGGTACGTCTCAATTTTTTTAAAATAATTTACGAGTATTAATCAAATGTGATTAATCTCGAGTTATTATCCAACATATCGATTATTCTTCTGTAATTGTAGAGACGAAGAGGATTGAGGCTGAGGAAGCTGAGAAGAGACAGGCGTCGGACAAGGATCGCCCGGATGTGCAGCAGCAATCAAAGAATGATGGATTTTGAAGTTAATCTTGTTTCTATCAATCTTCTATATTTTTCTGGGTTTCATTTCTCTGTTAAATGCATGCATACATGTATGATGATTATATTAATACAAGTTCATCTAAAATTTCACTTATCCAAACATTTTCTTTGTTCTGATTACGTACTAAGCTAAATCAAGATTGATGGATCACACACCAAGAAAACATTGGCGGATTCTCGTGCTTGGGCTTATGTTTATTCTCGCGATTATTGGTAGTTAACTAATCACCTCAACACTCCATACATATGAGTATTTTACATATTAGTTATTAGCTTAATCGCGAACAATATCAATTAATATGTGGATGTATGGATCATATATAGATAAGAATATGGCTGAGGAAGCAGCAGCAGCTAAGGTATGCGATGACAACAAGTGTACAATTTCCTGCAAAAAACATGGCTTTTATTCCGGCATTTGTGCTGGGAACGCCTGTTTCTGCCTCTACACCGGCCTCAAGATTAGTCACAACTTACGATCCCGGGAAGGGCAACTGGCACAACTTCCTTAAGGTGTGATGTAACTATTATAGAAAGTTAGCATACCAAGTCAACCTAATAGAGCTGTCTTATTCTAGAAGGAATATTAGTTAGATGAGTTCGAATTTAGTTTGTTACAATACTCGTCTTATCCATTCTGTATAGATAGAAAGTAGTGGCTTATCTTACAAGTTAAGCAATATAATACACACTTCTTCTTCTTCAATATAGAGATAATGTTTTTGCTTCATAAGCTTGATTAAGTTCTCCATTTTATTCAAAAAAAAATTATTCAAAAAGTTCTCCATTAATGGAGTTGTCATAGTATCAGAGCCATAGATACCTATAGTATATACTATTCCGCTACTACATACACCTACATACAAATTCATTATCTTTCTCGATTACGATAGATTTGTCTTGCTACTATAATTCATAATCTCTGAAAATCATAACTGTCATCAATGGCGGCTTCTCCTTCATATCTGAATGGTGCAATAAGAAACACATCTTCACTGGTTACTTCTCTCACTCTGGATGCAAATCATCCGTATTTCTTACATCCATCCGATCATTCAGGTTTAATTCACGTTACTATCACTTTAACTGAGCAAAACTATAATTAGTGGTTTAGATCTATGAAGATTGCTCTTTCATCTAAACTAAAGCTAGGTTTTGTTGATGGCACATATACTAAATCTGCAACTAATGCTACTAATGTTACTCTGATTTTGCATTGGACTCGTTGTAATGATATTGTTATTTCATGGATTCTGAACACTGTTTCACCTGAAATTCGTCAAAGTGTTATGTATATGAATAATGCTAAAGACATTTGGGATGATTTTGCTATTCGATTTGCTCAGACAAATGTTCCTAAGCTGTTTAATTTGAGAAAGGAACTGGCTTATTTGAGTCAAGGAAATTTGTCAATTTCGGCCTAATTCACCAAATTTAGGTCTCTCCATGATGAGTTAGATGCTATCTCAGTTGTGCCACATTGTGATTGTGGAAAGTGCTCCTGTAATGTGAATGTTAAATTGGAAAATTTTAGTAAAAGTGCAAAGTTGTCATAGTTTCTTATGGGACTTGGTGAGCAGTATACAGCTATAAGAGGTCATCTCCTGTTAATGACACCAATTCCATCTCTTAGTGCTACTTATAGTCTATTGATGCAGGAAGAAACTCAAAGGGAATTGAGGATCAATACTAATGTCACTGAGTCTGTGGCCTTGTCTGTTAAGACTTATAATAAGTCTTATGATAATCAAAGAGGAGGTCTCAAATCTGGAAGACATAGTAACATCAAGAAACCCGAGAATGCAGAAATATGTGATTTCTGTCAAATGTCTGTTCATTCAAGAGACAAACACTTTTGTGTGCATGGCTATCCTCCATGGCACAGGCTTCATGGTAAACCTAAACCTAAGCCTAAGCATCAAGTAAAAACTGCTTATGCCTACAATGTCAACACTACTCCTTTAGAATCAGTGACTGTAGTGAAAGCTCCTGATGCTGCAAGCTTTACTAATGCTTAATGTCAACAACTTATGACTATGATACCGAGCAGTTTCAAAGAGTTATCTGCTGCAAACAGTAATGCTGCATCTACATCTTGAATGCACAGTCAATGGCATACTTCTAATACTTCTACTCCACATATGGCTGGTAATGTCATTCACTTTGTCTGTCATACAAACAGTAAGCATGCTTTAAAATATAATATGTGGATTATAGATTCTGGTGTCACAGATCATATTACTCCTCATTTTCACTTACTACAAGATGTGCACACAACTAATTCTGTGTTGCATTTGCTTAATGGTCAATACACTGCTGTTACACATATTGGTACTGTAGCTCTACATACTAATATTATCTTAACTAATGTGCTTTATGTGCCAAGTTTCAATTATAACTTGCTGTCAATATCAAAGCTCACTGCTACAAATTCTTACAATGCCTTTTTCACTAAAGATGTGTGCTATGTTCAGGACCATGTTTTGAAGAAGATCACAGAGATTGGTGAGCTTCATGATGGAATGTATCTTCTGTATCACCCTGTCAATAGTTCTGAGTCTTTACCTGATGTAATTCATTCTCAGCTTGATCATACTACTCCTTTTAAGTCTGTGTATAATACTGTGCAAACTGTAACTGTCTCAAAGCTATGGCATGCCCGTTTGGGACATTCATCTGTGTCTCCAATGAAATTTTTACCAACAACAATGTATAATCACTCTGTCATGTTTACTGAATGTGATACTTGCCATTTGGCTAAACAAACTAGACTGTCTTTTTCTGATAGTATTACTTGTAGTTCTAGTCTATTTAAACTCATTCATGTAGATGTTTGGGTCCCTACAAATACAAGACACATGAGAACTGTAGTTATTTTTTGACTATAGTTGAAGACTTATCCAGAGCTACATGGGTGTTTCTCTTTGCTGATAAAAGTCAAGTTTCTTTGTTATTGAGAAATTATATAACATACATTCATAAACAGTTCTCTTGTCATATCAAATGTCTCAGAACTGATAATGGCACAGAGTTCTTACATTCAGATTTCAGAAATTATTTAGCCTCCCTTGGTATCATTCATCAAAAGAGTTGTACTTACACTCCACAACAAAATGGAGTTGTGGAGAGAAAGCACAAGACCCTTCTTAATACAGCTAGAGCTTTGAGATTGCAGGCATCTCTACCAATTTCTTTCTGGGGAGATTGTATTTTAACAGCCAGATATTTGTTAAACAGAACTCCTGTGGCTAGTCTGAAGGGTTTAACTCTTTATCAAATCTTGTTCTCAAAACCTCCATTGTATGATCACATTAGAGTCTTTGGTACTCTGTGTTATGCTACTAATACTGTACCATACAAGGATAAATTCAGTAATCGTGCTCATAAATGCATTTTTCTGGGTTATCCATTTGCTCAAAAAGCATATAAAGTCATGGATCTTGCTTCCAGAAAGGTTTGTGTATCCAGAGATGTTATGTTTCAGTAAAATGTCTACCTGTTTGCTTATATTCCTGTTTCATCGACACATGCTCATTTGTTTACTTATGATATATTATTTCCTAAAGATCCTTTCTATGCATCTTCTACACTGAATTCATTTGATTCAGTCACAAATGATTCTGCTAACAATGGTGAGATGCAAAATAGGGAATCTGAATCTGTTACCACTCCTATGGCGTTCACTGAGGTTTCTCCAGTAGTTCCAACTACAACTATACCTATTAGACGAAGTACACGTGTGAAGTCCATTCAAAGTAAATTTCAGGATTATGTTGTTCTTCCCTCTACTGTAGTTTCTAAAGTCAATACTACTACCTTGTCTCATCAGTTAGCAAGATTTTCTCCTGCATATCAGGTTTTTGCTGCTAATATTACTCATGTGCCTGAGCCAAATTCTTATAATTCAGCCTGTCAACATATTGTGTGGTGTGAAGCTATGGCTACAGAACTTGCAGCACTGGAAACAAATAAAACTTGGACAATCATGCCATTGTCTCCTGGTAAAAAAGTTGTTAGCTGCAAATGGTTATACAAAGTAAAGTTCAATCAAGATGGTACAGTAGAGCGTTACAAGGCACGTTTGGTAGCTCGTGGATTTACTCAAACAGAAGGACTAGACTATTTTGAAACGTTTGCACCAGTTGCAAAAATGTCAACTGTTCGAGTTTTATTATCTTTAGCAGCCATTCATAATTGGTCTGTCACCCAAATGGATGTTACAAATGCGTTCTTATATGGTGAGTTACAGGAGGAAGTTTATATGTCTATTCCTCAAGGCTATTGTTTGCCACCGGAATTTGTTTCCTATACATTTAAAGTTCCTCTGGTATGTAGACTGATTAAGTCACTTTATGGACTTAAACAATCTCCACGGGAATGGTTTACCAAATTTTGATCTGTTGTGTTAGCCTATGGATTCACTCAAACTAGTTCTGATCACATCTTGTTTATTCTGGCTATATCTTCCAGTTTTATGGCAGTGCTCGTCTATGTTGATGACATTTTGGTCATTGGAAATAATACGACAACAATTGCTCATCTAAAGACTCATCTTGCTGGGCATTTCAAAATCAAAGATTTGGGTCCAATCAAATATTTTTTAGGCATCGGAGCTGCTAGGTCTGATAAAGGGATTTACTTGAATTAACGCAAATACACGTGTGATATCATACGTGATGTTGGATTTGAAAATGCTCGAATTACAGTTGTTCCTATGGAGCAAAATCACACTCTACTCAATAATTATACATTTCCATTTCTGTTTAATCATGTTTCTTATCATCGTTTGGTTGGGCGTCTTATTTACTTAACCATAACACGTACTGATATCTCCTATGCTGTGCATATTCTGTCTCAGTTTCTCTCTTCTCCTCTACAGTGTCATCTTGATGTTGCCTATCGAGTTGTTCGGTATCTTAAATACACTATTGGTTAGGGACTACTGTTATATGCTAATAGCACTTTATCTCTCACTGCTTATGCTGATGCAGATTGGGGGGTTGTCCTCTCTCTCGTCAATCTCTTATAGGCTATTGTGTTGTGTTAGGATCTTCATTGTTATCCTGGAAAGCCAAGAAGGAACACAATATGTCGCGATCTTCCGCAGAGGCTGAATACCGTGCCTTAGCTGATGTCTGTTGTGAGTTAACCTGGTTACTCACTCTTTTTTATGAGCTTGATTTTAGTAATCTTAAACCAATTCAACTCTTCTGTGATAACAAATCAGCCATGTACATTGCGGAAAATCCAGTATTTCATGAGCGTACAAAACATATAGAAATTGATTGTCATATTGTTCGTTAGAAATTGCAGAAAGGTGTCATCTCTACTGCCTACATTGCTTCCAAGGAACAACCAGCTGATCTCTTCACAGAAGCTCTCTCTTCTTCCTCTCTGGTTCATCTCATGTCCAAGCTTGGTGTGCTTAATTTGTTTCCCATTCCAAACTTGAGGGGGGATGATGTAACTAATATAGAAAGTCAGCATACCAAGTCAACCTAATAGAGATGTCATATTCTAGAAGGAATGTTAGTTAGATGAGCTAGAAATTAGTTTGTTACAATACTCATCTTATCCATTCGGTATAAATAGAAATTAGTGGTTTATCTTACAAGTTAAGCAATGTAATACACACTTCTTCTTCTTCAATACAAAGATAATATTTTTGCTTCATAAGCTTAATTAAGTTCTCCATTAATGGAGTTGTCAAGGTGTTAGACGAAGACCCCAATATAATCATATGTATAACAACTTTTTATCTCAAACTAATCATTCGATATATATTATTGATAAATAACAGTACTACACTTTCTCTTAAAAATCCAGCAATGAATATGAGCTACTTTGTTTATATCTAACAGTAGTCATACAACATTATTCAATTTATTTCAGCATCACCTGAGTTATGAAAGAAGGGGAGAAAATAAAAATCAAACCAACTGAGTCTCAATGGTTTTGTACAAAAAATATCAGTCACTTCTATTATCGGAACTCAATGGTTCTTGTGTCACGACCTTGTATTAATGTTAAGGATTTATATTCAGCTGTTAAGTGATAAACAATCGTAGTCGTGGTAAACAATGTTAACGAAACATGGATCAATCTGAGGCTATATTAATGGGATATCAGAAGTGATTGTAGGAGCTATTTATTAGATTCTAAATACTGATATTAGGAGTGATACATGGGGTGATTTAACTATATAACAAACAAGTATGACAATGTTTATATAACAAATAAATGCACCAATCTAGCTGTTTATTTCATCCTTTACATGTCCCCGCAACACGGACGACTAGTACGAGAGACCGATCTTGGACATTAATAATTCAAACCTGGTCCGGGCAAGAGGTTTTGTCAGAGCATCTGCAAGTTGATCACATGATGGAACATGTGTGACACACAAGTTCCCGGCTTGAAATTGCTCTCTTATGAAATGAAAAGCAAGTGCCAGGTGCTTCATCCTGGAATGAAAAACGGGATTTGCACTTAGATAAGTAGCACCTAAATTGTCCAAGTAAATAACAGGTTTTTAAGAGACTGACACACCCATTTCATTAAATAAATTTCTTAGCAGCGGCAGAAACAGCTTTATATTCCACTTCAGTTGAATATTGAGATAAAAATCGTTATCTTAGAGCTCCATTTTAAAATCTCTATAAAATCCATGAAATTTTGAAGAATTTCTAAAAATTTCATAAAATCATATGTCAAAATACGCGAATAATTAAAATAAATGAAATTTTTTTAGAATCAGTAAATTATTTGGTGAAAAATCAAAATAACCACCGATAAATCTTGGTGGCGCGGCCGCTCCTTTTACGCCGTGCCTGGATCCTTCGCCACTGTGATAGTGTAGCTGTGGTGGGGTTCTTACAAAACAACACCGGAAGGGGGGTTTGGGTCCCGCGGCGCCCCGGTGTGAGAGTAAGAACTCGCTTTTGGGGAAGATGAAGATAGATATGAATGTAAGGTGGCTATGTATGTATATGAGTGTGAGAGAGTGATTAAACCCAAAACCTTACCTTCTTGGGTTATAAATAGCCCAAGGATAGGGTTTTGGGGTTAGTACCTTTAAATCGTAGCCCTTGGTTCTGGGAGCGGAGGACACCTGGCTGGAGTGGATGCTTTACACGTGTCAGTGCGGAACTGGCTGAGGAATGTTCTGAGGATCCTTTGACACGTGCCCTGATTATTCCCATGATTGATGTGTAACACTTGTCCCCATCATGTGCTTGGGGCAGTGTCTCACGTGCTGGGATTTATTAAGGTTGGGCTTACGGGACTACGCCGGTCAGGACTGTAAGTGTTCAGGACTAGTCCTTCCAGGAGCTGTATGGAGTTAGGAATCCCGGACTAGCCCTTATAGGAGCTGTATGGAGTTAGGAGTCTAGGACTAGTTCTTCCAGGAGCTGCATGGAGTTATGGGTCCAGGGCTAGTCCTTCCGGGAGTTATATGTACTATCATGTGCCCCCCACTCCCTTATGTAGATTTTCTGGATGGGGAAGTAGATTTGGGCTTGTTTGAAGGACTTGAGCTTTTGGTTGTTGTCTTTGTAGAAGAATTTGAGCTTTCCTTGCCCCCCATTCCGGATTGCGTTGAGTTCGTCTAATCCGGACTAAAGTAGGTTGTCTTTAGAAGAATTTGAGCTTTCCTTGCCCCTCAGTCCGGATTTCGTTGAGTTCGGCCAATCCGGACTAAAGTGGGTTATCTTTAGAAGAATTTGGGCTTTTCTTGCCTCCCAGTTCGGATTGCGTTGAGTTCGGCCAATCCGGACTAAAGTTGGTTGTCTTTAGAAGAATTTGAGCTTTCCTTGCCTCCCAGTCCGGATTGCATTGAGTTCGGCCAATCCGGACTAAATTTGGTTGTCTTTAGAAGAATTTGAGCTTTATTTTCCCACCAGTCCGGAGTCTTTTGAAGAATTTGAGCTTTCCTTGCCCCCAGTCCGGATTGCGTTGAGTTCGTCCAATCCGGACTAAAGTTGGTTGTCTTTAGAAGAATTTGATCTTTATTTGCCCCTCAGTCCGGATTGCGTTGAGTTCGTCTAATCCGGACTAAAGTAGGTTGTCTTTAAAAGAATTTGAGCTTTCATTTCCCCCCCGTTCGGATTTCGTTAACTTCAGTGGTCCGGACCTGGAAGTTGAAACGTTTTTTGGGATTTCCCCCTAATGATTTGAATTTTAACAACTATAAGAATTGTGGATAGACGTGCCTCATCATTATCTGTATTAATTACTTTTTGACGGAACGGTCCAGATTTTGCCACATGGCCTATCATGAGCTTAAAGATGCCCGAACTGCTATTGCTGATAAGGACACTGAGATTGGTCAGCTCCGGGATCAGATCATTGTGAAGGATACTTCCCTGTCCGGACTGAATAAGCACCTTTCTGATGTCACTACCCGGGCTGAGAACGGTGAGAAGGAGGTTTCTGATCTTAAGTCCGAACTAGCTAAGCTCCGGAGGCAGATGTCCGTTGTGAGGCCGGAAGCTGAAGTCATTGTAGAGTTCAAGAGATCTGAGGAGTATGATAAGGCCATGGCCAATGTTGGTGCTCCAGAGATCGCTCGTTGCTGGCTAGTTGCGGAGAGACATATCAAGACTAATCCGGAAGCCGATTGGGATAACTTTGTTAACGAGTTTATCAAGGCGAAGGAAGATATAGAACTTGGACTAGGGGAGCCGGAGCCGTTCGATGGCCCTTGTCCCAACTTCCTTCCTCCTAATGCTCCAGAGCCTTAATTTTTTCTGATTTGTAATTTTGATATTGCTTTAAGACTTTTGATAACTTTTCTCTTTGTAATATTCGTACCTATCTCCGGACTTATCTTGCCCGAATACTCTTTTAATATTTGCTTTTATTGCCGTTATTTTGCTTTGCTATTGTAGTTTGTTTTTGTCTTAGAATTTTTTTTCTAAGTTGTAGTTTGCTCTAGTCCTCACAGATAGTTTGCCCGGACTAGTGGTTAGATTTTTTACTTTGAAGATTAATTTCAAGTAAAAATGGTTGCACTACTAATAGCTTGTCCGGACTAGTGGTTGCTTTTTAGTTAGAAAATTAATTCTAAGTAAAAATGGTTGCACTAGTCCTGACTAATATCTTGTCTGGAGTAGTGGTGGATTTTTAGTTAGAAAATTAATTTCAAGTAAAAATGGTTACATTAGTCCTGACTAATAGCGTGTCCGGAGTAGTGGTGGCTTTTTAGTTAGAAAATTAATTCTAAGTACAAATGGTTGCTCTAGTCCTGACTAATAGCTTGTCCGAACTAGTGGTTGCTTTTTAGCTAGAAAATTAATTCTAAGTACAAATGGTTGCTCTAGTCCTGACTAATAGCTTGTCCGGACTAATGGTTGCTTTTTATCTAGAAAATTAATTTTAAGTAAAAATGGTTGCACTAGTCTTGACTAATAGTTTGTCCGGACTAGTGGTTGCTTTTTAGTTAGAAAATTAATTCTAAGTAAAAATGGTTCCACTAGTCGTGACTAATAGCTTGTCCGGACTAGTGGTTAGCTTTGATAAATGTTCAAAGGAAATGCTTTTCATTAATCATTCATACATAATATAAGGAGAAATAAATTGGTTGCTTGCCATATTGGCAACAAGATTTTGGTTGCTTTGTTTGTTCTCCTACTGGTAGAATTTTCTTAGCCTTAGTCCATGCCAAGTATTTGGGATTTCTGAGCCATCCGTGTTCAGGAGTTTGTAGGTTCCTGGCCTCAGGACTTCTTTGACCTTGTATGGTCTTTCCCATTTGGGCATTAGCTTTCCCGTGTTTGTGGCATCTGATGCTTCTGTGTCCCGAAGGACTAAGTCTCCAACTTGGAAGTTTTTGACTTTGGACTTCCTACTGAAGTGCTCTCTTATTTTCTCCTTGTATTTTTCCATCCTTTCTACGGCTTGGTCCCGGACCTCATCAATTAGCTCCATGTTTGT
This sequence comes from Apium graveolens, assembly GCF_009905375.1. Taxonomy (NCBI): domain Eukaryota; kingdom Viridiplantae; phylum Streptophyta; class Magnoliopsida; order Apiales; family Apiaceae; genus Apium; species Apium graveolens. The sequence continues at coordinate 201,922,185 of NC_133647.1, forward strand.
TCTGAGTCCTTCTGCATTTGCTTCCTTTTCAAAGTTTATTGCTCTGTGAGAAGGAGATCCCACTTTAATAGGAAGCATTGCTTCTGTGCCATAAGCTAGTTTGAATGAAGTTTCTCCTGTGCTTGTCCTGGGACTTGTCCTGTAGGACCATAGTACGCTTGGTAGTTCTTCTGACCATTTGCTTTTGCTTTCTTTGAGTCTCTTTTCAATACCCCGGAGCAGGATTCTGTTAGTAACTTCTACTTGGCCGTTTCCTTGGGGATATGCTACTGATGAATTCTTGTGCCTGATTCCACGCTCCTGAAGGTAGGACTCGAACTCTGATTCGATGAATTGGGGCCCATTGTCTGATACTAGGACTCGTGGTATCCCGAACCTCATCAAAATATTGTCCATAAACTTTATACAGTCTTGCTGATTGATTGTTCTCATTGCTTTCACTTCAACCCATTTGGTCATGTAGTCAATTGAGACTAACAAGTACCTAAGATCTCCTTTGGCCCGAGGAAAGGGTCCCATGATGTTAATACCCCAAAAGGCGAAGGGGATAGGTGACATGACTAAGGAGGGTAGGACTGGGCTGATTCGGGACACATTGCAGAAGAGTTGGCATTCCTTGCATTTTTTCATGAACTCTATTGCATCCTGATGAATAGTTGGCTAGTAGTAGCCTTGTTTTATGATCTTATGAGCTAGGGCCTTTGCGGACATATGATCTCCGCATATCCCTTCATATACTTAGGCCAAACAGTACTTTGCTTCTTCCGGGCCGAGACATTTCAGGATAGGAGATGAGAAAGTACTGCGGTAGAGTAGTCCTTCTTCGATGAAGAACTTGGATGCTTTTGCTTTTAACCTTTGGGCTTTTCCTTTGTCCTCAGGGAGTTCTCCTTTCTCCAAGTAGTTGATGAAGGGAGTCATCCAGTTCTGGTTGTTTTCGATCTCCAAGATTTCTCCGGGTTCAATAAATGGTTTGAGGAGTTCTTCGAAGTAAACTAAGCAGTCCAGATCTGATGAGTTCCGGACTAAATTGGATAGAATATCTGCTTCTTCATTTTCTTCTTGACATACCTGAAGTACTTGATGGTTTGGTATTGAGGCTAAGTAACTTTGAACCAGTGCTTGGTACTTCGCCAGAGTATGGTCCTTTGCTATGTATTCTCCATTTGTTTGCTTGACCACTATCTGGGAGTCGCTGTAGATTTTTAGGTCCTTGACTCTCAGAGTCCTGGAGAGCTTTAGTCCTGTAATCAACGCCTCATATTCCGCCTGATTGTTTTTTACGGGGAAGCCGAAAGATATAGTTGTTTGAATTGTGAATCCTTCAGGACTTTTGAGTATGAACCCGGCTCCCGACCTTTCGCTTGTTGAAGAACCATCTACTTTCAAGGTCCAGGCTCCCGGACTTACATCTTTTTCTGGCTCCAGATCCATGTTCATTGGTTCTGGCTCTTCTTCTGGGAAGTTGCATTCGATTATGAAATCTGCAAGTGCTTGAGCTTTAATGGCAGTCCTGGGAATGAAGCTTAAATTGAACTGGCTCAACTCCACAGCCCAATTGACAAGCTTCCCGAGACATCTGGCTTGTGAATTATTTTCCTTAGGGGCTGATTTGTCACCACTCTAATTTCTCTTCCTTGGAAGTAGTGCCTGAGTTTTCTTGAAGTTGTGACTAAGGCAAAGGCAAACTTCTCCAATCTTGGGTATCTTGTTTATGCATCTTTGAGGACTTGGCTTACATAGTAAACTGGTTGTTATTTTCCATTCTCTTCCCTGATTAGGGCAGCTCCTATGGCTTGTGCTCCTGTTGACAAATATAAGTAGAGAGGCTCTCCTGGTTGGGCTTTAGTTAGGACTGGTGGCTGGGAGAGGTAGGACTTGATTTTCTCAAATGCCTTTTGGCACTCCGGGCTCCAGTTCACCTCTTTCTTGTTACTTGCTCCTTTGAGTAAATCAAAGAATGGTAGGCACCTCTCTGCTAGCTTTGAGACAAATCTCCTGAGTGTTGCTAGGGATCCTGCTAGCTTCTGCACATCTTTTTGGGTCTTGGGAGTCTTCATCTCCTGGATTGCTTTTATTTTTTCCGGATTGGCTTCTATGCCTCTGTTGCTGATCATGAATCCTAGGAACTTGCCTGCTCCTACTCCGAAGGTGCATTTCTCCGGATTCAGTCTGAGTTGGTTCTTCCTTAGGTTGTCAAAGCATTCCTTCAGATCTTTCACATGTCCTGTATAGTTGTTGATTTGGAAATCATGTCGTCGACATAGCACTCCAAGTTTCTCCCAATCTGGGACTTGAATATCTTGTTCATGGCTCTTTGGTAAGTGGATCCTGCGCTTGTCAGTCCGAAGGGTAGCATCACATAAGCATAGACTGATCTGTGAGTTATGAATGTTGTCTTAGGTATGTCCTTCGGGTTCATTTTGATCTGGTTGTATCCGGAGAAGGCGTCCATGAACCTAAGCATGATGTGTCCGGAGGTGGCATCTATCAGCTGATCAATATTTGGGAGAGGGTATGGGTTCTTCGGGCATGCATCATTCAGATCAATGTAGTCCACACACATTCTCTTGCTCCTGGATTCTCTTGCTCCTGGATTTGGCCAGTAGCTTCTCTTCTTCTAGCTACATTCTCTTTTGGATCTTTAGCTCAAGCTTTGCTTCTTCCTATTTCCTGATTTGCTCCCGCACCTCTTCCAACTTTCTCTGCTTAGCAGCTTCTGTTTCTTTTTTATTGTCTTGATCTTTTTTGCTTTTCTTCCCGTTGGCTCCAATTCAGTCAAACACAGATCTTTTAGATTGCTGGGAGTCTCCGGACTCCTCCGGTTCCTCCTTAAGTTCGGCTTCTTCCTGGAGCCGGTTTGCTCCTGCCTGTAAAGTCTGATTGCTTCTGCTAGTTCATCACTTGTAAGGTTGGCCATGTGCTCTTCGGCCACCGGGACATTGGTGTACTTGTATTGGTTAAGCTCAAAAAGGCTTCCGGCGTCCCTGGTGTTTACGATTCTCTCCACTACGGGAGTGTGTAATGGTTGCTCCTAGAACGTTTCTCTCTCGGCTCCTGGATCAAGGGCCCGGGAGTGGACCGACTCTTGGACCTGAGTACTAGCAGATGGTCTCCCAGAAGTATGCTTCCCTGCTCTTGCCATTTCTCAACAATACCAACAACAACTAACAATAATATGCTACACAAAGTATCGATCTAAGGTTGCTTTTTTGAAAATTGCAAAAACTACCCAGAATAACAACAAACACCAACAAATAGCTTCTTGGGACTAGTTTGAACAATCTCCTGGGACTACTCAACAAGGCGGTAGAATGAGTATAGCGGGGTTGTAAACACAAAGGTAATATTGAAACTAAAGCAAAATCGGGGTTCTAAAGCGATCAAAACCAACAATAACACACACAAATGTGGCTTAAATAAACGAAATGGGCTCACACAAACGTGGCCTAAAATAACGAGTACACACAAACGTGGGGGCTTAAATAAATAACATGCATGCTTATGAAAGAGGTTGGTTGCTTGGGTTCTTACAAGTTGAATAAAAGGACTCTTTCAAGATCTTGCTGATGAAGGTGAATCCAGGGGCACCGAGACCCAAGGATGGAGAGCCCCTCCTTCTAGCGCCAAATGATAACTCCTGGTGGCGGGGCCTCTCCTTCGACGACGTGCCTGGATCCTTCACCGATGTGATAGTGTAGCTGTGGCGAGGTTCCTACAAAACAACACCGGAAGGGGGGTTTGGGTCCCGCGGTGCCTCCGGTGTGAGAGTAAAACTCGCTTTTGGGGAAGATGAAGATAGATATGAATGCAAGGTGGTTGTGTGTGTATATGAGTATGTGAGAGTGATTAACCCCAAAACCTTACCTTCTTGGGCTATAAATAGCCCAAGGATAGGGTTTTGGGATTGGTACCTTTAAATCGTAGCCCTTGGTTCTGGGAGCGGAGGACATCTGGCTGAAGTGGATGCTTTACATGTGTCAGTGCGGGACTGACTGAGGAATATTCTGAGGATCCTCTGACACGTGCCCTGATTATTCCCATGATTGATGTGTGACAGTTGTCCCCATCATGTGCTTGGGGCAGTGTCTCACGTGCTGGGATTTATCAAGGTTGGGCTTGCGAGACTACGCCGATCAGGACTGGTAGTGTTCAGGACTAGTCCTTCCAGGAGCTGTGTGGAGTTAGGAGTCCCGGACAAGCCCTTTCAGGAGCTATATAGAGTTAAGAGTCTAGGACTAGTTCTTTCAGGAGCTATATGGAGTTATGGGTCCAGGGCTAGTCCTTCCAGGAGCTATATGTACTATCACCCACCATCTGGGATGCAAATGCCCAAAATTCTGATTGACGGGAGTATCTGGGATGCGTATTTTAATAAAGAATACGCACATGACAAATGCATATAGGTTTTTGTTTATATCTATAGACGCATTTCAACAATGCGTATTCCTATAAAAAAATAAATTGAATACACATGTTAAATAAAAAAGTCTGAATACGCATCCTCTGAATGCGTATTTCGTGGATATTTTGGACGATATATTTTACTTACGAATATTTTGAACAGTTGATACCCAAAATATTTTGGACATTCTTTCTAAATTATAATCCTTTAAAAATCTGAAATTTAAAGCCCCCGAAATTTTGATTTAAGGTCTCAAATTTGGCAAAGACCCTGACTGTAACCTCAAATAATTTCTCTTTCCCCACTCTCTGTCTCCCGCTCTCTCTTTTTCAGCCCTTATGTAATATAAGTTTGTTATTTATTTACTATTTTTTGGATCTAGAATACATACTCAATTTATATTTGCTATGTATATGCATGCATATAGGGGAGTTCACGAACCGAGCCGAGATTTCTTATCGAACAAAAATCGTGTCTGAGCTCGAACTCGTTAACTAATGAGCTGAACACGAGCTTGTTCACGAACATAAACGAGCCGAGCCGAGCCGAGCCAGAAAATATTCAGGTTAACCGCTGTTTGACTGTAAAAATAACTGATCAAATAATTTTTTTTTTGAAATTTCGGTTATATCACTAATATATATATATATATATCTTGACATCCATACGGTTGGATCGATAGAAAATATTTTTAAAAAAATCGAAACGCCAATAAATAACTAAACACTAGTTAGTGGGTAGTAGTCAAACTAATACTTGACTGTTAAAATAACAAACCAAAAAAAATTATCTTGATTTGAAACTTTGGTTATATCATTAAAATATATATATATTTTGACATCCATACGGTTGGATCAATTAGAAATAATTTTAAATAAGTCGAGACACCGATACATGACTAAACACTAGTACCAGTACTAGTCAAACTAATATTTGACTGTTAAAATAGCAAACTAAATAAAATTATTTTAATCTGTAACTTTGGTTATATCAATAATATATATAAATATAACATCCATAAAGTTGGATCGATATAAAATATTTTTAAAATAATCAAAACAATAAATCAGGACTAAACATTAGTTAGCGTTAATAGTCAAACTTTTGCTTGACAGTTAAAATAGAAAACCAAATAAAATTATCTTGATTTGAAATTTTTGTTATATCATTAAAATATATTTATTTTGACATCTATACGGTTGGATCAATTAGAAATAATTTAAATAAATCGGGACACCAATACAGGACTAAACACTAGTTACCAGTACTAGTCAAACTAATGTTTGACTGTTACAATAGAAAACCAAATAAAATTATTTTGATTTGAAATTTTGGTTATATTAATAAAACATATATTTTATGATATCCATACGGTTGGATCGATATAAAGTATTTTGAAAATAATCAAAACAACAAATCATGACTAAACACTAGTTAGCGTTAATAGTAAAACTAATGATTGACTCTTAAAATAACAAACCAAATAAAATTATTTAGATTTGAAACTTTTGTTATATCATTAAAATATATTTATTTTGACATCCATACGGTTGGATCAATTAGATATTTTTAAAAATAAGTCGAGACACCAATACAGGACTAAACACTAGTTACTAGTATTAGTCAAACTAATGTTTGACCGTTAAAATAGCAAACCAAATAAAATTATTTTGATTTGAAACTTTGGTTATACCAATAAAATATATATTTTATGACATCCATACGGTTGGATCGATATAAAATATTTTTTAAATAATTGAAACAACAAATCCGGACTAAACACTAGTTAGCGTTACTAGTCAAACTAATGCTTGACCGTTAAAATAGAAAATCAAATAAAATTGTTTTGATGTAAAATTTCGGTTATATCGTTAAAATATATATTTTATGATATACATACGGTTGGATCGATGAAAAATATTTTAAAAAAATCTTAACTAAAATATAATTATGAAGCCATATTTTAAAATTAGAAACTAAAATAAAAAAAAATTCTAAATCACGTCAAAATATATCACATATAGTATGCAAAATGATCGTTGGAAGATGAAAAAAATACAATGAAGTCGGATTTTAAAAAAAAAATCATACCTACATAAAACTATTCAGGATATATTAGATTTTTTTCGATTTTTAACGAGGATTTTTAACGAGCGAGTTCGAGCCGAGCTCGAGCCGAGCTCGAGCCGAATAACCCAAAACTCGGCTCGAGCTCGTTTTTCTTAATGAACACATTTGTCTATTCAAGCTCGAGTTCGTTAATGAGCCGAGCCGAGCCGAGCTCGCTCTTAAGGAGCCGAGCTCGAGCTTGTTCGCGAACAACTCGGTTCGTGAACAACACTACATGCATGATATTAGTTCATTAACGATGAGAATGTTGAATCTAACGATCTTTCATGCTCTGTGTGCCTTCAGGTATTGTAATTTAATGTGACGGACATCTAGAAGATGTGAGGCAGAAGAATAATATTATTACTCCATATATTAATTTAGGTTGAACATCCAGCAATATTTGTTTCATGGGATTATAATTCGGGGATAATTAATTTCATCAAAATTAGTCTTATGAATTAAATAATCCTATTATATATTTATTTGGAAGAATTAAGTGTATGATTGGACTATAATTATTTAAAATTTTATCTTATATTTGTTTCGAGAAATATTCCCGGGGATTGAAATATAGTACTTTAAAATTTTCAATCTTAGGGGTCATTTGTTACATCTGAATAATAATTTTTGAATGATTAAAATTTTGAATGATTGATAATAAGTAATGATGTTTGTTAAATTAGTATAAAAATTTCTGAATGATAAAATTTTATTAAATTACTATAGAAATTTCTGAATGATAAATTATTAAATTTTAAAATTAAATTTTACTTCATAGTTTTATTATACTATCTAGTGTTGCATGCATTTTTAATCCACTTTTTATCTTAAAATATTTTAAGTAATTCATAACAATACTATAGAATCCAGAAATTATTTTAAGCTAATCAGATGATCTTATAATAGAATTTGACTTTGAGAAGTGATTATGAAATATAAAAATTTAAAAAGTAAATTCTGTGGTAAAATTGATTTCTATGTATTAGTATAAAATAAACAAGGCAAGTCCTGAAAGTGTTATTAGAATGGTTTAGTGAGAAATTTTACAATGACTCGTCCAGAACTTATCCAGATAAATAGGAGTCGTCCAGCAAAATAAATATATTATCAAATAATCTCAATAAGGAAGCACTCGTCCAGTTCAGTTAGGTTGGTTCACCCGTTAACAAATGTGCCCTTATATTTATTTCACATGAATAATAATGGGGGGATTATAACAAAAAATGATTTGTAAGAGGTAATAAAATAATATCTCCGCTCACCAAGTATTAGAGGGAATTATAGTTATATCCTCTAGTCCAACAAACACAAATATTTTAAAGGATTATGATCCTCCGATAATTCTTGGCTAATTTTTCACAAAACAAATATTTGATTGAAAAATTTAAAGAATTACAATTTTATCCCCTATTTAATGACATCAAACAAACATGACCATGGGGTTCTGTATCAAAATCGTTTAGCCTTACTATTCTTAGAGAATATATTAGTGCGTAAATCACAGCTTTATGACTCCTAAAATTATTTATTTTCGGTTTAATGGTTGTATACATGGTCTAAAAGACTGCCCTTGTGACTTTTATATTGGTGTTAAATGTATATATATGTTGTTGAGCTTGATATAGAGATATACACATTCGTACCTTATCCGAAAAACCAATTAGCTAGATGAAAATGCATGCATCGATGAAAATTATTGAGATGTCTACACAAATATCTTGTTATATATGGTTTAGATTTGATGTGTTTGATTGTGGTTGGGGAATTTTTTATATATAAAAATTCGAATTAATGGAGTTTTTATAAGTAGCGACTTCAATGCTAACATTCAAATCTGATATGCAAACATGTCCATTTGTGTATATAGACGTGTAAACATTAGAAGAACTACGTTAATAAGTTCTTCTAGACTATATATTCATTTATGTTTATGGCAGTCCATATATATATGTTGCTTTATGTTATTTTACGGTTGTATTCATGGTTCTAATATTAACAATACCGACTATCATTGAAGTGGTTGGAAATTAATTTTTCCTATTGTAAGAATTCATCATTATAACAACCAGATCAATGTCTAAAATAATAAAAAAAGTGATTCTGAGTAAGTTTAATAAAATTTTGTTCAATATTATTAAATTGATCCAACTTTAGATTTTAGACTAATTCTTCTTTTTTCTCAAGAATTGCTCCTAGTCGTAGAGTTGCTAGAAAAAAAAGAAAGAACGTAAAATCTAAGCGGAGATACCCCACTGATAATCCCAGATCACCATGGGGTCCTCTCCTTATTCTACCCGGACTCAAGCTTCATTTGGACAGGAATGACGGCAGTTTGGGGTGTAACTGTGAGGTGGGCACCTGCAAAATAGAAACAGATGGGGGTGGCGTCCACGCGGCACCTCTGGTGTGAAAATGAGAAAGAGTTTTGAAAGAGAAAGGGATAAAACGGGAATTATGCAAATATATCGTGGTGTGTGTATATGTGTGTATATGAGAGATGAAGTAACCCCCAATACTTCTTTTGTTCAGCCTGTTATAAGCTTCCCATTAGGGTTTAGGGGTTTGTTCCTTTGATCTAGACCGTAGGTGTGTTTTGAACTGTAGGACGCGTGGACGTCCATGATGAGCTGGTGTACAAATGGATCCAGACTGTAGGAAGGTTCCGGAACCGGGCCACCTGAGCGGTGTAGATGCTGTCACGTGTCTTGGGGTCTTACAGGTTCATTGCTTAACGAACCCTGGGCTCTCCTTGTTGGGCCCTGGGCTCTTATTTATGGGCCTATATTATTATGGGCTATCACCCACGATTGAGGATGACGCTCTTACTATCTTTATATAACATCTAATATTAATATTTTTTTGATCTTTATTGTTCTCTTTATAGGTTTTGATACGTTTTTGTTTAATTACGGGATGAACACTACGCCATAAGTGCACATAGGCAACGGTTTTTATCCAGCGTTGCACGAAAAGCGTTGCATTATCTACAAAATTTTTAGTTTATTGCAACACAGTGGAGAAAGCGTTGCAGTACATTGAAACTACCGTTGCTAATAACTGTTAGGTTGCGCAGCATGCAACAGTAGAGGTCATAGCGTTGCATTAGATATTTTTTTATTTAATAAATGCTGACATGGAAAATAAATCTGAGGTGGCATGTTGGGGACCCACGGTTGCTGACGTGGCATGCTGACGTGGCATGTGGATCCCCTGGAGGGGGTCAATTTTTGCTGACGTGGCATTTATGGGTCCCACAGTTGCTGGCGTGGCATGCTAACGTGGCATGTGGGTTCCCCTGAAGAACTATTACAAACGATATTTGAGACACATTCACGGTCAAATCGCGGACTAGTAAGATTTTTTTTTTCTAAACTATTTATCATCAATTGCTTTCTAATATAGTGTTGATTTGTTTCTTCATATTTTTGTCATTAAAGATACCGGAAGAGTCAATCCGTGGTGGGAGGTTAGAGTGGTTGAACATGAGTGATAGTGTAAGTAATTTTGTATTAGATAATTAAAAGAGTTGTAGTTTAATAGTCTCTAAAATATTTTCGTCGTATTTCATTCATGTTTTTCAGGACAGAGACGAGTGGATTCAATATGCAAAGAAAAGGAAGAGTGAAAGAGCTACTTTATTCGGTATTCAATGTGAATGCGTAACTAGGGTTGTTCACGAACCGAGCCGAGCCGAGTTTTGATCGAACATAGCCGAATTTTAATTTTTTTTCTGATGAACCGAGCCGAGCCGAGCTTTCTTATCGAACAAAAATCATGTTCGAACTTGAACTCGTTAACTAACGAGCCGAACACGAGTTTGTTCGCGAACATAAACGAGCCGAGCCAGAAAAAATTCTGGTCAACTGATGTTTGACTGTGAAAATAACTTATCAAATAAATTTATTTTTTTTTGAAAATTTGGTTATATCACTAAAATATAAATATCTTGATATCCATACGGTTGGATGGAGGGAAAATATTTTTAAAAAAATCGAAACACCAATTAATGACTAAACACTAGTTAGTGGTAATAGTCAAACTAATACTTGACTGTTAAAATAATAAATCAAATAAAATTATTTGATCTGAAAATTTGATCATATCATAAAAATATATTTACTTTGACATCCATACGGTTGGATCAATTAGAAATAATTTTAAACAAGTCGAGATACTAATACAGGACTAAACACCAGTTACTGGTACTAGTCAAACTAATGTTTGACTGTTAAAATAGCAAACCAAATAAAATTATTTTGATCTGTAACTTTGGTTATATCAATAAATTATATATATTATGACATCCATTCGGTTGGATCAATCTAAGTATTTTTAAAATAATCAAAACAACAAATCAGGACTAAACACTAGTTAGCGGTAATAGTCAAACTAATGCTTGACTATTAAAATAACAAACTAAATAAAATTATTTTGATCTGAAAATTTGGTTATATCATTCAAATATATTTATTTTGACATCCATACGGTTGGATCAATTAGAAATAATTTTAAACAAGTCGAGATACTAATACAGGACTAAACACCCGTTACTAGTACTAGTCAAACTAATGTTTGAATGTTAAAATAACAAACCAAATAAAATTATTTTGATATATAACTTTGATTATATCAATAAAATGTATATATTATGACATTCATACGGTTGGATCAATATAAAGTATTTTTAAAATAATCAAAACAACAAATCAGGACTAAACACTAGTTAGCGGTAATAGTCAAACTAATACTTGACTCTTAAAATAACAAACCAAATAAAATTATTTTGATTTGAAACTTTGGTTATATAATTAAAATATATTTATTTTGACATTCATACGGTTGGATCAATTAGAAATAATTTTAAATAAATTGAGACGCCAATACAAGACTGAACATTAGTTACCAGTACTAGTCAAACTAATGTTTGACTATTAAAATATCAAACCAAATAAAATTATTTTGATCTAAAACTTTGATTATATCAATAAAATATATATTTTATGACATCCATACGACTGGATCAATATAAAGTATTTTTAAAATAATCGAAACAACAAATCCAGACTAAACACTAGTTAGCGTTAATAGTCAAATTACTGATTGACCATAAAATAGAAAATCAAATAAAATTGTTTTTGATGTGAAATTTTGGTTATATCATTAATATATATATTTTATGACATCCATACGGTTGGATCGATGAAAAATATTTAAAAAAAAATCTTAACTAAAATATAATTATGAAGCCACATTTTAAAATTAGAAATTAAAATATAAAATTTCTAAATCACGTCAAAATATATCACATATGGTATGCAAAATGATTGTTGGAAGATAAAAAAAACAGTGAAGTCGGATTTTTTTTAAAAAAATCATACCTATATAAAAATATTTAGGATATATTAGATTTTTTTTTAATTTTAACGAGCGAGTTCGAGCCGAGCCGAGCTCGAGCCGAGCCGAGCCGAGCTCGAGCCGAGCCGAGCTCGAGCCGAGCCGAGCCGAGCTCGAGCCGAGCTCGAGCCGAACAACCCAAAGCTCGGCTCGAGCTCGATTTGCTTAACGAACATATTTTTATGTTCGAGTTCGAGCTCGAGTTCGTTAACGAGCCGAGCCGAACGAGCTCTTAACGAGCCGAGTTCGAACTTGTGCACGAACAGCAGCCCTCTACGCAACTACCTATCCTCATATTTGATAGGTTCAAAGAAAGTATAGCTTATTTGTTTAAACTTGTGTGTTATTTGGTTTGCTAAATTACGTAAACTTGTATGATACTTGATTGATAGGTTTATTTTTAATGGTACTTTTTCTAGTAAGTTCATTAAATTTCTAAGAAACCAATAGTAAACATCATATCCAACATAATTTGATTTGCATCTTGGGTTAATGTAAATATGATAGATGTTAGGGCAGAAATAATTAAAACAACACTTGTCCTCTATTCCAGAAACAAATAAATTTAAAACTTTTGGTATTTTGGCATGTCAAATAATGTATGCTGGAAGAGGACTGGTTTACAAAGAAGAAACAAAGTTAGAAAAATATGAAAATTAGCATGGCTAAAAATTTATAGAACCAATATACTAAAACAGAGTTAAAATTAAAATAAAATTCGAATATTTAAAATAAATTATATATACTATTCATTTAAGTTGAACAAAAGTATATTTTTATTCGAATTTAAACAAAATTAAAATTAACTAAATATAATTAGTTGGATTTTATTAGTATAATGAGTCTCGTGATAAATTTTTTTAAAATAAAACTAAATGTGATTCGAATACTATTAAACCGACATAAAAATGTATCGTTTAAATTTTTAAAAAATAATAATGTTACTTTTTCAAATTTTAATACCTCTAAATAAAAAAAATCATATCATATCATTATTATACTCTTTGGATACAAAAATTTTAAAAATAAAACTAAATATAATTTGAATACTGTTAAACCAGGATAAAACTTATCATTTAAATTAAAAATAATTATGATTCGTAAACACACATAAAAATAACAATGATACTATATGTTTTAATTAGTAATATTACTTTTTTTCAAATTTAAATACCTCTAAATAAAAAAAATCAAATCATATCCTTATTATACCTTTTGTATCCTTTATATATAATAAGCGTAAGCATTGTTCTGAAAATCTCCGATTCAACGGATTAATCCCCTGCAAATATTCGACCAATGCGATTTTTGAAATCCGATTAATCCCTATGAATTTTTCTTTAATGGAGTATATATATAATTATTTATAAAATTTAAATACTATATTAATTTAAATATGAATAATTATAAAAATTATGATATAAGCAATATATATTTGTTAATAAATAAATAATATTGTCATAATAATATATTAATATAATTTAGTATTATAATACATCCGAGTTTTACTCTAATTAATACTTCCGATTAATCCCCATTTTTTAATTAATCCTAAATCGGTAGTTCAACCTATCTTTCCCGATTCCCGATTTTTATAACACTGAGCGTAAGGTACATCCTATCCAAAATTTTGGTCATGTATCGTCAAAACAAAATCAACCGTTGATCTAATATAATTAAACGTAGACGGTTAAGATTATATATTATTAAAATAAGTATATTTTTAATACAATTATAAATAAAAATTAATTACATTATTCTAATATTACTCAAACACCAATTGCCATACAATATTTTTATACAATCATAAATAGAATATCATTAGATATTTAATCAATTATATATATATAAAGATTACGGCGTTCTACTACTATTCAAGCACCAGAATATGATACAATTATGTAACACTAGATAGAATATGATTACATATTGTACTATATATGGCTGTAATTCGAGTTCTCATTAGTATAGTTCTCGCATATTTGTTGCAACAATATTACAACAAAATATTTAAAAAAAATTGTAATTACGTTAAAATGTTTTAAAAATAAACGTTAAATTTTTATATAAAAAAAGTAATTTCTAAAAAACTATGCATCTGCACGGGTTATAAGCTAGTATATAATAATAAAAATAATCGTGCATCATACATATTATATACTAGTATATTTTAAAACTAAAATTAATGAAAATATATAATAATAATAATAAAAACAACCTTGCATCACACATGTTATATACTAACATATTTTAAAACTAAAGTTAATAAAAAAACCAAAAATCAGAACCAATTAAGAAAAAATACGTGATTGCTGACATTCAGCTAGCTTATAAGATATTATAAATTTGACTTGTAAGTGAGATCCACAACCATTATTATATGGATTTTGCCAAACATGCCCTAACGTGATTTTTTCTTTGCTTTTATGTTTTCCTTTTAATTTCTTTGGGTTAAAACTTAAAAGGGAGCAAGTAATTTAGAAAACGGGGGGCGGGGGGAGCAAGTAAACAAATTAGCAATTGGGGAATGAGTTATTGCTGCTGCGCGCCTTTTATTAAAACTTGGCTTAGGAACTCGAATTAGGCCGACAGCAACCTCAAGTAATCTCTCTCCACCGCTTTCTCTCTCTCATTTGTTTCACGTTTGTTTCAGCCGTTATGAAACAAGTTTGTTATTAATTTATTGTTTTTGTTTGGATCGGCATGCATAATCAATTTATATTTTCTATGTATATGTGTGTATGATATTAGGTCATTTCCTATCGATTGTGGACCATTTCCTACCGAACATGCGAGGTTGAAGAATATGTTGTTATGTGTTATTTTAGGTTGAACATCTAGGGTTTTATTGTCTTATTATTCTTAGAGAATATATTAGTGAGTAAACTACAGTTTGATGACTCTTAAAATTAATGGTTTAATGGTTGTATATTCATGATCGGATAGGCTGCCCTTGTGACTTTTATATTGGTGTTAAATTTATATATTTGTTGTTGAGATTGATATAGAGTTAGATACATCCGTGCCATATTCAAAGAACCTGTTAGCTAGATATTGGTGAAAATTATTGAGATGTCTACACAAATATCGTCTTGTATGCTTTAGATTTGATGCGTTTGATTGTGGTTGGGGAACTTTAACTTTATATAGATTCAAATTAAAGGAGTTCTTTAGTTGGTGACTCCAAGTCTCCAATGCTAACATTCTTCAAGTCTGATATGCAAACATGTCCATATATGTAATGTATAGAAGACCTACGTAAATATGTTCTGGACTATATATATATATGCGTTAATGTTTATGGCAATTTATATATATGTATGTATTGTTTAATGGCTCTATTCATGATTCTAAAACCTAGCAATACTAACTATCATTTCAGTATTTGGAAATTAATTTTTGCTATTGTAGGAATTGACCATGGTAACAACTAGATCAATGTCTAAAAAAATCAAGAATAGTGATACCGAGTAAGTTTTATTTAATTTGTTTAGTATTGTCAAATTGATCTCACTTTGGATTCTGACTGATATTTTTTATCAAGGATTGTTCCGGGTATTAGAGTTGCAAAGAGAGTAAGGAAGAAAGGAACATCTGCGGGAAGATACCCCACAATTGAGGATGACGCTCTTAATATCTTTGTGTAACTTCTTACTTCAATATCTTTATCGGTATTTTTTCTTCTCTTTATAGGTTTTGATATATTTTTGTTTAATTACAGGATAAATGACTATGATGGACGGTATCTTGAGACACATCCCTGGTCAAACTGTGGACGAGTAAGATCTTAATTTTTCCTACACAACTATTTATTATCAAATGCTTTCTAAATTAGTATTGATTTGTTTTTTTTGTCATCTAAGATGCCGGATGAGACAATCCATGGTGGAAGGGTAGAGTGGTTGAACATGAGTGATAGTGTAAGTACTTTTGCATTTGATAATTAAAAGAGTAAATTGTAGTTTAATAGTCTCTAAAGACATTTTCCTCATATTTCATTTCATGTTTATAAGGAGAAAGAGGAGTGGATTCAATATGCAAAGAAAAGGAAGAGCGAAGGAGCTAGTGTATATGATATTCATGTTGAATGCCAAGCTACCTAACCTCGTATTTGATAGGCTCAGAGAAAGGATAGAGTGCTTGTTTAATTAAGCATAAGACTTGCCTGCTATTTGGTTGTTATGCTAAATTACCTAAACTTGTATGAGATTTGATTGATAGGTTTATTTTCAGAGGTACTTTCTAGTAAACATCTTCATTAAATTTCTAAGAAAATAATAGTAAACATCATATCCAACATATTACAACAATAGTTTTACATGTTTCAGTAAAACTGTACCAGACAGAAACTGACTAGTAGTTCACAAGCTTCGAGCAGTGCAAAGTCCCCAAATCAGCATGGCTACTGAACCTGCAGGAAATTCAGAAGAGAGCAAGAGTCAGGTTAAAATGTAGTAACTTAGTTTCTTGATAATGTTTACTAAATGTTCCTTTAGACTATTTTAGAAACAGTATGACAGCAATTAAAATGTAACTCAGTTGCTTAATAATGTTCTAAGCAAAAAGTTTGAAGCAAATTAAAGAAACCCTCATATACTTTATGGTTCCTTAATTGCATACAGTGTTAGTGCACTAGGTAGCTGCACTGCCCATTTATATGCTTGAAAGAGGAAGCCTGATCTTTTTGAGGCATATAAATCGACAGAAAAAGCAAAATCCACATATCAACAATACAGTTTAATTATTAGAGGAACCATCAAGCTTGAAATCAGACAGTCTAATCCACAGATCAATATTTGATTTGGAAGAAGCATTAAGAATATTGTATATTTAAGCTGCCATTTCCACAAGGACATAATTAGCCAAGTAAGGATGGTCGGAACAAAAATCTGTTAACCATTTGAAAGTAACAGCCCCAATTGCAACAATGGTTGCCCAAAACGGGATGATCAATAATTCAATGTTTCGGTTTTGGTCTTAAATTCTGTTAGAAATTGGCCATACCTGGATTCTATCCCTTGCGATAAATGTTAGATTATCTGTTACACCAGAAGATTATTTTTTCTTTAAAGATATTCTGTTAAAACTAGTCCAAGCACTTGTGTTTCTGTTTCCTTGTTAGACTCTCTCTTAAATATAACAGTGCAATGAACTGCACATCAGCTACTTATCCATATCCTACAGTAGTCGTACAATTCTAAGCCACAACCACGTTAAGATTATTCAATGTCTTTCAGCATCACCCGGGTGATGAAAAGCAGGGAAGAAAAATAAAATCAAAACTGAATCTTTATGCTTTTGTTGGTTCGTTTGTCTCTCAGCCTTTTGATGTTGAGGGCTTACTTAGCTGTTGAGAGACCAATCATCAGCCACTGTAATATCACCTTTTCTTGTCCAAAATCAACGTTGAACCTGACAAGATAAAAGATCCATATAAATAATTGAAATACCCCTTATATCTGTTGGTGTGTGTGTAAAACATAACTTTCTAAATTAGCACCTGCAAATGTAAGGCGTTATTGATAAAACCAAATGGTGATAAAATTGTTAAAGATTGTGTACCAGGTGATAATTCTTGTGAGCACTACAAGAAACAAGGCTAAATTTGACCGAAAAAAATTAGTCGAAGGGTCGGGAGTCGAATTTAGAAGTTCGGTCGTATTTAACTAAATTCGACCATCGAATTACGACCGGAAAATTACAACCGTTTAAATTTGACCGTTCTCTTTTAAAATTCGTCATATTCTGGTATCTTACGACGATAAATTCCGTCGTAAGTAGATTTATTATTTTATTCAGTATGTGGGCCCCTACTTCTTAACTTGCGACGCAATTTTATCGTGTGACGAAAAAATGAACTTACTACTCGACCAAAAACGACGATTTTTTTCCGTCGTAAATGGCTCAATTACGACGATTTCAGTTCAAAAAAACCGTCGTAAATGGTCAGATTTGTTGTAATGTTTCCCGATCTACATCGATTCCAACATTTTAATTAGAGCATCTCCAACCCATTATATCAAATTGGTATAATTTTTACGCAAAATTTGGGTAAAAATTGGCGTAAAACTAATACCATCTCCAACCCATCTACACCGAAAGGAGTAATTATCACTCTGTAAGCATATTTTTTTTTGTAATATATTTATACTAATTACTTACTAGCAAAATAAGTAATCAGCTTAGGCGGAGCTTCTTCTCAATGTCCTATTGGCGTAAAGAAAGCAAAATTAAAAAGGAAAACTGACGATGAAAATTTAAAATTCATTCAAAGCATTAGAGAAGAAAATCGTGAACTTGTTGAAATCTCAAGCAAGGTTCTGCTATAGACAAATTAAGGATATATGAACTGATCCAGATGCTAAGAGCCCAGAAGGAGTCTATGAAATTAGATATGAAGGAATTTTGAGAAGGAAATAAAATTATGGCTAAAAGTTTGAGCTCAATAACGGATCCTCTATTGTTTGAGCCTGAACAATATTTTGATATTAATGTTGCAGGATCAAGTGACTTGCTAGAGTACTAGAATGTTTGATTTTTAATATTTATTCAGCATGTACTTACTGACACATGCATAAATGAAACTATATTTCAATTAATGCATACACTTTAAATTTTATTATATTTTATCCCATTTCGAAATATTCAGGAATTTGTTATTTAAAAGCATGTATGTATGTATCTAAATTATATAATTTTTATCATTTTAATAAATATAATAAAATTTTAAATATCAAACAAAGTTCAAATTTTATTAAGCTAATAAGTTATAAAGCAAAAAAAATTAAATAAAAGAAAGATAACAAAAGAATATAGAAATATTTAAATACAATATGAATGATTTGTTTTTGTGAATGAATAGAACGCTAGTATTGAAATTTTGAAAAATTATATGATTTTTGGTATTACACCAAATTTCACACCATTTTGGTGAGATATTTGAAATTGGGTTGAAGAAATTTTTTACACCAAAATAATGTATAAATGTATTTTTAGAATTGGGTTGTATAGTAGCACATCTTAGTTAGAAATCTATTCCTTGAGGTGTAAAAAATCTTACTACTGGGCTTGACTTTGTGGCATCGCAGAGTCCAAAATGGAGTGATATTTGGATTAACCTTTGGTGGATATGTGTGCATGTGTGTAGAACTCTCCTTGAGGAATAAAAAATCACATTATTAGGCTTGACGTTGCGGCAACCCATAATCTAAAATGAATTGACGGATTAAGTATTTTTGATAAAGTCATTTTGTCAAGGCGTAGAAATGAATTGATGGATTCTAAAAAGAGTTACATGCAAAAAAAGTTAGAAAAAGTTAATTATAAAATGACGTGACATTGTTGATATGATATTTTGAGTTAATTTAATCGGTAATATTGACATGAATGTAGGGGTTCATTTTCATTTAACTTCATTTAATAAATAAAAGATTGATACGTACATTTTGAAACTATTTTGGAAACAAATTTGATACCTCTAGTATTTTGCTTCTCGAAATTAAAAATACAATATTCGGAGCTTTTTAAGAAATGAATGTTTAACTCTCCTAATTTCCTTAAAAAATGAATATGTTAATTTATTTATGTTTATGAAAATGTAATGGAAAATACAAATTGAATACTCCCCCTAGTCCATAAAATAGTGGAAATTTGACTTTTCGCACACACGTATAGCTAGAACTTAAAATATCTATTTTCATTTTTTTTTCTTTTTTAGATAAAGATATATTTGTTACATTTTAATTCAAAAATAAGATTTTAATTTTAAAGGAGTTATAAATTTTGGATTTTCATTAGCTAAGGGTCTTTTGTAATGGTGTATTCAATTGTGATTTTAAAGGTTTTTTTTATTTTGAAATTCATGGGTATTCAATTTGAATTATAAAAAATTATTTAAAATGCTACGGTATTCAATAAGGATTGCAAAAAGCCTTTTAAAATCTTGTGTATTTAATTTAAATTATAAAAAGTCTTTCAAAATTTGGTGATATTCAATTTAAATTTTAAAAAAGTCCATTATAAAATCTGAAGTATTCAAAAGTTTATGAATTTTTTTATTTGAAAAAAATGATACAGTAGAACATCGATAAATGAATAATCTAAACAAATGAATAATGTTTTCCGGTCCTGACTTGGGCAAATGGGTTTAAAGAATAATCTTGCTAGATGTATTAATGAATAAAAAAATTAAGTTTACACTGGCCCAATTCAAATATAAATAAATAATTACAATAGTTCGAATAATATATTTATATAAATATATGAATACATTTAATTCAATGAATATTTTTTCATTTAATTGATCATTATTAGTGCATGATTGTGATGTTAAACTAAGATTTGGAATATATAACTAATTATGAATATTTTTAAAAATATTTTAACTTTTAATATTCTACGGTACTACATACTACACCTACAGAATACACATGGTTGCATTTGCATACATGCATGTTAAAATAATTTATAATGTTAAAAAATGAATCTAATTAAATATTACACAAATATTACAACAATAATAAATTTTAGGCACATTTTAAAATAAAATATAGCACAGAAATTATACAAAAAACCTGAAAATAATATATAAATGAATAAATATTCATTTATTGATAAATATATAAAATATTCATTAATCGATAAATAAATAATCTCTCTAAATAAATATATATTTATATTTTTGGTCCATGAGATTCTATAGTGGATTTTAATAAATTTGCTAGTATATTTTTAATATTTTGAAATCATTCTAAAATCGATGAAATTCTAAATAATTTTTGAAAATTTTAAAAAAATCATCAACAATGAGTAAGATTATTTTCTCTAACTCCAACAAAATTTTTGAACAATTAAAAAAAATTAATTTCTTTTAAAATTCGTTCATTCTTTAACATATTTGCTTTTTAAGGTCTCAAATTTGGCAAAGACCCGACTGCAACCTCAGGTAATCTCTTTCTCCCGCTCTCTCTCTCTCCCACCGTCTCGCTACCGTCTCGCTCCCGTTCTCTCTTTTTCAGCCCTTATGTACTTAATATAAGTTTGTTATTTATTTACTATTTTTTGGATCTGGATTATAAATACATAATTTATATTTGCCATGTATATGCATGTATGATATTAGGTCATTGGAAATTAGAATGTTGAATCTAATGATCTGTTATGCTGTGTGCTTGTATGTATTGTAATTTTATGTGAAGAAGATGTGAGGCTGAAAAATAATATTGTTACTCTATAAGTTAATTTAGGCTGGACATCTAGGGTTTATATTCAAATTGTTTGTTCTTATTATTCTTAGAGAATATATTAATGATTAAATCACAGTTTGATGACTCTTAAAATTAATGATTTAACGACTGTATTCATGATCGGATAGGCTGCCCTTGTAACTTTTATATTGGTGTTAAATTTATATATATATATATATATGTTATTTTGCTTGATATAGAGTTAGATATATTCGTGCCTTATCCGAAGACAGTTAGCTAGATGAAAATGCATGTATTGATGAAAATTATTGAGATGTCTACATAAATATCTTGTTATATGGTTTAGATTTGATGCCTTTAATTGTGGTTGGGGAACTTTTTTTTATAAAGATTCGAATTAATGGAGTTCTTCGAGTAGTGACTCCAATGCTAACATTGAAATCTGATACCAACATTAGAAGACCTACGTTAATAAGTTCTCCTGGACTATAATTATTAGTTTATGTTTATGGCAGTCTATATGTATATATGTTGTTTAATGGTTGTATTTACGGTTCAAAAACTTAGCAACACTGAGTATCATTTAAGTAGTTGAAAATATATTTTTTCTATTGTAGGAATTTACCATGGTAACAACCAGGTCAATGTCTAAAACAATCAAAAAAAGTGATACCGAGTAAGTTTTATTTAATTTTGTTTAGTATTATCAAATTGATCCAATTTTAGATTTTAGACTGATTTTTCTTTTTTATCAAGAATTGCTCTGAGTCGTGGAGTTTCTAGGATAAAAAACAAGAAAGTAAAATCTAAGTGGAGATACCACAAAATTGAGGATGACGCTCCTACTATCTTCATGTAAATCTAACTTCAATATTTTTTTCGGTCTTTATTCTTCTATTTGTAGGTTTTCATATATTTTTGTTTAAATACAGGATAAAGGATTATTATAAAAGATAGTTTGAGACACATCCACGGCCAAACGGCGGACTAGTAAGATCATTTTTTTCTAAACTATTTGTCATTAATATTTTTTAAATTAATGTTGATTTGTTTTTTTGTTTTTTTTGTCATCAAAGATGCCGGAAGAGGCAATCCGTGGTGGGAGGTTAGAGTGGTCGAACATGAGTGATAGTGTAAGTAATTTTGCAATAGATAATTAAAAGAGTAAATTGTAGTTTAAAACTATCTAAAAATATTTTCCTTATATTTCATTTCATGTTTTTTAGGATAAAGAGGAGTGGATCTAATATGCAAAGAAAAGGAAAACTGAAGGAGCTAGTTTATTCAGTATTCACTGTGAATGTGCAGCAACCTATCCTCGTATTTGATAGGTTCAAAGGGTAGCTTGTTTGTTTAAGTATTAAACTTGTGTGCTATTTGGTTGTTTGCTAAATTATTTAAACTTGTATGATATTTGATTGATATGTTTATTTTTAATGGTACTTTTCTATGTTAGACGTTCAGTTTTATGATGATTTCCAGAATGCAGATAAACAGAATGCAAGTAACCGAGATTCAAGCATTGCAGTTGATTCAGATTTTCCAGGAGACTATTTCTCAGGATTAGGTTTGTTAGGGTTTTGTGTAAATCTTGTTTATCAGGATAAATCTTATCTCAAACAAACCCTATCTTTTAAATCAAGTTTAAATCTCCCAAGCCTTATCTTTACTTGTTTTATCTCTTTCAAACGTACTAACAGATTAGTTTCAAAGATTCATTCAAAATATTTTCAAACAAACTTATCTTCCAACCTTATCTTGTGTTTGAAAATAAATTTGTTAGAACATTGCCTATAAATACAACTCTTCATTTCAGATTTGTGGCTAACGCTTTCACGAGAATCTTCCATCATCTGAAATCATTTTCTTGTTCCATACCCGATTTATATATATCCAGAAAAACAAGAAACATAGTTTGAGTTGTAAACTTTCACATTATATTATTGTATCTGAATCGTGTATTATATCACTTGTCCCGGGTTGTGGGAGTTTGATTACAACAGGAAGGCCAAGTAGCTTTGTGCTAGGTAGTTGTGTGCTAAGGAAAGGTTTCTTTCAAGTGGGCCAAGTTTGTAATCAAGGAAAGTTTGTAAATACTTTGTTTTTAAGTGGATATAATACATTCTCTATGCTAGTTGGCATGGGGACTTGGATATAGGCCATAGACTAGGTGTAGGGGCCGAATCAAGTGAAAACTCTTGGTGTTCTGCATTGTTTAATTTCTTTATTACTGCATTTATATTTCAGTAATTTACTTTCTGCAGTTAAAAGAGACTGTCCCATACCCTGTCTCATTTGTAAAGGGACTATCCCATTTGCATAAGAGACTGTCCCATTTGCCTTCACAGTTAGAATATTATTATATCTATCGAGCCATCGAATTTCATTTGGTATCAGAGCAGGGTCATTTAATTCTCTTTTTAGTGTTTATTTTGCTAGCGATCTATGGCTCAACCAGATAGGTATTCAAACAATTATTCACCACTGATTCATGGTGCTGAAAACTACAATGACTGGAAGTTTCGGATGAAGATCTTTCTCCAGCGTGATGCATTCGAATGGGATGCTGTAGAAAATGGTTTCACAATTCCTATGAAAGAAGGGAAGCCAAAATCTCTCAAGGATCTTTCTCCCGAAGAAGTGAACGCAATGAATTCCAATGCTAAAGCTATGAACTCACTTCTCAATGGCATGGTAGCTACAGAATTAAGAAAAGTTTCAGCATGTACTACTGCCAAGCAGATTTGGGATACGATCAAAGTCAGCCACGAAGGCACGTCTAAGGTACGTGAAGTAAAATTAAGTATGCTAATGAGTGACTATGAAGATTACAGGTTGGAAAGGGATGAAAGCGTGCGAGATGCTCAATGGAGGTTTCTGACATTGATGAACTCTATCTCACTTCTGGAAAGGACCATTCCTCAATCCGAGATCAATAGGAAAATCCTCAGAGCAATGTCAAAGAAGTTTGCTCCAAAGGTTACCATTCTGCAGGATTCAACACTGCTTTCGACTATGGATACTCTAACACTGTTCAGTGAATTAGAAGAATTTGAAAATCAGCTACGCAGATATGATGAAGAAGATGAAGCTCCTCGTAAGAAAACTCTTGCACTTAATGCAGATGCAGACGAGTCTCCTGATGATTCTGATGAAGAGATTGCTCTTCTAACAAAGAAGTTTCATAAATTTCTTGCCAAACGGAATGCTTCCAAACGACCTATGAAGTCACAGTTTCCAAAGAAGGACTTCAAATCTAATCCGAGCAAGGAGAGTAAAACAAATCAAAGCAAGGATACCTGTTTTGAGTGTGGAAAGAAAGGGCACTTCAAAAAGGACTGCTACAAGCTGAAGAACAAAAAGAAGACATTAATTACTTGGAGTGATGATGAATCTGACTTGGAGATCGATTCAGACGATGAAGTTGCTCAACTTTGTTTTGCAGGACTAGAGGACAACTCCAGTGATAATGATGAGGTACAGAATATTAAGTATAATTCAAATATATCTTCATCTATTTAAATTTGCAGGTCCAGGTTAAGAAGTTGAAAGAAAAGAATGCTTATTTAAAGCAAGCTTTAAGTGAAGTTCTTAGTGAAATGAATGACCCCATGAAGGAAGAAGCCCTAGTTGCTGAGAACAAATCATTGCTTGAAAGGGTTTCAAAACTTACTGAAGAAAATCAATATCTCAAAAATGAGATTGAGATGAAGGATGTATGCCTTGAAGCCTTGAAGAAAAAGTCAATATCTGTTGATCCAGAAACTGTTAAAGAAGACAGTGCTCCTGATCCCCTTGTTCCTGAATTAAAGCAGAAAGTCGAACAGCTTGAAAAGGATCTAGCTAAATGTTTCCATGGAGAAGGAACTTTGAATGCTCTTCTTGGAGAACAAAAATCTTCTCTTGATAAAGGAGGTTTAGGATGTGAATCAATCAAGAAACGTGCATTTCAAGGAGG
Organism: Apium graveolens; assembly: GCF_009905375.1. Taxonomy (NCBI): domain Eukaryota; kingdom Viridiplantae; phylum Streptophyta; class Magnoliopsida; order Apiales; family Apiaceae; genus Apium; species Apium graveolens. The sequence continues at coordinate 201,947,260 of NC_133647.1, forward strand.
GTATAAGCGAGCTCCTATGAAATATAAGATGCCTTATGAGAAATGTCGAGATTGTGGTAAAGCTGGCCACCCTACATCTGAATCTAGATTATGTGGTATCAAGGGTCACTCCTCTAACTCATCTTATAAATCGTCTGCTAGATATAAATCTGCTAATACTTCTGTTAATATCGTTCAAATGTGGATTAAGAAATCAGATAGACATTTATATAAGATTTGTGATACTAACCAACCAGGACCCAAGGTTAAGTGGGTACCTAAGAGATAAAGCAATTCTTGCAGGTTTGTTTGAAGGTCCATGTTCCGCGAAATAAATGGATCATCGACAGTGGCTGTTCACGTCACATGACAGGTGATAAATCCAAGTTTCTATCTCTAGTTGCCAAGGAAGGTGGCTTAGTTACTCTTGGAGATTCAAACACCGTCAGAATTATTGGAAAAGGCACCATTGGTAATGACAGGTTTGCCATTTCTAAAGTTCGTTTAGTTGATGGTTTGAAATATAATCTCATTAGTGTAAGTCAACTTACTGATGCTGGTCATAAGGTTAAGTTCGATAAAGATGTATGCTATATTGGTACTCATACTAACGAGTTTGCTTTAGTTGCCAAAAGAAAAAGAAATATTTTCATGTTAGATTTTGATGAACAGCAGGAGGAAATTTGTCTTGCTACTATTCAAGATCAGCAGAATCTTTGGCATCGACGTCTAGGCCATGTTCACATGGATCTTCTTCGGAAGATATCTTCTCATGATCTGGTTCGAGGTCTACCAAAGCTGAAGTACAAGAAAATAGAACCTTGTTCAGCATGCCAACTTGGAAAACAGGTGAAAACTTCCTTTACTGCTAAGAATAAAGTATCAACTTCTGTTCCTTTGCAGCTTCTTCATTTAGATCTTTTCGGTCCAGAAAGGTATGTAAGTTTGGGAGGTAAGAATTATGCTTTTGTTATAGTTGATGATTATTCTTGTTTTACTTGGGTATTATTTTTACGAACTAAGGATGAAGCTTTTGTTGAGTTTAAGGATCTTATTAATAACCTTGAGACTAAGTATTCATTTAAGCTCAAGACTATTTGTAGTGATCATGGAGGAGAATTCGAGAAGGATTTAATAACTTTCTGCAAATCAAGAGGAATCACTCATGAATTCTCAGCTCCTCGAACTCCTCAGCAGAACGGAGTAGTAGAACGCAAGAACAGGACTTTACAGGAAACTGCCAGAACTCTACTACATGAGAGTAAGCTTTCAAGAAAATTTTGGGCTGAAGCGGTACACACTTCCTGTTATGTTTTAAATAGAGTACTTATTCGTCCTATTTTGCTTAAAACTCCGTATGAATTGCTTAAGAAAAGGACTCCTAACATTAGTTATTTTCGAGTATTTGGTTCCAAGTGTTTTATTTTAGATACTCAAAATAATCGAGGCAAGTTCGATGCGAAATCTACGGAAGGAATCTTCTTGGGATATTCTACTACAAGCAAAGCTTATCGTGTTTATAATTCTGTCAAGAATAAAGTAGAAGAATTCATCAATATTGCGTTAAATGAATCCTCAAGAAATATATCTCAAATTGATGAAGACACTGCGGATCTATCGTCTCATTCCCAAATGAGACAGTCTCATTCTGAAAAGAGTCAGTCTCATTCTGACAAATCAAACAGTCAAGACTCTCCAGGTCTATCTCAGTCTTCTGATAATTCTTCAGGATCTACTCAAGCTTCAGATGAATATTCTGGCTCTCCAAAGACTCCCGATAGTGTTTCAAATGTGAATTCTGTTACTCCTCCGGATAAATCTTCACAAGCGGAAATGAGGCAGTCTCTTTTGAATGAGACAACTCCCATTCATTTCCAGGCAGATAATTATAATGAAGAAGAGATGAGTAATATTCAACTTCCTAAATCTTCTAGGACTGTGAAGAATCATCCACCAGATAATTTTCTTACTGATCTAGATCAAGGGATTTCTACTCGAAGCAGATTTCATAATCTATGTGCATTATGTGCTTTTGTTGCTGAATTCGAACCAAATAATGCTCAAGAAGCAGTTGCAGATAAACACTGGTCTGTGGCAATGCAGTAGGAATTGAACCAGTTCGAGCGTGGTGAAGTTTGGGAACTCGTCCCACCTCCTCAGGATGCCAAGATCATTGGAACTCGTTGGGTTTTCAAGAATAAGAAAGATAAAGATGGAAATATCATTCGAAATAAAGCTCGTTTGGTTGCTCAGGGATACAACCAACAGGAAGGAATCGATTACGACGAGACATATGCTCTAGTAGCTCGTTTAGAAGCTATTCGAATCTTAATGGCTTTTGCAGCTCACAAGAAATTCAAGCTTTATCAGATGGACGTCAAAAGCGCATTTCTAAATGGCTATCTCAAGGAAGAAGTCTACGTGAAGCAGCCTCCAGGTTTTATTCACGAGAAGTACCCTAACTATATTTACAAGCTCAAGAAATCTGTCTATGGATTGAGACAGTCCCCTCGCTGTTGGTACGAGCGTCTCAGTCAGTTTCTTGTGAACAATGGTTTCATTCGTGGTACACTCGATCCAACTCTCTTTATTTTTCATAAACGTGATAACTTTCTTTTAGTTCAAGTTTATGTTGATGATATAGTATTTGGATCTTCTAACGAATCTTTGTGTAAGTGGTTTTCTGATTGTATGCATAAGGAATTTTATATGAGTTTGATGGGTGAATTGCAGTTCCTCCTAGGTTTGCAAATTAATCAGTCTAATGCAGGAATATTTATTCACCAAGGCAAGTACATAAAGGATTTACTCAAAAGATTTGCACTTGATCATGTCACACCTAAATCAACTTCGATGAGTACTTCAGTTAAGCTTAAAAAGGATGAACAAGTTACACCAGTAGATGTCACTAAATTTCGAGGTATGATTGGTTCATTGTTATATTTAACCGCCTCACGACCTGACATTATGTATAGTGTATGCTTGTGTGCTCGTTTTCAATCTCAACCTAAAGAATCTCATTTGAATGCCGTTAAACGTATTTTTAAATATTTGAAAGGTACGAGTGACTTGGGATTATTTTATCCAAGCTCCTCTTCCTTTGACTTAATAAGTTTTTCAGATGCTGACTATGCAGGGTCACAGGTTGATAGAAAAAGCACAAGTGATGCTTGTGAATTTTTAGGAGATTGTTTAGTTGCATGGCATAGTAAAAAGCAAACTTCAGTAGCTCTCTCTACAGCTGAAGGAGAGTACATTGCAGCTGGAAGTTGCTGTGCTCAAATTTTGTGGATGCAACAAACATTGCAAGATTTTGGTATTTCTTACTCAAATATTCCTATTTATTGTGATAATACCTCTGCAATTAATATCTCTAAAAATCCTGTCATGCATTCTCGTACTAAGCATATTGATGTTCATCACCATTTTCTAAGAGATAATGTTTCTAAAGGTAATATTGAGCTTATTTATATTTCTACTGAGAAACAGCGTGTAGATATCTTCACTAAGCCCTTAGCTGAAGATAGATTTTGTAAAATGCGTCGTGAATTAGGTATGTGTTCTCTGTAATTTATTAAGTGATTTTATGTAATTTATGTGATTAAATGTGAATTATGTCATAATACTTAAATATATGTTGTGTATTTATTATTTGAGTAATTAGGTTCCTGTTTATGAATTTGTGTTTTTTTTATTTGTCCGTGTGTTTATGCGTGTATATAGCATTAGATTTTGTAAATCTTTTGATTAGACTTATCATATCCTTGAATCTTGTGCATGTATCATTCATTCAATACATCACTTTTGTTTTTGCACCTCTTCACCTCCTCTTCCATCTCTAACTCTTCAGTTTCTACTTCTTTTTAAGCTCTCTTTCTTAATCTTTTCATTTTCTTTTCTCATTCTACTCTCTCATTCTTTCAAAATCCTATCATTTCTCTCTTAACCCTAAAATCTTCTTTCTTCCATGGCTCGCCGTTCGAGATCCACCGCTAACCAAACCCCGACCCCTGGTCCGTCTGGTTCGAAGCTTCGTCGTATGGCCGCAGTTGTTTCCGAAGCATCTAGCGAAGCATCTCCTAATTCTTCCGAACGTCATGCAAAGGAAAGCACTACTAAGGCGTGGCACAAGTCCATTTTGAAAGAAAGGTTGTGTGATACTGATCTTCTCTCTAGGATTGGCGTATCATCGTTGTTTGAAGCTGTTGGGTGTGCTGGGTTGTTGTCGCCCTCAGATGTGATCTATCCAGATTTGGTGAAGGAGTTCTATGCGAACTTTTTGATTTTGGCCGACAATATTGTGTTCTCTTCGGTGAAAGGAAGTCCAGTTTGCTTTAAGGCGGATTTGCTAGCCAGGCTCACAGGAGTATCTGATCAAGGCCCCTGCCCGTTTACCACTCATCAGGCCTTTGACGAGATTCCTGGATTGCAATATGAGGAACAACTCAAAGCTATTCTCGGTGACAACTTTGTTTCTGTGTCTGTCAAACCGTTGGTAACTGATTTAACTCCTATGTGCTTATTATTATTTAAATTGTTTCACTCGAATGTTTTGCCTCGTAAATCTGGTCGTGATAGAGTTGTTAGGAATATATGTGCATTAGTTTGATGATATGTTTAACAAAATACTTAAGTAGAAATTTAGTGTCAGTAGCCTCAACGGATAAGACCACTTTGGCTATCCGTTGATGGTGTAGCTTTACTTAGAAATAAGTCTAGTATTGTAGCATATTTCAGTCTCTGTATTTAAAATGTAATTCTTAGAAGTTGAGAGAAACTATAAGTCATGTTGACTACTAGATGATATGCAGATAGGAAGGCCAATTGTAAATATTTCATGCCTTGTAATTTTGTATAAATGAAGTGGTATCAACGGATGACTTAAAGACCTTCAACGGATGAGAAGCTAAGCTTCAACGGATGTCTCTAAAGCTTCAACGGATAACATCCTTCAACGGATGAGAGCATCAACGGATAAATGCATCAACGGATGAAAGCTTCAACGGATAACATCCTTCAACGGATGAAGTCATTAACGGATGAAAGCTTCAACGGATGTTCTGCTAATTAGCCGTTGATAAGTGGTAGTTGTACCTACAGACAGAGGCACATGGGTTGACAGAGAAAACTGAGATGTGGCAGCCGAATTTCAGGATCAACAGAAAAAGCAGCCGTTCTTCTTTAGTACAAAGATGCAATAGTCAACAAAGTACTGGAGTGAACAGGAAAAGAAGCAAGTGAAGAACTTATTTTACTATTGTAATTTTATATTGTTTTTCACTTGTACACTTGGTAATATATAAACCAAGAAGAAGCTAGTAATTAGAGAGAGATTTTCCAGAGCTGTTAAGAAATATCTTGAGAGAAAATTCATCTAGTTTGTACTAGGATGCAGCTGTGATCAACATTGTTGAACACAGATTTTCTAATATACCATCTCTGGTGGAACAACAAATCCACCAGAAAAGTTTTTAAAGTTTGTTGTGTTCTTTACATTTTGTGTTTGAATATATATCTGTCTGCATTAGCTCAAAGCAATTCATACACTTGTTCATCTAGAACACACTGCTTTAATAAACTTCTCAAAACCTGAAAAAGTTTTGAGATTTACATTCAACCCCCCTTCTGTAAATCTCATTGTTAGTCCTCTAGGAATAACAATTGGTATCAGAGCAAGCTCTTGACACACAAAGAGTTTAAAGATCTTGGAATCTAACAAAGATGAGTAAGAAGGATATTGGAGTAAAGATCCCAGTTCTTGACAAAGACAGTTATCACCACTGGAAGGTGAAAATGCACCTTCATCTACTCTCCCAAGATGAAGGTTATGTAAACTGCATTGAGAATGGTCCTCACATTCCCCACAAAGTAGCCACAGTTGCTACGGCCACAATTGCTGTTGGTCAATCCATTCCAAAACCTAGAGCAGAATGGACAATGGAAGACACAGAAGAAGTCCACAAGGATAAGAAGGCTATGAACATTTTGTTTAATGGTCTTGACAAGGATATGTTTGATAATGTGATAAATTGTTCAACTGCCAAAGAGGTTTGGGACACAGTTCAGTTGCTGTGTGAAGGTACAGAACAAGTAAAAGAGAACAAAATGCAGCTTCTCATTCAACAGTATGAGTACTTTCATTTTGAAGAGAATGAATCTTTAAATGACACATTTAATAGATTCCAAAAGCTGTTGAATGGACTGAAGCTGTATGGTAGAGTGTACCAGGTGAAGGATTCAAATCTTAAATTTTTGAGATCCTTACCAAAGGAATGGAAACCCATGACTGTTTCCTTAAGAAACTCTCAGGATTATAAGGACTTTACTCTTGAAAGATTATATGGAATCTTGAAGACTTATGAACTAGAGTTGGAACAGGATGAGGTATTGGAGAGGGGGAGAAAGAAAGGAGGTTCAGTTGCATTGGTAGCTGAAAATGAGAAAGAATGCAGAAAAGAAACTGTGAGATCTACATCAAGCTCCAAAGATGGTGTAAGAAATCCAGAATCAGACAAGGGTAAAGAGCAAGTTGCTGAAAATGAAGACAACTCCAGTCAAGATGACTCTGATGGTATTGATGAGCATCTTGCATTTCTGTCCAGGAGATTTGCAAAGATGAAGTTCAGGAAAAACACTAGAGCCACTAAACCCTATAAGAACATGGTGGACAAATCCAAGTTCAAGTGTTTTAATTGTGGTATAAGTGGACACTTTGCAAGTGAGTGCAGAAAGCCAACCTCTGAAAAGAAGAAATTTGAACAAGTAGATTACAAAAAGAAATATTTTGATCTACTCAAACAGAAGGAAAGGGCTTTCATCACTCAAGAAAAGGACTGGGCAGCTGATGGAGATGAAGAGGATGAAGATGTGGATTATGTCAACCTTGCTCTCATGGCTGATTCTGAAGAAAACGAAGTTAGTTCATCAAGCAATCAGGTAATCACTACTGATTTAACACAGCTTACTAAAGAAGAGTGCAATGATGCTTTCAATGACATGTCTACTGAATTGTATCATTTGCGTGTGTCTCTTAAATCTCTTGCTAAAGAAAATAGTAGGATCAAAGAGAACAATCTGTTTTTAAGTAATAGAAATACTGTGTTAGAAAATAAGTTGATTGACCTAGAGAAAACCAAATTGCATTGTATATCTGTTGAAAATGAACTAGCTGAATCTGTTAAGAAAGTAGAAATACTTTCCAATCAATTAGAGAAAGAGCAAGAGGTGATTAAAGCCTGGAAAACATCTAGGGATGTAAGTGCTCAAATTGCCAAAGTCCAAGGAATTGAATCATTCTGTGAAACTGCCTGGGATAAAAATAAAAAGAAACTGGAATTAATTGATGGACTGTCAACGGATGTGGAATCAACGGATGATGAAAGTTATCCGTTGAAGGAAGAAAAGGAACATCCGTTGAAGGTTCCTCAATTAAAACAGGCAGATGTTTCTAAAAGAGAAAATCTAAAGAAACTCAACAAAAAGTTTGGTTCAACTTCAAAGAACTTTGTCAAAGAAGGAGCAAGCACATCCAAAGATGTCAGAAAGGTGAATGTAGGGCACATGACCTTAGAACAGTTAAACAATAGGCTCAAGATGGTTGAGGATAAAAAGGAATCCAAAAGGAAATCCAACAGAAATGGGAAGGTAGGAGTTAACAAACATAACAATTACACACCTGACAAGTATGCTCCTAGAAAAAGCTGTGTGCATTGTAGTAGTGTTAATCATCTATCTGCTAACTGTAAATCTATTAAGAAATCTCCCATAACTGTACCCTCTTCCATGCCTAACATGTCTGTATCACCTCTACATGCTATGCCTGTTATGTCTCAACAAAATCCTTATGCACATTTTGCAAACATGCCATATTTTAACAATCCTTATCTTGCTGCATTCAGTATGCCTCAAATGCCATACAATATGCCAATGTGGAATAACATGTATGCACAATCCATGCCTAATAATTCTATAAATGTGATGGATAATGTTGTGACTAACCCTACACCTCAACCAACCACATCTAAGACCAAGGTTGACTCAAACTCACCTAAGTCTAAAGATGCAGGAGGAATGAAGTCTAGGAGAAAGGCTAACAAGAATGGACCCAAGGAAACTTGGGTACCAAAATCAAATTGATTGATTTTGTGGTGTGCAGGAAAATAGAAGAAATCTATGGTACTTGGACAGTGGCTGTTCAAGACACATGACTGGAGATTTCTCCCTGCTCACAGAGTTTAAAGAGAGAGCTGGCCCCAGCATAACCTTTGGAGATGACAGCAAAGGGTTTACTATGGGATATGGCTTGATTTCAACAAGGAATGTCATCATTGAAGAAGTTGCATTAGTTGATGGTCTCAAGCACAACTTACTGAGTATCAGTCAACTATGTGATAGAGGGAATACAGTTTCCTTCAATTCTGAAGCCTGTGTTGTCACTAGTAAGGAAGACAACAAAGTGGTTCTAACTGGAGTTAGAAAAGGAAATGTGTACTTAGCTGACTTCAACTCTACAGATGCAGAATCTATTACTTGTCTCTTCAGCAAAGCAAGTTCAGTTGAGAGTTGGCTATGGCACAAGAAGCTATCCCATTTGAATTTCAAAACAATGAATGATCTAGTCAAAAAGGACTTAGTAAGAGGAATTCCTCTTGTTGAATTCTCAAGGGATGGTCTGTGTGATGCTTGTCAGAAAGGCAAACAAAGGAAAGCATCATTTCAGAAGAAGCTTGAAACAACAATTGATGAACCATTACAGCTGCTACATATGGATTTGTTTGGACCAGTCAATGTATTGTCAATAGCAAGAAAAAGATATTGCTTAGTGATTGTAGATGATTTCTCTAAGTTCTCATGGGTCTGTTTTCTTGGATCAAAGGATGAAGCAAGTGAAATCATTATCAATCACATCAGGCAAGTCAACAATCATCCTGACTTGAAGGTTAGAAATATCAGGAGTGACAATGGAACTGAGTTCAAGAATTTGACATTAAGGCTGTTCTGTGAAGAAAATGGAATCATGCATGAGTTCTCAGCTCCAAGAACACCTCAGCAAAATGGGGTTGTTGAAAGAAAGAACAGATCTTTAATTGAAGCTGCCAGAACAATGCTTGAAGAATCAAAGTTACCAACATATTTCTGGGCTGAAGCTGTTAATTGTGCCTGCTTCACTCAGAATATTTCTTTGATCAATCAAGCTAAAGGCATGACTCCTTATCAGTTGTTCAAGAGAAGAAAACCAACTCTAAACTTTCTTCATGTCTTTGGATGTAAATGCTTTATACTGAGGAATCAATCTGACCATAAAGGGAAGTTTGATGCAAAGGCTGATGAAGGAATATTTGTTGGTTATTCAGCTGGAAAATCTTATAGGGTCTACAATCTAAGAACCAACATTGTTATGGAATCTGTGCATGTTGTGTTTGATGATAAAAAGATTGATGGACTAACAGATGAGGGACATAATGAGAGACTCAAATTTGACAATATTGAGATATATTGTGATGATAGTGAAGAGGAGACTGATGGAGATGACACTTCAAAAGGGATTCAAAACATGCCCCTGGATAATGCATAAAATACTGCATCCATTGATAGAAGCAATGCAGTATCCGTTGAAAGACATAGTGCACCATCCGTTGAAGTACAAAATGAAGCATCCGTTGATCATAGTTCATCAACGGATAATCGATTTACATCATCAGTTGATAGAACTCCAAGTTCCCTGCAAAGGACCAACAACTCAGGGGGAGTTTCAACTAGTCAACACTCTGTCTCACATCATGACAATACTGAGGCCACCTCATCTAGAGCACATCTTCCACCACAAAGGAAATGGACCAAGAATCATCCCTTTGAACTGATCATTGGTGATGCATCATCTAAAGTGCAAACAAGAAGAGCTACTCAAGATGAATGTCTGTACAGTAGTTTTCTATCTCAGGAGGAACCTAAGAAAGTGGAAGAAGCTCTATTGGATCCAGATTGGATATTAGCTATGCAGGAAGAGCTAAACCAATTTGAGAGAAACCAAGTTTGGAAGCTGGTACCCAAACCAAAGAACAAGAGTCCTATTGACACAAAGTGGGTATTCAGAAACAAGATGGATGAAAATGGCATTATCATAAAGAATAAAGCCAGACTGGTTGCTAAAGGCTATTCTCAGCAAGAGGGAATAGATTTTGATGAAACATATGCTCCTGTTGCAAGACTTGAAGCCATCAGAATATTTCTAGCCCATGCAGCCCATGCCAATTTCAAAGTCTATCAAATGGATGTCAAGAGTGCATTTCTAAATGGGAAATTAGAGGAAGAAGTCTATGTAAGTCAACCTCCAGGATTTGAAGATCCAAATTTTCCAGACTATGTGTATTATCTGTTGAAAGCACTCTATGGACTGAAGCAAGCACCTAGAGCCTGGTATGAAACCTTATCAAAATTTCTTTTGGAGAATCACTTCACTAGAGGTACTGTTGATAAAACTCTCTTCTTTAGGGATGTTAATGGCTCTAGTATACTTGTTCAAATTTATGTAGATGACATAATATTTGGCTCTATAGATGATAAACTTTGCAAAAAGTTTGCTAAGCTAATGCAAAGTAAATATGAAATGAGCCTAATGGGAGAACTAACCTATTTTCTTGGTTTACAAGTTAAACAAGTTAGTGATGGAATTTTCATTAGTCAAACTAAATATATTTATGATCTTTTAAAGAAGTTTGACTTAATGGAATGCTCATCTGCAAAAACTCCCATGGCCACTGCCACCAAACTTGAATTAAATAAGACTGAAAGGTCTGTGGACATTACAAGTTATAGAGGCATGGTTGGTTCACTTTTATATTTAACTGCTAGCAGACCAGATATAATGTTTGCTACATGTCTGTGTGCTAGATTTCAAGCTGATCCTAGGGAGTCTCACTTAATTGCTATCAAGAGAATTTTCAGATATCTCAAGGGTACACCAAATTTAGGAATTTGGTATCCTAGAGAATCTGGCTTTGATCTAATTGGTTATTCAGATGCAGACTATGCAGGTTGCAAAATAGACAGGAAAAGTACAACAGGCTCCTGCCAATTCCTGGGAAACAAGCTTGTATCATGGTTTAGCAAAAAGCAAAATTCAGTCTCTACTTCTACAGCTGAGGCTGAATACATTGCTGCTGGAAGTTGCTGTTCTCAAATGTTATGGATGAGGAATCAACTCCTTGATTATGGACTTCATGTTGATAGAATACCTATCTTTTGTGACAACACAAGTGCCATAGCCATAACAGAGAATCCTGTACAGCACTCAAGGACCAAGCACATTGATATCAAGTACCACTTCATTAGGGAGCATGTCATGAATGGTACAGTGGAACTACATTTTGTTCCAAGTGAACAACAAATTGCTGACATATTTACCAAGCCACTTGATGAATCAACATTCACAAGATTGGTAAGTGAGCTAGGTATGCTTAATTACTCTTAAAATTCATGTCTTCTTTGCAATTTGATGAGAAGCCTGAAATATATTAGTTGCTAGAACAAATTTGACTTTTAACAAAGTTTATTCCATCAACGGATGTTCCCTATCCGTTGAAAGTCAAAATTGCTCTATCAACGGATATTCATTATCCGTTGAAAGACAAGTATATCTCTGGAACTTTTATCCGTCAACGGATAAAGCTGAAGTACCTTTCAACGGATGACAATTTACATTATCCGTTGAAATGTCACATCAGACGTTTGAGGTGTTTCACAGCCGTTGATTCTATTTTCTTAACCGTTGATACCATACATACATCTGTATGTATTGGTTTTAAAGGTAGTTATTAGAATACTTACAGTTTATTCTTAAACGGCTGAAATTCACTAACACCTACTTATTGATTAATCCTTTATTTATTTCTTTTTCTTTGAAAGCATATAAGCCCTTCTGATTGTTCATTATTACTTTACGCTTTCTTAGAATTTCAAGCATTTACCATTTTCTCTCTGCAAAACCTTCAAGTTATTCTCTGCAATTTCTACTCACAACAATGGCACCAGTCGTGAAGATTATGTCTCAATCTGGGTTCATCTACGAGAAGAACAATTTCATAGCTCTGGTAGAAAAGAATGAAGCCCACTCAGATTATCACAAAATGATGGACTTCATCAAAAACTGTAAACTTAGCTATGTAATGCTGGAAGCCCCAACGATTTTCTGTGAAGTAGTTGAGGAGATTTGGACAACTGCTGAGTTCAACTCCATGGATATGACTATCTCCTTCACTCTCAAAGGTAAAAATCACTGTATTAACTGTGATGACTTACAAGCATGTTTTAAATTACCTGAGAACAATGCCATGACACCACACACTGATAGTGATGTATCCAGCATGTTAGATTCCATAGGTTACTCTCTTAACTCTGCTAATTTAGGGGGTATTAGACGAAAAGGCCTTAGGAAAGAATGGAGTTTTCTTGGGGATGCCTTCATAAAGGTTTTCTCTGGGAAAATTAGTAATTTTGATGCCATAACTTCATCTCTTGTTAATATGTTCTATATGCTTGTTTCTGATAGGTACTTTAACTTTAGCAACTATGTGATGCTAGAATTAGGTACTAGATTAGGTAACAAAGCTAATAGACCTAATAACATCTATTATGCTAGATTCTTTATGTTATTGGCTAACCATGTTGCTGAAGGTTTAGTCATAATCAATGAGAATAATAAACTCAAGTGTTGGGCACAAGAGAAAAGAGTTCTTGCAGACTTGAAGAGAATGGATCTAAACAGCAGTGTGCAATTGGTATATTTACCAATCATGAATGCACCCCAGGTAGGTGAGGTAATTGCTTCTACAACTCCTACTTCTTCCAACCCCTCTATTTCTTTATCTTCTAGTGTGGCCATGAAATCTGTGTCAATGCCCCAACAGATTTCTACCAAGGTCACCAAATCTAAACTTTCAAAATCCAAGACAAAGAAAACCACCTCTGTTGTTTCTCAAAAGACAACAGTTGTAACAACAACCATTAACCCTGAGGGAAGTGAACAGGGTGTGAGTGGTGAGGGGAGGGGTGAACATCAAAGAAACCCCCAGGATAAGGAAGGAGAGTTGAGTGCTTCCCAAGCTAGCCAAGCCCCAGTTTCTCAAAAAGCTGTGGTGGTTGAAAAGGTTTCTAGCACATCCCTAGTAGCATCCTCCCAAAAGGATGTTACTATTGAAAAGAGTTCCCAACCAGGAACACAGAACAAAAGAGGGAGGGACACTAAAGCCAAACACTCACCTACAAAAGCTTTTATTAGAAGGAAGAAGGCTAGAACCCAATCTTCTACACAGGGTGCACACACTGCACAGATACATCCATCTGTCTCTGTGCCTTCTCAAACTCAGTTTGATGTGACTCCAATAAATGTGGAGTCACAGCCCCATTCTCTCACAATAACTACACATCAATCACCAAATACTTCTTCACCATCTCTGGATGTGGATATGTTATTCCCATCAATTCCTGATTCTCCCTCTTTACAACTCAGGGAGGAGCCCCACTCAAATACAGGTGATCATCATCTTTTAGATGATTTGTTGGATCACCCGCAAATTCTTTCAGATATAATTGAAGGATCTGTATCAACACATATCAAATCAATCTATACAGATTCAACAATTATATCACTTTCAATTTCATCTTCTTTTCCTTCTTCAACGGATATCACTCATCCGTTGACAAGTGGTTGCTCTTCAACGGATAAGCTTAACAGCAGTTATCCGTTGATAACAACAGTTTCAACTTCAACGGATATTCCACATCCGTTGATAGTCTCTACACAAATAACTGAAATGATTCCAAGTGTAGAAGACATGAATACTGTGCAATCACTTTTAGGATTGAGGGCAGGGAGTGAAAATTTGAGTGAGAGGCTGGGTTGCTCCCAGGCAAAAGGAGAGATTGAGAGCACAAAAATGCATGCTATTTCTTCCAGCATGGCAAAAGTCAGTGAGTGGAGTACCACCTTAGAAGGTGAAGGTGAGGGAGTGAGATGTGTGAGCCAGGGGGAGCCCCTGATGCAAGAACATAGAGAAAAAGAGAGAAAAGCAGGTACAGTTGATACAAGGGTGAAACCAGCCATTGCTCATGAGTCAATGATTGTGGATGATGCTGAAAAGGAAAGACAATTTCAGCAACATTACAAAGCTGTAATTGATAACATTTCCTTGGATGCTGACACTTTTACTCATCCTGTGACAGCCTATCAACTGTTGGCTGCTCAGGGCAATGAGGAGGCAGAGAGGACACTACATCTAGTGCACTCAACAGAATCTCTTCAAAGGGATAAAGCTGCTATTAACAGGATGCCTTCTACAGCTGGTGAGCCATCTGAGGAATTTGGAGTAAATTCTGATGATGATGACTCTATTTCTTCTGATGGAAGCATGAACATAGGGGGAGATGAAGACCCTAATTCCATTCCTAATCTACCTGAATGGGCCTTGACTAAGGAGCATAGAACAGGTGAATTCAATGTCCACTTGGTCAAACAAATCATCACTATTCAACAGGCCATTCAGAACACTTCAAATGCAAATATCAAGGCTATCCTCCAAGCTCACCTGGACTCACTGCATCTCATGAAGTTGCAGAAAGTAAAGCAAGATATGAGTCTAGATGATCTCAGGAAAGATATTGCTGACTTGAAATCCTTCACTTCAGAAAAATTGGATTCAGTCATGCCCTATGGTACTTTGCAGGACTTGGTTTCGAGATTGAAAAAGGAATCAGTTACTGAACAAAGGCTGGCCAAGTTGGAAGACAGAGTTCAAGGAATTGAAGATTCTGTGGCCACCCTTCTTCTCAACCAACAATCTCAAACCAATCTCCTAATGCAGCTGGCAAAAGCACAAGGCTTGACCCCTCTCCTTGATGATAACAAAAAGGGGGAGAATAAAAGGGAAGGGGAAGGAGAGCCCTCTACAAAGATTCAGATATCTAAAGTGCTAGTTCCTGCCATCACTACCTCTCCAATCATTCAAATCAAGGGAAAACCTGATGGAATTGATTTGATTCAGCTAGCAGCAGCTGAAATACAAATGAAAGAACAATGGAGGAGAATTGATGAAAGGTTGCAATTGGTGTTTGGTTCTACACAAAATAAATCAACATCTGTGAAATTTAGCACAAAGATTGAACCAATCAACATGGAGCTCAAGCCAGTAGGGAGAAATAAGGTTGGAGAGACTTCTTTCAAGAATTTAAAACCTATGGTTCTAAAGCCTAACACTAGATCCAGTATGGACTCCACAAAGAATCCCCTAGACTTTGCTCAGATGCAGGAAGTAGACTTTCCTCTTCCAAAACCTGATGGAGACAAAGTTCTAAGTGCAAGCATCATAAAGAAGAAGGAGACCAAGGACAAGGGTGAGAGAATGGACATGGCCTTTATCTATAGAGAGGGAAAGAGTATCTGTGTGATGCAAGGACATCCCAAATTTCTAAAGGCCAAAAGGGAAGAAACCAGAAGGTTGAAGAAAGAAGCTGTAAAACTCAAGGCTGACAAAAGAGCACAAGCAAAGCTTGAAAAACAGCTAAAGTCAAGCCAAGTTGAAGAAATGAAAGGAATTGAAGTCAGGGGTGAAGAAAAGATTGCTAACTTAGATGAGGTTCTTGGGAGCATATTTGGTGAAAATATGGAAGAAAGAGAGGAATGGCAGAAGGGAAACAGAAGAAAGGCCAAGGCACACAGAAGGAGTGAAGATAACCCTGAAGATACCAAATCTATATCTAAACCACTACCTTCCATACCTAAACCTTTTGTTGCTGATCCCTCTATAAATATCCATGGTGAACCAATCATTCCAAAAGAGGAACCTATTGATTGGGACAACATCACATTGCCTACCTTTTTAACCACTCTACCACTACCAAAGAAACAGAAAAGAAAATCTAAATCTACACCTCCCCTAACCTCTAAGAAATTCACTCAAAAACAAAAACCTAACCCTAAGCCACCCATTTCTAAAGATGATTATGTTCACATCTGTGACATAAAAGAAGCTTCAGACATTAATCTCTGTCTGGATGAGCTGGAGGAAGTAAGGGGAATAGCTGCCTACAGACAGCTACCAGAGAGATTGGTTTTCAGATATAAGGGAGCTGGGGAAAGAACATGGCCTCTCTACAGGATTCTAAATGAAGGCTACTCTACCTTGATCAGAGTCTTTTCAGCCATCAAAAAGGATTCTGGCTTTACCAGAACAGCCAAGACTGAAATTCTCAACAAGATTGCCAACATAAGGAAGACTTGGAGGGAACCAAATGCTTTGCCCAGAACCTTACTCATACAAGAAAGGGGAACTAAAATTCACAAATCACCTCATTGGTTGATGGAATTTAGAGATGACAAAGGAGTCAGAAGATTTTTCAGACTTGAAGACCAACTCAAGATTGCCAGCAATGAAACTCTCAAAGAAATGCAATCTAAGTTGGATATCAGTGATGAAGATGAAGCTGAATTCTTCAGACAACTCCAACTCCAATTTGAGGAAAATGACAAAGGGCTAGGAAAGAAAACCAGGGAACAAAGAAGAAAATAATGATTTGCTCAGGCTAGAGGAGCACCCTTGGAAATACTGTAAATCTTCAATTACCTCCTAGTACATACACTTTTGCAGCACTTTTATATTTCTACTTAGTTTCAATTCAAATATTTGTTAAGTGTTTTGTTATCATCAAGTTAACCCTGAATTTATGCCTACAATTCTTATAGACATAAATAGGGGGAGATTGTTAGGAATATATGTGCATTAGTTTGATGATATGTTTAACAAAATACTTAAGTAGAAATTTAGTGTCAGTAGCCTCAACGGATAAGACCACTTTGGCTATCCGTTGATGGTGTAGCTTTACTTAGAAATAAGTCTAGTATTGTAGCATATTTCAGTCTCTGTATTTAAAATGTAATTCTTAGAAGTTGAGAGAAACTATAAGTCATGTTGACTACTAGATGATATGCAGATAGGAAGGCCAATTGTAAATATTTCATGCCTTGTAATTTTGTATAAATGAAGTGGTATCAACGGATGACTTAAAGACCTTCAACGGATGAGAAGCTAAGCTTCAACGGATGTCTCTAAAGCTTCAACGGATAACATCCTTCAACGGATGAGAGCATCAACGGATAAATGCATCAACGGATGAAAGCTTCAACGGATAACATCCTTCAACGGATGAAGTCATTAACGGATGAAAGCTTCAACGGATGTTCTGCTAATTAGCCGTTGATAAGTGGTAGTTGTACCTACAGACAGAGGCACATGGGTTGACAGAGAAAACTGAGATGTGGCAGCCGAATTTCAGGATCAACAGAAAAAGCAGCCGTTCTTCTTTAGTACAAAGATGCAATAGTCAACAAAGTACTGGAGTGAACAGGAAAAGAAGCAAGTGAAGAACTTATTTTACTATTGTAATTTTATATTGTTTTTCACTTGTACACTTGGTAATATATAAACCAAGAAGAAGCTAGTAATTAGAGAGAGATTTTCCAGAGCTGTTAAGAAATATCTTGAGAGAAAATTCATCTAGTTTGTACTAGGATGCAGCTGTGATCAACATTGTTGAACACAGATTTTCTAATATACCATCTCTGGTGGAACAACAAATCCACCAGAAAAGTTTTTAAAGTTTGTTGTGTTCTTTACATTTTGTGTTTGAATATATATCTGTCTGCATTAGCTCAAAGCAATTCATACACTTGTTCATCTAGAACACACTGCTTTAATAAACTTCTCAAAACCTGAAAAAGTTTTGAGATTTACATTCAACCCCCCTTCTGTAAATCTCATTGTTAGTCCTCTAGGAATAACAATTCTTCTTAGGACCTCAGCGCTTACCACTTGCACCAAAACTCCGGAGTGTTAGTGAGGTGCTACTTTATTCCCTTAAAGGGAACAGCCAGCGCCACGTTTCGAATAGGCAAGATGCTGGATATACCCAACAATCCCCCCCCCCCAGCATATTGCCACCAAGCAAATGCCTTACGTTGGGACTCGAACACGTGACCTGCTCTGATACCACTTCTTAGGACCTCAGCGCTTACCACTTGCACCAAAACTCCGGAGTGTTAGTGAGGTGCTACTTTATTCCCTTAAAGGGAACAGCCAGCGCCACGTTTCGAATAGGCAAGATGCTGGATATACCCAACAAGAGTCATATTTCAGGATTCTATTCTTTTGTCTATGTTTGTTAAGAAAACCCCTTGTAATTTGGCTTCATTGATTATTTCCAACATGAATCATTGTGCTAAACATGAATCCATGCATCTTCCATACCCTACTTTGTTAACAAAGATTTTTCAGTATTTTCGTGTTCCTTTTGAGTCTGCTAAATCAGAAAGATTAAATGTTGTTTTTGACTTGTCTGTTTTAACTGCGAATGGTCTCGCAGTTTCTGAATCAAATGATTTGTTCTTTGATGATGCCCACCGTTCTGTTGGTGGTTTGCCCAAATCCCCCCATTAAGCGTCAGACCCAAATGATCAAAACACCAATAATGTCCTCAATTCGTTGTTTGCTAAGTTAGAAGAGAATTCTGCTGCTTTAGCTTCAATTAATTCCGCATTTTGCTTCCATTAAAACTCTCGGGTCACTAACTTCAGAAGTTAGTATTTTAAATGCTTCTTTTGAGTTGTTTAGGAAGTATGTATGTTCATCTTTGGATGATATCAATGCCAAACTTTTTGTATTGCATACTTCTGATGTCAAGTTGTCTAAGACCATAAATTTTGAGTTTGGGACTCTGCAAGAAGGGATGGTTTCCTCTGCTAAGGCATGGGAAAAGGAGTTTGTTAAGTTGTTTTTCAAGCTTGGGTCAGAGACTAAGTTTTTATCTCAGCAGTTGTCAGCCATGCAAGACAAGAGCAAGATGTATTGGCACAAGAAACGAGACTGGATTGGAGATTGTACTTTAGAAGAAATCACTGCTCCTCTGCCACTCCCTGCCATTCCTCCACCTTCAGTTTTTGGCATGTCCAGAGAAGAATACAAGGCAAAGGTTTTTGACTAGCTTCGTGAAAGGGATGGAAAGGCACCAGCTCAGGAAGCTTTTGACAAGCTATTTCAGAGTATGGCTCGGCTCCAGTATTTCCTTCATCCCAGAACAAGGCTTCTGGTTCAGGCAAAGGCAAAGCTCCAGTTAATGTTGATGATGATTCTGATTAGAGACCCTTTTATGATGAAGGGGGAGAAATTTTTTATGATTTTATGTGTTTTAAGACGATGGTTCTTTTGGGCTTTTAAGACTATGTTCATTGTTGGTGTGTTGGTTGTGTTTTTTTTTTTTGAACTTTGATTGTTGGTTGTGTTGGTTTTTGAACTTTGATTCTGGATGTGCTTTATGTGTTTAATCGTTATTTTGGATTCTGATTAGATAACAACTGGACATCCTGGTTTATGGATGGGTTGTTATGTTTTAAGTATTTAATAATTGAGATTGTCTCTTTTATGCATATTGATCTAGTGTCTCATTCATTCTTTAGTTGTCTCATTCTCATAATAATTGCATATATTATAAACTGCAATATATTCTGTTGGTTCTAACTCTGTGTTACAGGCCTTTAGTGTTTTTGATAGGGGGAGCATTTATGCTTTCTTTGTCATCATCATAAAAGGGGGAGAATGTTAGACGTTCAGGTTTATGATGATTTCCAGAATGCAGATAAACAGAATGCAAGTAACCGAGATTCAAGCATTGCAGTTGATTCAGATTTTCCAGGAGACTATTTCTCAGGATTAGGTTTGTTAGGGTTTTGTGTAAATCTTGTTTATCTGGATAAATCTTATCTCAAACAAACTCTATCTTTTAAATCAAGTTTAAATCTCTCAAACCTTATCTTTACTTGTTTTATCTCTTTCAAACGTACTAACAGATTAGTTTCAAAGATTCATTCAAAATATTTTCAAACAAACTTATCTTCCAACCTTATCTTGTGTTTGAAAATAAATTTGTTAGAACATTGCCTATAAATACAACTCTTCATTTCAGATTTGTGGCTAACGCTTTCACGAGAATCTTCCATCATCTAAAATCATTTTCTTGTTCCCTACCCGATTTATATATATCCAGAAAAACAAGAAACCTAGTTTGAGTTGTAAACTTTCACATTATATTATTGTATATGAATCGTGTATTATATCACTTGTCCCGGATTGTGGGAGTTTGATTACAACAGGAAGCCCAAGTAACTTTGTGCTAGGTAGCTGTGTGCTAGGGAAAGGTTTCTATCAAGTGGGCCAAGTTTGTAATTAAGGAAAGTTTGTAAGTACTTTGTTTTTAAGTGGGTATAATACATTCTCTATGCTAGTTGACATGGGGACTTGGATGTATGTCATAGACTAGGTGTAGGGGCCGAACCAAGTGAAAACTCTTGGTGTTCTGCATTGTTTAATTTCTTTATTACTGCATTTATATTTCAGTAATTTACTTTCTATAGTTAAAAGAGACTGTCCCATATTCTGTCTCATTTGTAAAGGGACTGTCCCATTTGCATAAGAGACTGTCTCATTTGCCTTGACAGTTAGAATATTATTATATCTATCGAGCCATCGAATTTCATTCTAGTAAACTTCTTCATTGAAATTTCTAAGAAACCAATAGTAAACATCATATCCAACATAATTTGATTTACATCTAAGGAACATCATATTCCATATATATGCTTGAAAGAGGAAGCCTGATCTTTTTGAGGCATATAAATCGACAGAAAAAGCAATCCACAGATCAACAATACAGTCTAATTATTGGAGGAACCATCAAGCTAGACTTTCTCTTAAATATAACAGTGCTACACTTTCTCTTAAACTTCCAGCAATGAACTGAACATCAGCTACTTATCTATATCTAACAGTAGTCGTACAATCCTAAGCCATAACCACGTAATATTATTCGATGTCTTTCAGCATCACCCGAGTGATGAAAACCAGGGGAGAAATAAAAATCAACACTGGATCTCTATGCTTTTGCTGGTTTTGTACCCAAAATCTTAGGTCACTTGTTTAGGCGTCGGAACTCAATGGTTCTTGTCTCTGGGCTTACTTAGCTGTTGAGAGACCAATCATAGTCCTGGTAAACAATGTTAACAGGACCACCATCTTCTAAAAGATGTGTCAAAAGACCTGCCTTTGTTGCATCCAAATATTTCATCAGCCACTGTAATATCTCCTTTTCTTGTCCAAAATCAACGTTGAACCTGACAAGCAAAAAGATCAAGATAAATATTTGAAACACCGCATCATATCTGTGCTTGTGTGTAGAACATAATTTGCTAAATTAGCACAAAGTATCTGCAAATGTAAGGCGTTATTAATAAAATTACAGATTGTATACCAGGTGATGATTCTAGTGAGATAGACAGTCCTCTTTTCCAGATCTACCTCAATTCCGTCTCTTTTAAAGCACTCTCTAGTAGCATATCTTAGTTCAGAATCTACTCCTTGAGGAGTAAAAAATCTCACTACTGGGCTTGACCTTGTGGCGTCGCAGAGTCCAAAATGAATTGATGGATTAACCTTCGGAAGAGCCAGCTGTAAAGAGGAAATGATTTTTGTTACAGGAGCTAAAAAAGGCGAGGCACGAATCTAGTCCCAAAGGTAAGAAAATGTTGAGTCTATTCAGATATTTAGGCTTACTGCTAAACGTTTGTCTCCAGCACCAAAGGATTTTACCAAAGAGTAAGGCGCTCTTCGGTTACTTCTAAGGATCCCATGTTTAATTTCGCCTAGAGAATAGGTCTGACCTCCAATTACGTACTGGAAGTCATTATTAAAGGATCTTCTATCCACTATCCCCACCGGATGTCCGACCTTAATCACAGCATGGATGACCATCGCATTGTACAGGTTCAGGAAGAACGCGAGCCTCTCTTCTGTTGACAGGCAAAAGAGGTCCACCCTGTGAAGGTCTTTTACTAAATTCACATATCTGCAATTGTGAACAAGGAGAAACTTTAAAAAATTATCTGCAACAGCAAGCGCAAACCAGCATTTCAGAAGATATCGTTAGTCTGATCAAGGGTAGTGGTCCTATACATGAACTGGAAGAACGACAAGTTCATGAAGCAACAAAATGTATTATCAAGTATATTACCTCCGGAACTCCTCACTGGTGCTGATTGCAGTATAATTCAGATGTTGTCGGTCATCAGAAGCGTAAGATTCAAGTATTGCAAACATTAACTTGGTAAGCCTTTGGCTAATCAAAACAGCGGCTTTAGGTTCACTGTAGTTAAGAGATCCTTGATAATTGAAGCATCTAATAATAGATGGATCGTGCTCAAGAAATCGATAATAGTGACTTCCATCCTCAAATTCGTTTTCTCTGTGGATAGACAAAAGCACACAATAACTAATTAACATAAACGCGTAAAAATAAACTCAATCTGAATAACAAGAGTTTATGTGGCCTATGGACACCAAGACACCATCCTCTTCTTACCCAAAGACGTGACATATGAAATGCTTTCGAGCCAGCTGCTTTCCAATCTCAATTGCCTAATCAAATTGAAGAATAAATGTCGTTATGAACTTGTGTAGTAAAGCTTAACACATGAACTTGTATATGTGGATGCAACTGCAAAAAAATTGGATGAACTTCCTATTGCCAAAGTGTTATGAATTGTCACATTTCCTAATTTAAACTAATTACAAGGCATAAAAACTGCAGCAGGACGATAGCACACTAGATGTGTGCTGCGTCCCTGAACAATCTGCAGACAAATTACTCTAGTAAATTGAACAAGCTCGCCGGTACTGAAGATTCACCATAATGACAGCATTTAGGTACTCTGTTATCATTTATCTACCCGATTACCTGACAATACAGCACAGTGTCAATCTACCAAGTTATTATTTCGGTTGAAGTTACTTTAACAGGTCTTAATTCTTTCTGCATTTCATCCGCATCAACTAATCAGCTTACTTAGTTTGATTAAGTACAGACTAAGTGTTACAAAATCGATATTATAATAACTACAGTGTGGGAAGCAGTGTTTTGCTTTTGAAATCGCTATTGAATAAACTAACACATAGGGCCAGGTGCTTGTTACTGATACATGATGAAACCCACTGAGGTTCCAGCTGCTGAAAATGAATGGATCAAGTACCATGTGCCATCAGTAGAGGTAAAAGCAATTCAAAGGATTGCTGGTGGGGAAGGAGAGATCAATTATGTAAAAATCGACATCTTCTGCAAGAATGTCTAGAGTAGTTGCACACTGAAACTAACACCATCCAAACTGTTTCTAAGCTAATCTGGAAAGAGCAAAGCACTCTACACATTGACCAATCTCTTTTCTCGACAATGCGACATAATCAAGTATGCTATAAAGATAGAAGAAGGATTGCTTTGTTACTGCTAAGCAATATGAATTACAAACTTGTTAGCATTAGAACTGAATCTAAAGAAAATTGTGACCTACAGTACACAGACTTTACAAAAGGAAAAAAAAACTTTCTTAGCTTTTTCAAAAAAGAACACTTTTGAAGATAGTTGAAGCACTCATCTCAGCCCCTATCCCAAAATCAGATCATGAAGAAACATAATTTTAACTTAATTCCGAAAGTCATCATGGAGCCTGCATGCTTCTCATTATTTAATCTCAGTACTTTGAAGTCCCCCCAGATTAAGTACACAAATTGATTAACATAACACCCTGAATATAGATTTGGTTTTGAACTAACCAAGTAGAATCCTTTTAGAATTAAACCTATACTGCTATCAATCCATATCTTTCGAGATTAGAGAGTAGATATAAGGCATGCGTACATCAAATCCTCCCCGTACCCTACTTCCGAGAACATCCTACTAATACTATATATAGTTTTATTATAAATCAAGTTCAAAAATTTTCTGAACATACTAACATTTTCTGTATCATAATGACTAAAACCATGTAAGCAATAATCAAGCAAAGCAATATACTACAACTGAATTGAAGGGTCGAAATAGTGTACCTCAAGCCTATCAAGACCTGCAAAATGTTTCAAGATCTCATTCACCATTTCAGCTCCACAGAAGCAGTTCCTTATCATTTTCATCTTCATCACACGGTCTTGAATGAACATCTTTTGCCTTAAAACCCTAACAATCCCCGCCATCTCGTCCAAACGATCCTCCTCGGGATCATCCAATCCATACAGGGGCACCACTGGTGCAGTATCCGGACATATTTCAGATAACAACTCCTTTAACTTCTCCTCCAACATCCCACTATTTCTTAGAGAATTCAAGGCCACTAATCCACCAATAGATTTCTCATTGAAAAATATATGTGGCACTGATGAACTCCCTGTCCTCTCTATCAGCTCCTCTTTTCTCAGTGGAAAAACGTCGATATTAATTTCCACATACCTGAAAAACAAAATAACATTTCAAATATCCCTTTTGTATATAAACATCAATATTTTCTCTGCAAAATCACCATACATGGTAGGAACGTAGTACCAGTTACTCTGAAACCTCGAGGACCTCGAGGTGTTAGAGAATGACTATTTTCAGGATCTTATATTATTCTAACAAACATTACCTTAAATTCTTTTCCCTAAAGAAAGATCTAACTGCAGTGCAATCACGGCAATTTGATTTAGAAAAGAAGGTGATTCTTCCTCTCAACCCCGTAGTTTTACCATGATCATCATCTTCATCGTTACTCTTCGAATTCACAACCAATTTCACACCCGATAAAAACTCAGAAACCTTGTTTAAACTCGAATTCTTGTCCGGATCACCATCACTATTATCATCACCATCATTACTATTAAAATTATTATCCGTAAACGAATAAAATCGCTTGGTGATCGCGGATGACAAGCTGCTACTCTTCTCCAAAAAATACTTCCATGATGTCTCATTCTCGTCACAAACATTTCCAGACTCATTCATCGTAACTCCTGGTGGTGCCTCAGGCCTCGGAAGCTGCGAATTAGGTGGAATCAATACCTGAACCTCACCATAACAACTCTTGAATTTCTTTCCATCTTCATTTCCCTTGTTCTCATTCGTCGAAAAACGTTCATCCGAATCTTCAGAAGACGAGAAACTCAACTTCTCATCATTTTTGTCGCGATAATCCTCAGCTGAATCATCATCAGAACAACTATCAACTTGATCATATATATTTTCCGAAAAATTATCTTCCTCGTAAAATCTCCTGTAAACTTTCTCCGTCTTATCGCTACCACTAAATTTACTGTCCGATTTTTGATTTATAGAACGAACCGAAAAATCGTCGTCAAGAGGTACGATTTTAGCATCACTAGAGGTGTGTGCAGCAGAAACAGAGCTGGCAGCTCCTCTATTAGAAAATTTCATTTGTGTCATGATAAAATATTTGTGAAATTTGTGGAGGATGTTAAGGTAGAAGGCATGAAAGAGTCAGAGAGCGAAGGAAAGTTAAGATCGAGAAATGTAACAGAAATAATCGGAAAGGCAGTTATAGTTACTATTAATTAATTTATTTATTTATAGTACCAGAACTAGTAAACATATCTTATCTTGTTTAGTAACTAACGTCTATCCTTAATAACATCACCTCAAATATATTATAAATTTCAATAATTAAATTATTATTATTTTCTAAAATTTTATATGACTAATATAATTTATAACCTTATAATCGAGTACATGCTCTAAGAAATTATATGAATTAAACAATCGAAATTAGGCCTAAGTCATTAACCATTTGAGTTACTACGAAGCTCGTTACGACGGGACAATATAAGATATGTCACGTGTGATGGGTGCGAAGACGGACAGGAAGCTCAGTCAGCAGCAGCAAATGACAAAAATTCATAGTTGCCGGCTTTGATTCCACGTCACTACGTCTTCCTTGCCAAGAACAGCTACACACCATAAATTTTATTGAAAATTAAAAAAGATAGAGATAATTACAAGAAACAAGAATATCAACTTGATACGATTGAGTCATGCTCCATGCCAAACATAGCACCAGGGTCAATGATAAATTGATAATATTTGACGCCTCGGGTCAAATTTTGTATTTTGAATGCAGTAATAATTAAGTTAACACAATTTCTGAGGGTCTTATACTTGTTGGAATTATTCTATTTCTAAGCGTGATCACATTGTTACTAACTCGTTTTGACGTTTATTGGTCAAAAAATGAACAATTATAGGTCTGGTTTCGTCATTGTACATTAGTTAATTTGACAAGGTTCATGCATTTTTGTTAGAAAATTACAGGAACTGCATGCCTCCGAATACTATTTTTTTAGTTGGTAGTTGGTGAAGCCTTTCAATTTTTAATTAATCTTATTCTGTTCTTTTTTAAACATATTAAACTTATTACTTTAATATCTCTAACTTAGAGATATAAATTTTAAAAGAAAAATTATTTGATTGTGATTCATTTTATATAGGATTTAATATAAATATGAAAAATTACACTGACACATATTAAGAACTGGATGGGCAATGTTTTGTACACAGGAGAAACTTAGGCCCATATTGATTAACATTTTTAAACATGACAATCTCTGACTACTTGTAGTCTGACAAGCCCAAATAAAAGCCCACTACAAAGATCTGTGCTATTTGATAGTACAAAATGACCAGGCTCGTTTCTTTATTTGGGTCAAGAGACTGAAATTTCTTTAAAGGTCCATTAGTTTCGATCATTTTATTGTTGAAATTGTTGTTAACGTAGTGTACCTGTGTATGCATCATTTCATTTACATAAAAATATTCAAAAATGACTCAAATTTACAAGAATTTATGGGTCTGTTTGGACTTATTGAGTACGGTTTGTGTGCCTAACTTATAAGTCGGATTTTCAACTTATTAACTGATAAAGTTAAATATTAGTAATGACGTACTTTTTTCAATTTATTTTGATTTTTTGCGTTTTTATTAACTTCAATTTTAAAAAATATATTTTTAAATGTTAATCTAATCTAAAATTCATGAAATAATATGATTATATTTAAAAATTATTTATTTTGATTTAATAAATTAAAAAAAAAAATTGACATATAAGTGAAATTATCTAAACACTTATATAACTTATAAATATTTATTAACTTATCACTTATAAATTACGTATTTATTTAAAATCATAAATTATATATTTTAAGATTTCCCAAATGGACACTATATTTATTGTTTGTGCTTGGATACGTACGAGAAAAAAGGGAAAGTAAACTTAAGTCAGAGAATATTCATCATCAAACTGGATATCCAAAAACAGAAGTATAGCAAGTGAATAAAATAAGGGATTATTTTATTTTTAAGATGCATTTCTTAATTTACTTTTTCTATATAATGACCCTTTTATTTAATAAAATTAAACATGGTGGAAGGCATCAATGAGATACAATTGAAACCACAGATAAAAGTTGCAATTGCAACCACATGCTAGTAATCAATATATTCTTTTATTAATGCCATATCGAAAAAGAATGGACAATGCAATAACAATCAATTAAAATAACAATCAATTAAATCTAAGGTTAACATCTAAATCAATTCTGCTGTTAGTACTTAAGAGGTGACACGTAAGAAATTATCTTCTTATCTGTCTGCCAAACAATTTTTACCAAATAAAATGGTTCATCAATCATAACTCTCTTAATTATTTTAGTTATTTTCCGAAAACAGTATTGTAAAAGTCGAAGATTAATTAATTAATCGTTGTTCGGTGAAAAAGTAAATTTATTAAACAAAAATCGGATAAAAATCATTTTAATAAAAATTGGTCAATAATCAGACTAATCAAATTGGGCTAATCTATCAAAAATCAGCCTCATTGATAAAAAAATTAAAAATATATAAAAATAAATTTGAAAAGTATATATTTGTTAAAAAAAATTTTAAAAAAAATTATTCGTGTATGTATAATAACTATTTTAAATGGTTAAATAATAAACTTTCTTAATTTTTTATATCAAATTGACCTCAATTCATAAGTTAGATCTTAAAATTTATATTTACTTTAACAATATTATATATTTTAAATTTATTTGTTTATATATATATAATAATTATATATAATAAAATAAAAAAATTACATATATTAATATTTATATTTAAAATAAATAAAAATTAGTTCCGGTTAATGATGGTATCATGAATCCGTGAACAAGGAAAGTATTATCATATCCGTATCCGTGAGTAACGTACTCTACGTCTCTACGAACATCTCATCTTAAAAAATAATAAATTGTCAGAAAGTTTCAGCATTTTCAGGTTTGAAACTTGGTTTTAACCCTTTAGTCAAAGTATTAAGCAAAATAAATATATAGTATTTATTTTGTCCCAATTTTTCATCGTTTTTTCGTCAACTTGACCCAATTATAATTGAAAAATTATATAAAAAAATATTCAAAAATAATTATAAAATTATATCACGAAAAAGACATGTATTTTAATTTAATATCAACTTTTTAATTTTTTTTAATCAACAAAATATTTGGTGCAGTAGTTGAGTTCGTTGCCCCCTTATGAAAAGTTATGAGTTTGACTCCTAAAAAATGCGCGTGTGATTAATTATAAAATCGAATATTTAAATTTTTAATTAATAAAAATTGATATTTAATTTACGTTCAAATTTATAAAAAAATAATAAAAAAACAAAAAAAAAATGTGGCGGTAGTAAAAAATAACTTTCCTAGTCAAAGACTCTCACGTACACGTTAATACCCACTCCTTTGACTATAGTTGCTTGCACTTGCCTAAATTTTCCATAAATTTCATACATGTACTTTCTTTAAAAAGACTAGCCTAAATTTTCCATAAATGTCGTATACTGTACTTTCTTTGGAAAGACCAATCCTAGATTTCCTGTTCTTACATCTCTCCTCATTAAACTCAACTTAACTAAAGCCTTGTTTTGACTATAAGGAATAAATACTTGATGTCTTATGTCATCACCATTACCCTTTTTATACACACACATAGATAAACAAATGCTGTAGCACATTATGTGATCAAGAGTCATACAAGTCATTGTCACCCCTAAACTTCCGAGCCTACATAACCAACTTTTCAGCTAATTTTACCCATCTTTCTCTCCTTTTTTCAGGTCAGTTTTGCTTTCATATTTTTACAAGCCACATTTGATCATTTACTCTAAAGGTGCAATCTTTATGTTTATTTACTCTAAAGTTGCAATCTTTTTGTTCATTTGATTATATTAGGCCACTTTTGTGTGTAATTTTTGTTTGATCTTGGTACTATTTGATCAGTTTTTGTAGTTTTCTATACATTTTAGTTTGTTTGATGAGATGGGGAGGCTTGAAATTTTGGTAATCTTGATTCTTGGTGGGATTTCTTTAGAAGCTCAGGTTTTGAATGCTCAAAAGCTTACTTGTGATTCTAATGATTTCAAGGCATTGGCAAGTTTTCTTGATCATTTAGATTCTAGAATTGATGAGTGGAAATTGGGTAAAAATTCATCTGTTTACTCAAATTGTTGTGATTGGGTAGGTATTACTTGTATGTCTTCATTGTCTCTTGGATTAAGTGATGAGTTTGAGTCTGGTAGAGTTGTTAAGTTGGATTTAAGTAATAGAAGATTGAGAGGTAATCTGTCTGAATCAGTAGGGAGTTTAGACCAGCTAAAAACCCTTAATCTGTCTCATAATTTCTTCCGGGACTCGATACCAGTGTCATTATTACTTTTGTCAAATTTGGAAATTTTGGACTTGAGCAAGAATGGATTTTCTGGGGTGTTTTCAGTTAGTGTAAACCTACCTAAAATTAATGTTTTTGACGTTTCTGAAAATGGCTTTCGAGGTTTGGTTCCAGCTGGTATTTGTAACAACTCACCTTTAGTTCGGAGAATTAATCTAGCAGTGAACTATTTTAATGGTAGTATTCCACTAGAACTTGGGAACTGTAGTTCACTGGAGCATCTTAGCCTGGCTTCAAACACTCTCTCAGGGACAATACTCGAAGATTTATTTAGGTTACAGAATTTGTCTCTCTTGAATCTTCAAGAAAATAGGCTCTCCGGCCAGCTGAGCAACAACATTGGCAATCTTTCTAATCTTGTTCGGTTAGATGTTTCTTACAATCAGTTATCAGGAAGTATACCAGATGTTTTCCATACATTAAACAAGCTAGAAAATCTTTTGGCTAGATCAAACAATTTTACTGGTAAAATACCTTACTCTTTGACGAATTCTCATAGTGTTGTTTCTCTCAGTTTAAGAAATAATTCATTGAATGGTCGGATTGAGATTAATTGTTCTGCAATGCTTAAGCTTGTATCACTTGATTTGGGTTCTAACCAGTTTCACGGATCCATTCCTGATAACTTACCCTCCTGTCCAAAGTTGACAACTATAAACTTGTCTAAAATAAATTTCAGAAGCCAAGTCCCAGAAAGTTTTAAGAACTTTACTAGCCTATCCTATCTTTCACTTTCAAATTCTAGCATCCATAACATATCAGCTGCTCTCCGAATTCTACAGAATTGCAGGAACTTGAAAATTTTGGTCCTTACCTTGAATTTTCATAAAGAGAAATTGCCATCTGTTCCTAGTCTACACTTTAAATCGCTTAATGCTCTGGTTATTGCCAATTGTAAACTTACTGGAACCATCCCGCAGTGGTTGATTCGTTCCACACAATTGCAATTGTTGGATCTGTCCTGGAATCAATTAGAAGGAACGATTCCATCTTGGTTTGGTAGCTTCCAGTTTCTCTTTTACTTGGACTTATCAAATAATTCTTTATCTGGGGAGCTTCCTCAAAACCTTACTTCGTTAGAAAGTCTTAGTTTCCGGAATATCTCATTGGAAGAGCCTTCGCCAGATTTTCCCTTCTTCATGAAAAGAAATTTAAGTGCCAGGGTATTGCAGTATAATAAAATTTGGAGCTTTCCACCAAAGCTGGACCTTAGTAATAATTTTCTCCAGGGACACATATGGCCGGAGTTTGGGAATCTGAAGAAGCTACATGTATTGGACTTAAAATATAACAACTTGTCAGGAGGCATTCCTGTTACTTTGTCAGGTATGACTAGCTTGGAGACCTTGGATCTGTCATACAACAGTCTGTCGGGTGAAATACCATCTTCTTTGGTGCGTCTCTGTTTTCTGTCAAATTTTAACGTCGCAAACAATAATCTGAGTGGCAGAATACCAACTGAAGGCCAGTTCCCAACCTTTCCGAACTCGAGTTTTGAGGGAAACCAATGGTTATGCGGGGAACATGTTTCCCCCTGTCAAATTGCTGTTAATGTTCCTAGTAGATCAGGTATGAAATCAAAGAGAAGGAACGGAACTATTATTGCAATGGCTGTTGGTGTTGGTTTTGGAACAATTTTTCTTGTTTATTTCATTTACTTGATTGTTCTGAGGAAAACCATTTCAGAAGATATCGATGCTGAGGTTACTGAGAACAGAGATCGCTCGAAAGAAGTTGAGTCGAGATTACTTGTACTTTTCCAAATTCAGGATAATAATAAAGAGATATCACTAAATGACATTCTGAAATCAACCAACAGTTTTGATCAATCGAACATCATAGGTTGTGGAGGTTTTGGTCTGGTATACAAGGGCACCTTTCCCAATGGTAAAAAGATTGCAATAAAACGGCTATCTGGTGATACTGGTCAGATGGATAGAGAATTTCAGGCTGAAGTTGAAACACTTTCAAGAGCTCGGCATCCAAACCTTGTCCAGCTTGAGGGTTATTGCAATTATCATAATGATAGACTCTTAATATACACTTACATGGAGAACAGTAGCTTGGATTACTGGTTGCATGAGAAAGTGGATGGACCTTCTTTACTAGAATGGGATGCCAGGCTTCAAATTGCTCAGGGAGCAGCAAAAGGGCTTGCTTACTTGCACCAATCTTGCGAGCCTCACATCCTCCATCGTGATATTAAGTCCAGTAACATTCTTCTAGATGAGAAGTTTGTAGCTCACTTGGCTGATTTTGGCCTTGCAAGGCTTGTACTTAATTATGACAGTCATGTGTCCACGGATCTTGTCGGGACTCTAGGCTATATTCCTCCAGAATATGGCCAAGCTTCAGTTGCAACATACAAAGGGGATGTGTACAGTTTTGGGGTAGTTCTTCTAGAGCTCCTTACTGGTAGGCGACCCATGGATATGTGTAAACCGAGAGGAAGACGGGACCTGATTTCCTGGGTTTTTCAAATGAAAAGGGATAGAAGGGAAAGTGAGGTTTTTGATCCATTAATTTATGATAAAGAACATGCAGATGAGTTATTGGTAGTCCTTGAGATAGCTTGCTTATGCTTAAGCGAAAACCCTAAATCAAGGCCTTCTACTCAGCAATTAGTTTCCTGGCTCGACAACTTTGATGTCAACGTCTAGCTTGAGCTTAACTCTGTGAATAACGCGAGATCACCTAAATCACTACATCCAGTATGTTTAGTAATCTACTTTATGCTGCATTATCTTGCACAAGTTGTAAATTACTAGAAAATCTTGGCCATAGTGATGTATATATCTACAGCAGAAAGACTGAAGTGTAAACAGCAAACAGGTATCTCATTACATTCAAATTATGCCTGTGACTCTCTCATACATGTAAAAAGTGATCTTATTCTAATTTTCATTAGTAGTTTTGCAGTTGTGGAGCATTTATAAAGTTTTTGTTTATGATGAAATCTCCTCTCAATAGTATTGTAGTTTGCTTTTCCTTCTTTTGTTGTTGCTTTTAGCATAATCATGATTAGCATAAATCGTAATCATGATTTAAATCGAGTGTTCGCATAGAGAATATAAATAGAGGCATTAGAGGCACACACACCACATCCCAGCTCTCAAGAGACTTGAACTATTCTTTTCGAGTTTTCTTAGTAAGTGGAGGATGAAGCTAACTTCTGGCTTAGAGCGAGTCCATCAGTATCTTAACTAGTTCCTTTAAAAATGTTTTCGAAACATGTGGTTGAAGTAGAAACAAGCACCACCAGAACCCGCACCATGTACAATGTTTAGTAGCAAATTTTGAGCATATGCTACATTCTTGAAACTGTGCTTCATTTGAATTTTGATTCTACTTTATAATTGACATAAGACCGATTTGCGTTTTACAAATGGCGGGGGTATTCGTATATACCACCAATTAAAACACGATATTTGACAATAATAGATTATTTTGAATTTTTTGTTAAAATTCGTTAAAATTTTAATTTACAAATGTTTTTCCATGCAAAAGGGTAAACTGCCTATAAAAAGTGTAATAAGGAAGGACAAAGATTATAGTGTATCTAAATTATGATTACAAATTTCGTAAAAATCGGAATAAATGGGTTGAGTTATAGATAAGTAATTTGTTGGCAATTTTTGAAAAATTGAACTAATAATTTATCAATAGTGATCCAAAAATGTAAATTTGGATGACCAACTGATCCAAATTTCTGACCAGCTCTAACAGTGTGATTCAAATATTTGATCTAAATTACTTTTTACATATAATAATATATAAATATCATATTAAGCAATTTTATCTTAAATTTATCATTTAATCATTATTAACAATTTATTTAACATTTCATAAATTAATTAAATCAAAAAAATTAATACACATAAAAATATTAAAATTATGCACTTAATTCACGAAAAACACATTTATTGCAATAATTAACATACAAAATATCATTGTAACAAACTAATTTTCCAAATTAGTATATTCTTCTCACAAATGCTCAAATAATGCATCTCTAAGTACAATATATGTCTCTTTATTTTTTATTTTTAAATTTTAATGAAATTATGTTTTCTCATTATTTTAAGTTTTATTTTAAAAATAAATTTTGTTAACTATTAATTATATTCTATTATTAATTATATAATTAAATAATCAAAAATCAATTTAAAATTTTGTAAACTACAAATAACAAACCATTATTTTATATTAAATCAAGTGATCCAAATTTGGATCAGTAAACAGTAGTGATCAAATTTGGATAACTATTTGGATAACTGTTAGAATGAAATTTGGGGTAATTTATCCCAAATTTAAATCTTTGAATCACTGTTGAATTTGTCCTAACAATTTATTAAATTAATTAAATATTTTTGACCAATTTATCGATGAGACAATGACTTTCGGCCGCATCTGTAAACATCAATTAAAAATGATGATTTAAATATGCTGGATGACCGTTGTAAACAATTTGTTGGTACTATAAAAATGGCCCCTTCTCTTACGTGCAGCACTTGAGTGGAGTCTCAATCTAAACACTCCGTTATCTGGAGGAGGAGAGTATCGTAATCAAACAGTCAAACTTACTAGACAAACATACATGTGGCTGAATAATATGAGGAAGCAAACCATGTTTGAGATATATATAGACGAGATACACCGGCCGCAATATTTTATTGCGACGGATGAGTGCACCCGCAATAAAATAATGCGGCTGCTGTATCCTATACAACGATGGCTGGAATCAGTTCCCTACTTGGGAAATTATAAATAGATTATGGAGACCCATGAGTCCGGCTGGGTTTAAAGAGAGGGGTGGGGCTTGAACTAGACAACCGAACTACTTTCTGGTCTCACTTTTGTCCCTTTCGATTTCACATTATTAACTCACATACAAACATACATATTTTTATAAATGCTTCATGCATTATTATATGGAGATAAATGATTTTTTTTTGTGATTTTACCTCTAAGTATGGTAGTAATTAATGGTTATGTATTTACAACCAAAAAAATTAGGTACCGGAAATGTATGCACCTTCGAGATCGAGCTACTTGTATAAGCTACCAAAATGGTTCTCACTATTGTTTTCAAACGTCAATGTATAAATTGTATTTGGTAATTTTCTAATAATATTGGTAATTTTTTGATAATTCGTGTATATATACATGTTGTTTATAAATTAAAACGTAACATATATCATGTCTTGTAAAAAAAAAATTAAGAATAGACGGGAGATAATTGGTGCTACTCACAAGTCATATCGAATATAAGAGCATATGCACCCATCGGGGGCATCAATTCATCAATTGAATCGATGGAGTTGGTTACTATTCATACTAAATTCACTTTTTTCCTTAGTTTTTATACACCCACATAACTCCATCAATTCATCAATTACTATTCATTAAATAAATAATTATACTATATATCATAAATTTAATTTCATCTCTATTATTTAATGGTCCCACAAATAATATCCAATAATATATTGTTGGATAATTTTAGATTTTTGATAAGATTGTGGATAAATTTAAATTTTTGATAAGATTTTCGTTGAATCACATTATGACACGTGTCTTGATCTAGATTTATAGATTGAAAATTGTCTATAAATAATATCATGATCTTCATATTATAGTCATCTCAAAATCACTACAAATCTTTGCAATAATGAATTCATTAAAAAGATTATTGAGTCAAAGACAACAACACAGTCAAGAAGAGACTGAAATTATGAATACCATGGTGACTGAATCGGCGATGATGATGGAGTTCATCAATACTCCAGATGAACAACAAGGACGGAGCTCACGACCTGGAAAATCTTCTAATCATCCCAGAGAAAGGCTATCGAGAGGAAAAAATCTCATGGAAGATTATTTCGTTGATCGTCCAATATTCAATGAAGATGATTTTCGTCGAAGGTATAGAATGCGCCCTCATGTTTTTAATCGCATCATGACAGCTCTTTGCACTCAAGATTCCTATTGACATCAAAAAACAGATGCAATTGGATTATTGAGGTTGCTACCACAACAAAAAATGACTGCTGCACTACGAATGCTAGCTTACGGTGCAGCAGCTGATCAGTGTGCCGAAATATGTCGAATGGGAGGATCAACCACACTTGAGTGTATGAAAAAATTCTGTCAACAAGTGGAAGGGCTCTTTGGTCAAGAGTACCTTCGTGCTCCGACACCAACAGATTTACGAAGGCTTCTAACAAGGGGCGAACAAAGAGGATTTCCAGGTATGATTGGAAGTATCGATTGTATGCACTGGGAGTGGAAGAATTGTCCAAGCGGGTGGGGAGGGGCTTATAGTGGTCGAAAAGGACGACCTACTATTATTATAGAGGCAGTCGCTTCTTATGACACTTGGATCTGGCACGCTTTTTTTGGTGTGCCTGGAGCTCAAAATGATATTAATGTTCTAGGTCAGTCTCATGTATTTGATAAAGTCATCGCAGGAAATAGTCCAACGGTGGTGTTTCACGTCAATGGAAAAAGATACAACAATGCGTATTATCTTGCTGATGGAATTTATCCGAGGTATTCAACATTTGTAAAAACTATATCAAATCCTGCCACTCAATCACAAAAATTATTTGCTAAGAAACAGGAGGCATATCGCAAAGATGTGGAGAGGTGTTTTGGTATCTTGCAATCTCGATGGGCTATTCTTCGTCATGGTGCTCGGATGCATAAGCGTTCCACACTTAGAAGCATCATGATGACTTGCATCATATTGCATAACATGATAGTCGAGGATGAATTCGTGGAAGAAGATTTTGTAGAGCCGGTAGAAGAAGATTTAATGAATCCAGTAGCATCACAAGTTTATGATGGGCCAGTAGATAGTAATGGAGTTCGAATTCCTTTTGCACCAGTACAAAGAAATGGAAGAAATCAACAAGCATTTTGGGATCGTATTGAGAACTTGGAATCAGCTTATATCCATACAATGCTTCAAAATGATTTGGTGGAGCACAACTGGGCAATAGAAGCTAATTAATAGTTTTCAATTTATTATCTCTTAAAATGTACGACTTGATAATTTAAATAAATTTATTTTATTGAATTCAAAAGTAGCAAACAAAATTAAAATTAAAAAACATAGAACATAAATGAATTAAAAACATAATAGCTAAATCTAATCATAAAAATCATCATCAAAGCGAGGAACATAAGCACTGCCATTAGTAGTCTCATTCACTTGTTCCATGATCTCAGCCTTCTTTCTTTTAAACCATTTTTTCGTATTAGGGGTCATTTGGCTAGTATCCATTGTCATGATCTTTGTTTGCTCCCTTAATTCTTCAATAGCCTCGTGTTTTGCCAATCTTGCTTCTTTCCGTTCCTCAAGTGCATCAAGTCTTGCCTGCCTTGCTTCTTTTCGTTTCTCAAGTTCTAACATCTCTCTCGACATTTGAAGGGTTTCCTCGTCTTTTTTGATGCTGGCCTCCACTAGTTGTTTTTGGTGACATTGCATATTATTGAAAATAGCTATAGACATCTCTTCTTTTTCGGTCATACGTTGCTTTCCTTTCTTTTTTGCATGTTTGGACGCCTTTACTCCCATCGGTCTAACTGGACTAGAAGGACTTTCTGTTTCTCGATTAAACTCTGGAGTCGTGAAACCTTCTTCATCAACGCAATCATCACTATTCAAATTGATTGGTGGTGAATCCATTTGTGTTGGAAAATTTCGTTGAAATGGAGGAGAAGTAGTGGGAACGTCTATAAATTGAGGATGTGCCGCAACTGCTTCATAACATTCCCATTTGTCAAATGTCTTATTCATTTCCTTAAAATATAGTCCTTGAGCCCGAGTTATCTAAAAAAATAACAAATTTTGGATACTAAGTTATCACATAAATAATATAAAAGCGTATTTAATATATATATAATTATAATTTACCTCATCTACCAAATTGGTTCCGCTTGCACTATATCTACTAGCTTGATTTTTTGCACATTGCCATTTTTTTAGTACTCTCTTCAATGGTGTCCAATGCGAGTCAAGAACAACTTTTGAACGAGGTTCGGCATGAGGATTCTCTGGAGTGCCACACCAATTTTTTGCATAATCGTCGTGAATTCGTCCCCATAAATTATTTTTGTTCGAATATCGACCGGTGATCGGATCAACAGATTGTCGAGCCCACGAAACACATAATTGTAATTCTTCGGAAGGGAGCCAATTAGTACTCATTATATATATATATATATGAAAGAAAAAAAATGAGATTGAGAAGGTAAGAATGTAGGTATTGTAAAATTTTATGTAAGAAATGAACACAAAAAACTGATATTTATAAATAGAAATATGACCGTTTTATATATTATAGCTCTTATACAGTACATATAAATTAGACTGTTATACAGTACATAAGCTGTTGCAATGCATGGAAAATAATAAAATTGTGGGCCCTATCAAATTGATGCCCGTTATCAACTCATTTGAAAATCAAACTTTAAGTCGCTGAACTGCTGAAACTTTAATAATTAATGGCCTTAAAAATGGACCGGTGCATGCTTTTTTTTTTCCTGCCCATTAATAATGCAGCTGAATCAACTAAAAAAACCCGCGGTGCATATGCTCTACCAGCTCTCAAACAATAAATATTTAAATGTAATTGTAGTACTAAAACAAAAGTAAATTGCCAATGGTGTATTGCAATTTGCAAATTAATTTTTTTAACACTCTGTTACACACCGGATGCCTGTAAACTAGCCTAGTACAGTTACACTCATCACTTTCAATAATTCAGTTCAACCCACCAGTACTATGTGCACTTCTGTGTGAGAGAGAGACATGTCTGAATTTATCAAAGCATTGTAATGTACTATCACCTTTCTTTACTGTCAGAGCCAAAAAAATACAGAACAAGATTATTGCTGATATAGGGCAAATATACATGGATTATGAAAGAATCTACAAGAAACCTCTGCATCATCATCAGCAAGTAGGTTTTGTCTTGACCCTTCACTTTTCCCAATGCCATTATCAAGAAACTTATAATAACATTTGTTTTTTCATTTTTTATTTAAGATATTGCTTCAAGACTAGATTTTTATTGTTCTTTTCTGCAAAATATCAAAACTTGATGTTTTTTAGAATGACCTTTTTCACTGAAATGCTGTTTTGAGCTATCTTTTAGGTTATATCTCATTTTATTTTGTTGGGGTTTTAAATTTTCTTGAAAAAGATTTGATAAGTAATTTTCAGGGAAGTGGAGGGGGATTGTCTCCTGGGAAGTTGAGGAGTATGTTGATGGGAGTTGAGAAGATGAGAAAACAAGGAAGGCCTCAAGAAGATGAAGAAATGGATTCTACTTTTGACTTGAGATCTCAAGATTTTGAGATCCATGACAATGGTATTTACACACACAAGTACACACACATAAATATTATGTTTTTGTGATTTCTGGATTGTTAACTTTGTGAAATAATGGTAATTAAGTGTTTTTGTTTGATGTATATGGCTTGATATAAGTGGAAAGTGTGTTGGTGTCAATGAGATTTTTGTTTCTTTGGTTGGCTGTTGGGAGAAAGGTGAAAGTAAGTTGAGATAATGTTAGTTGTTTGACTAAGGAGAGCTAGAAAATGCGAATGAAATTGAGAAGAATGAAGTAAAGTTATTTTCGAGTTTGGGATTAATAAACAAAATAGAGTTACTTTTTTGTGTTTAGGGAGCTAGGTACCTTAAGTTGAATTTTCTTGCTTGATTAGTTAGGTTAGTTAAAATTAGAAATTTATTTGATAATGGTGTTTGTTTGATTTGAAGATAGTAGTTCATATCTGATATTTTCTCAGAACAAAAATGTGCCTTGATAAAAAAAATCAGAGAGATATTTTTTTGTAACCTTTAAAAGGTTAGTTTGTTGTTTAGAAATCATACCGAACAGACCCAATATATTCTCGAAAGTAGGGCCTCAGATTATGCATACTGTACCCGAGCTGTTCCTGTAAAGACCCCAACTTTTAAAAAGAATGACTAGGCTAGCTATGAAGGATGTTGAGAAGTTATCTAAAATTCTGAAAGTCTTGAGATGCCAGAATAAAGCATTCAAAGACATGAACTGGTTGGTTTTATTTGTTATATGTTTTGCATACTAGTAGTGATTGTCGTGTTTATATGACCAGGTGATTGCTGTTCGGAGAATTTCAAAGATGTAGATGTTGTGTGTGTTCTTCCTCAATGTTCAACTTCTAGTACAGCTGACCCATTGGCTATGGAAATGGTCAGCGAACATACATTGAAGAATCGACCTTTTTCTAATTCAAGAATTAAGTCTCAAGACGACATCTCCTTAGATTATGACAGTGGCATTGACAGTGTAACTACACCATCGTCAGTTTTTGAGTTTCAGAAGGCAGAGCGAGGACTACAAAGAGCGGGTCTTGCACCTTTTTCCAAACCAGCACCTTCAAAATGGGATGATGCCCAGAAATGGATAGCAAGCCCAACATCCAACCGGACTAAGAATGGGCAGCCTCATGGGCTGCAGGGTGGAGTAGGATTGAGGAAAAATAATCAGTTCGGCTATGGAAGCAGACAAACATCGATGAAAGTTGTTGTTGAAGTTCCGGACCAGACATTGATTTCTTGCGAAGAAGCAGATACCAAGAAGATGGAACTGAGCCAGGGAAGCAGGGAAACTGGAGGGCCAAAGCTTGTCCCGTGGGAGGGTGATCCATAT
Organism: Apium graveolens; assembly: GCF_009905375.1. NCBI lineage: Eukaryota > Viridiplantae > Streptophyta > Magnoliopsida > Apiales > Apiaceae > Apium > Apium graveolens. The sequence continues at coordinate 201,987,612 of NC_133647.1, forward strand.
TCAAGTACCAACTCCTATAAGAACACAATTGAAAATTGTGTCAAAGAATCAGCAAGTAAGACTATAGTTAGTGTTTTACGATGGCAATATTAAACTGTTGTCTTGGTATTTTATTTTTTTAGGCAAGAAGGAGATTAAATTACTTTGAACGGTGATTCTTAGTCTTGGTAACTGTTTTTCAAAACTACTTATAACAAAATCTACGGTCATTGTAAAGTTGTGTAATGTATGGCACGGAGAACTGAAACACAAATATAGTTAGTTTGACACAGCAGGGCACATTTCATGCAGTCATCACTAAACATGCCTGGTCAAACAAACTTGATTATTGTAGGAAAAAATGTTAAATTTTTTAATATGCAGACTGTTCTGTATAAATTTATTCTTCTTCTTTACATGAGTATTCTGTTATATCAGTTCAGTGGATTACTACTAGACTTCATCCTTATTGTATAAACTTTGAGCCTACAATATCTAGAGGAAGTATATAATTAAAAAGGCTTATAAAGTAACATAGATAGTTGGGTAACAATCTCCCATATGCATCGACTTAAAACTTGACTTTTATAGGCTATATTAGTGGTGTGATAGATGCTATGTAATAGAGTATAAGATATCTCAATTCTTGCATTTTCACTTGTGAATGGCTGTGTTCACTTTTGTGTCAGAGGAGTAATTTTCGTTGTGGCTTTAGATATATGAAAATACTTGCTGACGTTCATAAAATTGAAGTTTAACTTGTAATTTATGCAGTTAATCTGAGCCAGCATGCTCCATCTATGTCTATTAATAGCGCAACAGCAATTATTCCACCCCCTTCAAGTGCTAGGTCAGTATCAATGAGAGATATGGGTACAGAAATGACTCCTATTGCAAGCCAAGAGCCTTCAAGGACCGGAACTCCATTAAGGGCAACAACACCTATACGTAGTCCAACCTCTTCACAACCTTCAAGTCCAAGTAGAGCTTCATTAAGTCCCCATCATCCCAATAGTGTGTCAGATTGCAATAGAAGGGAATTGTCCGTGAAGGAGATGCAGATGAAAACGAGGAGGGAGATTATGCTTCTTGGAACTCAGCTGGGTAAGATGAATATTGCGGCCTGGGCTAGCAAAGAAGAGGAAGATAATGCTGCTTCTACTTCACTAGAAACTCTTGGACAGGAGCAAGCTAAAAGTTTGATTGAGACGCGTGCAGCTGCTTGGGAGGAGGCGGAGAAAGCCAAGTGTATGGCCAGGTTGTTTATTGTAATCCTTTATTGGCTTTTGTACATATGAGATCTCTTTCGTGACATAATTTCAGACTACCGGTCCATAATTCTTTATTACAAAGCAGGGATTACTTTTTCATACCTCAGCCTACGGCATTCCTTGATATCGCAAATTCTTCCAACTTCTGGTCTTGGATTACCGTAAAAATCATTCAAGGGTTCTATTCGTTTCAGCCAAATACTATTGACCTTATCACCAAATTACTTTTGCAAAACTCTTAATACTATATTCCTATCCCTTGGAAACAGACATATACATGCATAGTTATACCTGCTTGACATTTCAGTGTTGGGAAGTTGCTGATGTTCATATTACTTTCACTTTCAGGTTCAAGCAGGAGGAGATCAAGATACATGCATGGGAAAACCATGAAAAGGCAAAGACTGAAGCTGAGATGAGAAAAATCGAGGTGAGGTGCATTCTTCGATACTAAACTCTGTATGATTGTGGTCAAACTTTAATGTTCTAATTAAGACTATTAGTCTTAAATGTTGAATTGCGGAAGAACTTGCATGTGGAGTTTGAATACTGATCTGTCTGAATTGTCTACATTTTGTGTAGATTTCATAACTGCCACTTTCCTCGTATAATGAGAAGTTGGAGAAGTTGGCCGCTGATTTTTTTATGCACAATAATAAGAAAAAATTTGGAAGAGATTACTATTTCCATGCAACGGTTGTGCTATCCATGTTTACAAGTATTTTATTGCGCGGCAACATGAAAGATATTTTACTTACGTAGATCTGCTCTCAAATCACTTACGTGTTTTTTGCTCAGTTACTTTTCTTGTTTTAGTAGTTCTAGTGTGATTGAAATGCTACGTCTACCGTCAGCTCTTTCTATTCAAGAAAAACTACACTAACCGGATGCTTCCGGGTGATAAAATTCCTTCATTTCTTTCAGGTAGAGGTGGAAAGAATGAGTAGTCAAGCACATGATAAGCTTATGAACAAGCTAGCTGCTGCAAGGCTTAAAGCTGAAGAGAAGCGGGCAGCAGCAGAATCCAAGAGAAACCGCCAAGCTGCAAAAACTGAAAAACAAGCAGATTATATTCGCAGAACAGGTCGCATACCTTCCTCGTTTTCTTGCTGTGGTTGGTGGCGCTCATAATTTTTTTATTATCACCTTCAGGCTAGCCAGTAATAACTCTGTATGCATGTATTTATTTATTGTCAATGTACTCGTATCCAAGTGTCGTAATATTTCTGTAGAAACTCAACCCACATCTTAAAATAAAAAATAATTTTTTTTTGGCATCTTATCGAGTCCACCCCTTCTTGGTTGCTATGTTGCCAGTAGAGCAATTGAATAAAAGATGTGATGCACAGAATTGTGATGAATGCACATATCTTTTGGCTTTGACATGATCTGAATTCTAGCAAGTAAATGGCACTACTAGCCCTAATTTATTGCATGAATAGAATCATCTACATTGCATGCCAAAATAGATCTCCTTTAGGCTATTGAAATCTAGGTCAATATCAGCGTGCAAGAATCCATAAAAAGTGGAGGGTTTTAAGCAACTCATTGGTCACTCGTTCACCAATGTTTGTATTATTAAGGAATTACCAATAGCGTTTAATTATTGTCAGACAATACTATAATGATTACAATATGAAGGAACAAATTGAGATTACAACATCATTAACTTTTTGATAATCTATTTGCTGTGTAGTCAAAATACCAAAGTGCGAGCTACCTTATCCTCCTCCATGCAATCTCTACGTATTTTTTTGACCTTTCTTTAGGAAATAGCCATCCAGAGAGATAGCTGATATAGACAACTATCACAAATGCTGTAACACTTCCTATTGCAAATGGAAGGCCAATAACGCTGTCCTCTCCATCACCTAACTTAGCTTGATTCTCTCTCGGTTTTTCTTCGGGTACAGATGAATGTGATGATGGTTCGTAGCCGAAAAGATTTTCATTTCCTGCAAAGCTCGAGTTGAGGAATGTTTGAAACTGACCTCCATTAGGGATATGGCCTGACAACTTGTTGAAAGCAACACTGAAAACCGAAAGAAAGCTTAGCTTTGCTAATGATGGTGGGATTTCTCCAATGAGTAAATTATAAGACAAGTCTAATTTCTCAAGGCTGGTTATGTTGGACAAAGTTTCTGGAATTTGCCCTGACAGACTGTTATTATTTAGAATCAACATCTGTAGCTGTTTGAGACTTCCAAATTCTGCTAGAATTGGTCCAGTGAGATAATTGGAGCTCAGGTCTAAACATGAAGGAAATCTATGAATCTGATTGTATTGAAGTGCTCTTGACCTTCTGTCATGACGAAAAAGGGATAGGTCTTCTGAGTTTTCACCTAGTTCTAGGATGTTATTCTGATGAATAAGGCTTTCTAGTGTTGTCAAGCCTTTCGGAATCCCTTCGGAAAGCATGTTTCTTGACAAATCCAAGTAAAAAAGAAGTTTCATCTCGCTGAATATATTTGGAATAGGTCCAGTTAACCGGTTCCACGAAAGATCTAAGAGTTGCAAGTTGGTGCAACTTTGCAGCCAGTTCGGTATCAAACCACTGAGTTCGCAGTTTGCTAGTACAAGAGTGCTGAGGCTGTTAAAATTCCGATCAATATTAGTGGGAATTTTTTCACCATGGAAATTGAGTGTAAGAACTACAAAGCTCAAGTTCTTACAATGCTGCAGGATATCTAGACTTGCTCTTAAGTTTACTAGGCTGCAATTGGATAGTGATAGATGAGAGAGGGAGGCAAAATCCTTAAAGCTTTCAGGTATCTCACCACTAAATTTGTTTCTTGAAAGGTTTAAAAAAGTTAGACGTTTGCAGGAAGAGAGATTCCCAGGAATCGGGCTATTGAATGAATTGGAAGCAAGTGCGAGGGAGGTTAAACTAACCATGGCAGAACAGTTAAGTACAATAGAACCGCTGAGAGAATTGTTGCGAATACTAAGTGAAGAGATACTTGGGGAGTTGGATAATGATGGTGGTAAAGAACCGCTAAATCTATTGGAACTTGCTGAAAATCGTTTGAGCTTCCGAAGGTTGTAGAAAGCATCTGGCAACGTCCCAAAAAAGCCATTTGAGGAGATGTCAAATTCGACTATACTAGAGAGGTTACCAACAGAAGGACTTAACAATCCAGCAAACAGGTTGTCCTGAAGAGTCAGTTGTCTCAAATTTGACAACTGGAACAGATCATTTGGCAAGTTTCCTTCAAAAAGGTTTGAACCAAGGGAAAGAACCTCTAGAAAGCTACAGTTTGCAATGATCGGAGGAATCTTGTCTGTGAATGAATTCATTGACAAATCCAAAACTTGCAACCTATTTGCAACTCCACATATGTCCATCTTAAATAAACCTTGTAGCAAGTTGTGGGATAAATCTAGGAACTTGAGGGAAGGCGAGCTTATTTCCATAGTTAGGTTTCCCTCTAAATTATTGGAACTCAGGTCGAGAACCTCTAGAAACTCAAGTCTGAAAAGTTCACGTGGTAGATAATCCGAGAAAAAATTATTGGAAAGATTAAGGACTCTCAAGTAATTCAGAGCAGCCAGGGATTTGTTAAGCGTACCTTTCAGTTTTTTACCTGGGAGTACCAGACCGACTACCCTCGTGAAATTTGAAACTTGTGAGACAAATTCACAAGTGACACCATCCCATGCACAACAATCAGCATCTGAATTGCTTCCCCAGCCTTCTATCCCGGACTCCAAGTCATCTAAGAATCCAAGGAGTGCTGTGAAGTCCTGTGCATGGCAGGTTAGATTGTTAGAAGATGTAGTTTCTGCTAGAAAACATAGACATAGAAAAAAGGATATCTCCAACTGGTGCCAGCTGCTTCTATTCTTGAGCAACATTAGGCCGAGTGCTGAAATATTTCAAATTTCAGAGGTTATGATCTTAGATGTGCAAATAGTTGACCAAAAATGAGGTGTGGAATACTCCCCTCCATTATTATACAAATGGTTTGACTTCTGAATGCATTTCCAACCAAGAGCTAAAATGCATATTTTTTGAGTCTTTATTTTTGAATAAGAATAAATATGCTTATCTTTATTCAAAACATATTAATTTTATTATGGTAAGTATAATGTTAATTTTGTTAATGTTATGAAAAGAAATACACATTTTGGAAATATTGGTTTATTTATTTTACTTGGATAAAATGTGGAACAAAATAAATGGGATGGAGAGCTATATTTCATTATTATGAAATTCTTTGTCATAGTTAGATATTGAAGAAGATCTTTCTAAATAGATTTGGCCATGAAACTAATGTATCAGGATAATGATGCAGCAATTAGAAGGGTTTTTGGGCTTTTTTGTGAATTATAATAGGTTCATTTTAATCTTTGCTGTTTGATAAGATGATTCTTTATAGTAGTTAGATATCGAATGTAATCTCTTCAAATAGGCTTAGATAACTAGACCTTACTCCAAATGCAATTTCATACTCCAAAAATCATGCTGAATACAATTTCTAACATTAACTGGAACAGAACTCCGGTCAAAAGTACGATCAGGGTACATATGCGACACATGAGCAAGTTCGTGTGCTAGCAAATTTGCAGACCGTTTTATAAAATACAACTTATAGTTGTTTGTCTCTCTTATTAACTCCCTACATTCTTCAATAACTTGTCCACAGGAGTTGTGCTTCTAATCATCTGGACTACCAGTATATTAATTCTAAATGCAACTTATATGTGGTACATCTACTAGTATCCAAGTGTCCTGATATCTCTTTAAAAACTCAATCCACATCTTGTAAAATAAAATTCTTTTGGGAATCTTACCAAGTCCGAACTTGCCAGAAGTGGATAAAAATGCGATCTCAGGCCACGATGGCTGGTAGCGCAACTGATAATCAAGTTGCAAAACATTTATGCATATAAACGAGATCTTTCCATCTTCTGATTTGATTGGTGCATTTTCTGGTTTTCCTTCAGGGGTGAACGAACAAAGATTTGATTTGTACACAGAAAGACCTTCATTCCCTGTAAAACTGGACTCTGGGAATGTAGAAAACTGACCTCCTGTGGGGATGTGTCCTGACAACTTATTGAAAGCAACACTAAATTTTGATAGAAAGCTGAGACTTTCCAGTGATGGGGGGTATTGTTTCGAACAGACTGTTATTTGACAAGTCCAATGTCTCCAAGCTGATAATGTTGGACAAAGATTCAGGAATATGACATGATTAATGGTTACTTTTTAGATTCAAAACATGACGCTGTTTGAGATTTCCAAATTCCTCCATGATTGTTCCTATTAGAAAATTGGAGCTCAGGTCTATAGTCGGGGGAAATCTTTGAATCTGATTGTATCGTAGCCCTCTTGCAGTGTTGCTCCTCTTGAAAAAATAAAAGTCTTTCGAAAGATCTTCTAATTTGACATTCTTATTAACTAGGCTTTCAAGCTTAGTCAAGCCTCTAGGAATCTCTTCAGAAAGCATGTTCCTTGATAAATCCAAGTAAAAAGAAGTTTCATCTTGCTCAAAAAGTTTGGAATAGGTCCGGTCAGCTGGTTCCATGAGAGATCCAAGAGTTGCAAGTTGGAACAACTTTGCAACCAGTTAGGTAAAGAACCAGAAAGTTGGCAATTTGCTATTACAAGAGTTGTGAGGCTGTTGAATTGCAGAAAATTATCAGCCGGCATTACTTCATTGTGGAAATTGAGGGTAAGAAATAAAACTTTAAAGTTCCTACAGTGCTGCAGAATTTCCAGAGTTGCTGAAGTTCTGCAGGCTACAGTTGGATAATGATTAGATAAGAGAGGGATGTAAGATTAGTAAAGCTTTCAGCTAACTGACCGCTAAAATTGTTCCTCGAAAGATCCATAGAAGTTAACTGGTTGCAGGAAGAGAGATTTTCGGGAAAGGGGCCACTGAATGAATTGGAACTGAGGGCAAGGGAGGTTAAACTAAGCATGGAAGAACAGTTGAGTGCAATGGAACCATTCAGAGGATTGTTACGAACATTGAGTGAGAAGATGCTAGGAGAGCCGGATAAAGGTGGTAAAGAACCGCTAAAATCTATTTGAATTGGCCGAGCATCTCTTGAGCTTTCGAAGGTTGTAGAAAGCATCAGGAAAAGTTCCAAAAAAGCCATTCGCAGAGATGTCAAATTCGACAATGTTGGAGAGTTTACCAATGATCGGACTCAAAAGTCCAGTAAACCTGTTACTCTGAACAGTCAATTGTCTCAACTTTGGCAACTGAAAGAGTTCTTCGGGCAAGTTTCCATCAAAGAGGTTTGAAGCAAGGGAGAGAACCTCTAGAAAGCTACACTTTCCAATGGTCGAAGAAATTTTGTATGTGAAATAGTTCATCGACAAATCCAAAACTTTCAACCTACTTGCAACTTTACATATGTCGTCATCAAATAAACCCTGTAGCAAGTTGTGGGACAAATCCAGGAACTTAAGAGAACGTAGGCTAATTTCCATAGTTAAATTTCCCTTAAAATCGTTGGAGCACAAGTCAAGAACCTCAAGAAACACCAAGCTGAAAAGTTCCAATGGTAGATAATCCCAGAAAAAATTATTGGAAAGCTCAAGGTTTCTCCTCAATTTGCTGCATGTTTTGAGGGTTGAACTCCCCTCCCAGTAGCAAAATGTTAGTGGAAGGGTGTGTGCCCCTTTGTGTGCTTACCTAATAGTGAACTCACGGATTACTTTGCCTGGTGGTTCGCGATCAGTGAGTCTTGGTGGTCCTAATGTGGTTTGTGACTGTGAGCATAGTATCTAGATCATTGTTGTCATCACTTCCAACAAACTAAAATTTTCCTTCAATTTTTAAGTTGAGATGGAACTTTAGCATCGGATATGACATTGGTTCTGCAATTGCAGGTATTGACACAATACAATGAGATAACTATGTGTGTAGTACTGTACATGTTCTGTTCGAAAATTCATTGATACAGTGTTGTAATTTTAAACAGAATAAATATTAACATCAAATTATGAGTTATAATGTGGCAACAAATAACGAATAATGGAAGTACGTAGAGAACTGTTGCGAGCACTTACTGAGAAAATGCTTGGAGAGCTGTTTAAAGAGGGTGGTAATTAACTTATATCGATTGGTCTTATAGAGATGCATATTTAGACTTTTAAATGACTAGTCTGCGAGGCAACAGTACTTGCTCTGCAACTCAGTGAATTTTACTTCCTTTTTCTATCTGTATTTTTAGATGATTAAAGATACTAAAAGTAGATATGATTTTTCCTTTACCTGTAATGATGATTAAAGATACTATTTCTGAATTGATAAGCAATGACAAAGTATGAAAGATAAGACATTAAGATACCAATTAACGAGCAAATACATAACAGAGGAACATTATTATATGTACCTTCTTGACTTGTAACATATAAAATTCAGCTGGAACCAAAGCTCTGTTATGAGATGCACAACTTTACACAAGGTTACCGCTTTAGGAAATCCCTCCAAGACTTGATAAAGTACGAAGAAGAGCAAAATCCAAAAAATCCAACCAAAAGGCCAGGTCCTATCCCTGCATAAAACCACCTGCGGTCATCATCTGAATCAGAATCGGAATGTGTTCCAACATAGTCAGGAACATTATGTGAATCTGTGTCACCAACGCAAGGCTTCAGGATAGGTCGGCCACAGAGCTGATCGTTGCCCACATAGATCGAAGGTTCGTTGAGGGTCTGAAGTTGGTTTCCGGTGGGTAATCTTCCTGATAAATCATTGAAGGAGAGGTTCAAGTGGCTTAAAAAGTTTAAATCCGATAGACTCTGTGGAATAGGACCATAAAGTTCATTTCTAGAGAAATCAAGAGATTCCGGTCTATCCAAATTCCCTATCCTGTCAGGGATTCTTCCATCTAGATGGTTACCTGCTAAGTTCAGATTTGATAAACCATGGAGATCCATTAACTCTTCTGGAATCTTTCCACTGATTTGGTTGTTTGATAAATCAACCGAAAACATAAACTTGAGTGTCGAGGTATATGTTTGCTCATATCCTTTTGCATCATATTTTACTGTTTCCCCAGTTCGAGTGGAGAAGCCTGTATAAGGATCACTGCTGCGACTAGTAATCATGGCAGTGAAGTTGCCGAAACAAGGAGGAATGTTTCCCATGATTTGATTTTGTGCCAAGTTTAAAACTTGAATTGATGCACGGTGGCAAAGCTGTATTGGGATTTTCCCATAAAAATTGTTAGACCGGAGTATTAAATACTTGAGAAAAGGTAATTTCCCTCCACTCCAAGTCTCCAACGGGGAAGATTGTCACTCAATCTGTTCTAACCCACATCAAGTACGACCAACTTTGTCAGATTTTGGAAGGACAAAGGTAGTTTCCCTTGAAATTTGTTGTCATGCAAGTTTAAAAATGCGAGATTCTCTAGATAACCCAAAGAAACAGGAATATTACCAGAAAGACTGTTATTCATCACATCAAAATCCATCAACTGTGTCAAGTTTCCTAAGCACAGGGGAAGCACTCCAGAAAAGTTATTACTGGAGAGAAATAAATAACGCAAGGACGTTAGATTGCATAAAATTGCAGGAAATTCACCTGAAAAACGATTATTTGAAAGCTGTAATTCATCCAAACCAGTTGGATCTGCTGAAATTAAGGACAGTTGTTCCCCGTGGATGTCATTGTTAGATAGATCAATCTCGGAGGCTTTAGACAGGAGACTCACAAACCAATCGACTGGAATGGTATCTGATATGCTCACATTTGACATCATAAAATGCCAAATCTGTCTTTGTGTTAGTAGCCACTGGGGAAATTTTGGTCCCACTATCATATCATTCATGTATATAACATGTAACTGAAACGGAGGAACCCATTTGGAACTAATATTTAACCCCAAGTTAGAATTTGAAGAAATATACAAGTCTGTCAGTCTCGCGAGGTTAACAAAGTGATGCTCCGATACAAAACCCTCCCATGAGTTATAATCAAGACCCAAAAAGTTTAGATTTGATAGTTCCTCAATGCATGTAGGAATGCTTCCACTGAATTGATTACGACCAATAACCAATAGTTCTAACTTTGACAGTTGACAAATTGTTTCCCCTACACGACCCTTCAATTCGTTGGAGCTTATAGAGAGGGATGAAAGATTGGTAAGATTGATCATCTCATCTGGAATTGAACCATGGAAATTATTTGAAGAAAGATCAAGTACAACTAAACGTGTCAAACTTCCAATAGATTCAGGAATCGAACCATTAAGATTGTTATGCGCAAGATTAAGATGTGAAAGACCACTATTGTTAAAAATCCATTCAGGAAAAGAACCTTTAAGTCTATTGTCACCGAGATCAAGGGAAACAAGTGATGTTAAATTAACAGAGGGGAGATTAAGAGGGACATCGTTAGGTAGGTAACAACGGAACAATTTAAGCACTGATAGGGAATTATGAAACATGTTGATAGCTTCAAACCAATCAGTTGCAGTTGAAAGATTAACGTAGGAGAGATCCAAGTGTTCTAACAACGGAAGCTTAGATAACCACCTCATGCTTTCGATACTTGACATATCATTATAACTTAAATCAAGGTACTGCAACTTTGAAAGGTTTCCTAGATGCTGCGGAACTAAACCTCTAAAATTTGCGGAAGAGAGGTCAAGATATGTTAGATCCTTGAAGGATCCAAAAAACTCTGGAAAAAGGCTTTCATCGAGACGGTTAAAACTCAAGTCTAAGTAAGTCAAGTATTTCAGATGAAGCAAAGAAGGAAGTATCTGATCACCTCTTAAATTACCATGTCCAAGATCAAGTTGAATGACATGGCCGGTTTTGTTGTTGCAAGCAATTCCATGCCATGCACAGCAATCATCTCCAACCCATGATGACAAGTAATTTGAGTCGTCGACGAGACTTTTCTTAAGGAGCAGCAAAGATTGTTGCTCACCCTTAATGCAACTCCCAATCTCTAAGAGCATCCATTATCTTTTTACAACTCCCTATCTTTGTGCCTATATACTCACTTTCTGACCACTTTCTATTTATCCATGACTCTAGTCAACCTCAATCCAGCTGCATCCAGCAGTCTTTTTCAAACCCATGCGCCTCATTGAGTCTCGGACCTTATTTGCATCATCCCATCTGTTGGAACTAGCATATGTGTTTGATAACAAAGCAAAAGTTCCTACTGTTACATCTTTGGTCTTAGAAAGAGACTGTCTGGTTCGCAGAATCATCTCCTCGCTCCCATAAATATTGCAAGCATTAAGTAATGCTCCCCAAATGGAACCATCAGCTTCCACAGGCATATCCTCAATAAAGCGCTCGGCTTCTTCTAAGAGGCCTGCTCGACCATACATATCAACAATACAAGCATAATGCTTCATGTGGGGTGAAATGCCATACACACCATCCATGGCTTTAAAGAGCATTAACCCTTGATTCACCAAACCCGCATGACTGCAAGCAGATAACAAACCGATAAATGTTACATCATCAGGGGTATTCCCATGAATTAGCATAAGGGAGACGAGCGGCAACACATGCTTGCCATACCCATTCATTGCCAAACCGCTAATCATAGTACTCCACGACACTATATCCTTGAGTTTAAGCCCGTGGAACACCCTAATAGCCAAATCCATATTCCCACATTTCACATACAAATTCACCAAAGCATTCCCCACATTCCTATTGATCACAAGATCATCCCTACTACTCACATAAGAATGAACCCACCGACCCAAACTCAAATCCCCAACTGAAGAGCAAGCTGACAACACACTAACAACCGTAGCCTCATTAGGCTCAACCTCACCCTCTCTCACCATTTCCTGAAACATCCTAACTGAACCCTCAAAAAATCCTCTCTGCACAAAACCCCCCACCATCGTAGTCCAAGAAACCACATCTCTCCTACGCAATCTACCAAACAAATACCACACACACTCTAAACCCCCAAACTTAACAAAAAAATCCAAAACCACATTCCCTAAAACCCCATTATCATATTCAAAATTCTTTAAACCATAACAACAAACAGATTTACCAATCTTAACAGCTCTAATACTAATACAAGCAGATAAAACAGTAACAACAGTAGTACAATTAGGCCTCACATTCATATTCGAAAACTTCAGCAAAGCCTCCTCTTCCATCCCACATTTTGAAAGCCCTGAAATAATCTAAGTCCAAGAAACAACATCAGGGTTAATAACACAATCGAAAACCCGACAAGACGAGACAATATCATTCTGCTGCAAATAAAAATGAATCAAAGAATTCTGAATAAAAATGTCAGAAAAATGTGATGTTTTGATGACATGGGCATGAATTTCTTGGCCTTTTGGGTATGAATGGAGTAAAGAACAGGCCTTTAGGGCAAGAGTGAATGTGAAATGGTTGTGTGAATTTGGGTTTTTGAGCATTTGGTTGTAGAGAAAAAGGGTATTTTGGGGAGTGTGTGAGTGTGTGAAAAAAGACAGTAAGATGTTTAAAGTGTTGGGTTTTGTGGTTGTAATGAGATGAGCTCGGAGTTGTTTGAGTTGTCTGAGGGAGAGAGTTGGGTTTAGTTGTTTCATGGGTTAAATTCAAGAACAGTTGTGTCAGTGTGTGTCATGCGAAGAATCAAGGGTCTGTTCTAGATTCTTTTCCCAATTGATATTTGAACCGGGTTTTTTTGGCGGGTTTCTTGAACCCGGTTTAAATTAAAGAAATCTCTTCTATATATAATACAATAAAGGGATAATATTTTGAGATTAAAAAGTCTCATTGAAAAGACTAAATTACCTCTATTTTTAATATTTATATAAAAGTTGTGTTTTGTGGGAATCGAACTCGGTTGCTTCATTTTTCTATACAACCTCGTACCACCACACCATATTGTCACATGGGTTTTTTATCATACACATAATATGTAAGTGTGCTAAAATAATATTATATTTAACTTTAAAGATAGCTACTTGAATTCCGCAAAAAAAATGATAGTTACTTGAATATTTGTACAATTAATTTTAAAGAATTGAATTCCAGATATAAAGTTAGGCATAATACATAAATGAATTATTATTTTATTTATTATTATTTTTTAGTTTGAAAATATATTTCATATATTTTTAACAATTTTTTATTATAAAAAGTAATTAACATGTATATATATAACTTTTAAAGAAAATATTGAAAATAGAATCGCCTATATATAAATAATCTAGATTGATATTAAATATTTAGATAAGTTCGAATTATAATGAGTCAATGAATTTTAGTTTATTTTAAATTTGAAATCAGAATTTGGCTAATTGTTCAAAAAATACTCGAAATTTGACTACATGATTAGCCGAAAAACATTGTCACATTCTACGTTTAGTAAATTTAAATTACAAGTTCGACGAGAATATCTTACCAATAATGTGAAATTTTTTGATATCTTATATTAATATAAATTAATGTGTTTGAGGTATTTATAGGATCAAGTCAATTGATTATTTATATTAAAATTACTAACTTCACTGATAGCGCAATAGTGTTTTGGGACTTGTCCCGTTTTTAAAAATATTTGAAATTTGATATGAGATCTCACGAGATTTGTTAAAACTACGATGATATATTAAATCTATTTATTTTTCATTTTTCACTTTAAAAAAACTAGCATTTTAAAAAGAATTATTTTAGATAAACAATATTTATTAATCAAGATAATATTGTACAAATATTTTGAATTATTTTAATATTTTGAATTATTCAAATAAAAGTTATATCTATACAATTTTGTAGCATTTGATTCAATACATTTTATATTATTTAAAAAATATATATTGTTCAATAATTTGAAGGAATTAACCAGTTCAACTAATATTTATAAAACTTTATCGAATTGTAGGAAAATAGTATACAATATTATCAAATTATTATATGATGAAATATTAGAGTTGTAATGAAAGAAACTTAAAAATAGTTTAAATAATAATATAATTACAATTTTTCCTTCAAATTATTGAAAAAAATCACGAACATCAATAATAAGTTTACAATATATAATTTATTTTTATGTTAAATGATTGATACTCGGTCGCGTAAAAAACAGATATGGATTGTTTGTCAGTGATAATGTGAATACCATATATAAATTATTGCAATTTATTTATTACATAATTTTTATTTTTGAATAATTATAAATACATGTTATTTAATTAATCAACTGTCTCACTAGATATTAATAATGATTATACATGTACATAAATCAGCTATTTAGCATATAAATAATTGAAACCATCGTAATTTTCTAAGAAATGTAACATACGATAATTCACATGCTAACATAGACACATATAACTTAATCTTATTTTATTAAGAGTAGTGTAAAAAAACTAACATTTTCCAAACATACATACGTTAAATTTCAAAAACTAACATTTTTCATTAAAATCGACTTTTATATTAACAGTAGTGTAAATTTTATATTATTTTATATTATGATTGCAAGTAATTCTGAATTCAGTTATTCATTTTTTTATCTTTTTAAATTGAGTAAGTTAATTGTAAGTTAGTAGAGAACTCAGTAATAATATAGACCAGTTATATAGTTTATTTAAATGAAATTCAAAATTTTTGGTCAACTCTGTATTCAACATATATGTTATTTTTTAACTTTTTCTTTGTAAACATACCAACGACATTCTACGTATTAAGTTTATTTGTTTCATTTTAAACGTACACTGACTACCATGTTTATATTCATTCATTAAATACAATTATACAACACAAACAAGAATACATATATTTTTCTTAATAAGCTATATTGAAAACGTTGTGTAATTTAGCAATGTCTTGTATGAAAATGATACACAGATAAATACATTAGACATTATACAACATTTATAACTAAAAATATTATAATTGCATGCATAAAAAAACTCTAGAAAATGACCCATGCCTCGCACGGGTTATTATGCTAGTTGATAAATTATTCTGCAACTGCTTTCAAATTATATAACGGGACATTTGGAAACTGGATTTCATTTAAAATTCTGGATTTGATCAAATAAGTTGTTTGGAAATTTGAATTTGGATTTCATTTGAAATTCAGGACATTCAAATATTAGTATAAACATGAGAATTTGAAATGACAACTCAAATTCTGTCATTTGAAATCCCTTATTTGAAATGAAATGTAAGTTTCCAAACGCCCCATAATTTAAATATAGAGTATTCGAGTCAAATTCTATGGATATCACGTTTTTGTTGGCAATCTTGGAGATCACTTATATTCTGCAACTAAAATCTTGCATAAAAATATTGCAAAATATATTAATTTATAAATTATGTTCTACAAGGATCATTATTTTTTTCAGAATCTTGAACATCATACATGTACTGCATGTAGAAAATTACAAAATGGTTATTCTACAAAAACATGTTTAGTTTGCATAACATTTGTTCAAATTATAGAATATATACATTATACTTATTAAACTTAAATGATCTTCAACAATTCTAATGAATTTGTGATATTCGTAGAAAATATTTCAAAAACACTATATTTCATAATGTTTTGAATGCAAAACTTAGATGTTCACCAAGATCTCCGATAAAATGTAGTCTTCATAGAATTTTCTCATGTAGAGTATAATGATTATTGATAACAACAGAATGAACAATTAGTAGTGCAAAAAAAAAGAATGAAGGATGAAACTCTTTTTGGGAATGTTTAATCATGCTTATTCTAAAAATTCCCGATTTTTTAAAAAGTTCTTAATTGTTTTCAAAATATTTAACCATTTGACTTTTAAAATGTGATTAATCTTCGTAAATTAGTTTTAAAATATATATTATTAATAAATAAATCTAATATTTTTAAATTGTTAAAATATATGTTCCAATTTATCAATTAAATCATAATCGATATCTAACCATTTAGTTTTGATTCTTGATGATTCCCAATTTTTACTGTCATGGGCATTATAGGTGAACTATGACAATAGTTTTGTTGTTCGTTTGAAATTTTTTATTATCCTATCTTCGAAGATAATTATTTCAAAATCCCTAGATAAATAAGTTGGTCCAAGTAAAAATATAAAGTCAATAGTAATCGATGATGGAATCATAAATCTAACAATATATTTAAATTTCTTTATAAGCATGTTCGGTATCTACTTCTAGGAGGAATTATCATAACACTTTTCTCTTAACTAAGCACTTGTCTCTCCAAAAAAAAGATAACAATCCTTAGCAA
Organism: Apium graveolens; assembly: GCF_009905375.1. Lineage (NCBI taxonomy): Eukaryota > Viridiplantae > Streptophyta > Magnoliopsida > Apiales > Apiaceae > Apium > Apium graveolens. Next base: position 202,004,047 of record NC_133647.1, read on the forward strand.
AATTTATAAATCCGTTGAGAGTAGTACGTGACATCAGACCTAACAATACTTGTATACGACACATGAATACGGTACGAAACGACACGAACAGTTTGTGTTTGGGTTCGAAAATTTGGTACACGAACACGAAAAAACATAAATAGATAACAATTTCAGTTCTAAGAATGTGTTCTGATAATTTTTGATTTAAAATGTCTGATCAATGCATAATATAATCAGGTTGAACTATCTGTCTGCACCTATTTTACCATGCTGATTTTATTTTTTTTCTAATATTTGAGCAAATTATTCAAAATATTGTATTACCTATTTACCATTCACGTAATTAAGCAGTCGTTTGTCAAGCTCAAAGTGCCGACAAAAAAGTTTCTGCATACAAAGACCACACAAGGTGTTAACAAAAGAAACCTATTGACTTATAAGAAACAACACTCACACACACCAGATGAATGCAGAGAGAATGATAATGCAGTAATGCTTATCAGGAGGAAAATGAAAAATATCTCAATACAAAGTTGTTGGTAATGGGGCATACACATCCCATTTTAACAGCTAGCTACAAAGGAAATATTCCTATCTAACCAACTTGGGACCAGTAGACCAATCATTGGTGACAACAATACAATCTCCTCAAATAGCTATTTATTCAATAATACTGAAAAAGAAAAAATAACTTAATTATGTCACAGCTGATGCAATGATGAGGTGACACAGTGAACACACTCATATACTCCCCCTCAAGTTGTACTGCATATAAAGTAGATCCCAGTTTTGAAAGGAGTTTGCGATGCTGCTGGACCGGAAGGGACTTGGTGAATATGTCTGCGAGCTGAGCATATGAAGGGACGTATTGAGTGGTGACAGAGCCATCATTGATTTTATCACGAATATAATGACAGTCCACCTCGATATGTTTTGTCCTCTCGGGCAAGACGAGATTCGCAGCAATGGATAAGGCAACCTTGTTGTCACAATTGAGAACTGTAGGGGGAGGTTAGTCAGACCCATATCAGCTAGTAGACTTGTCATCCAAGTGATTTCATAACAGGTAATAGCCATTGAACGATATTCGGCCTCTGCAGTTGAACGAGTGACCATAGACTACTTCTTTGATTTCCAAGAAACATGCGATGTTCCAAGCATCAAGCAATATCCAGTTGTAGATCTTCTGGAGTTAGGACAACTCCCCCAATCACTATCACAGAATGCTGTGATTTGGGCTGCAGAATTCGAAGCAAGAAGTATGCATTGACTAGTTGTTCCAACAAGATACCTCAACACTCTCTTTGTTGTTTGCATTAGAGTTGTAGTTGGTTTTTGCATGAATTGAGTGAGTGTATGAACAACAAAGTTGATGTCTGGCCTTGTCACGGTAAGGTAAATTAATTTCCCTAGCAACCTTTGATAACTCTGTGGGTTTGGCAATACATCACCAGAATCTGATAGTAACTTGACATGAGAATCAAGGGGTAACTTCAAAGGAAACGATTTCATCATGTGAAACTCAGCGAGAAGATCCAAGACATACTTTTTCTGAGATACAAAGAAGCCAGCAGGAGATCTTTATATTTCAAGACCCAGAAATTAGCTTACCGGACCAAGATCCTTCATGTGGAAAGACTAAGACAACATCACCTTTAGTTGATCTATGATTCAGGGTCGTATCAACCAAGTCTGAAGCCCTAAACGAATCTGAGAAATGAGGCCATTATTTTTTAATATATATCAAATTAATTAATAAAAACATCCTTACATAATAAAGAAAACTTTTACAAAAATAGTATATTAACAAAAGATCTATGTTCTATTTTCAACTTGATATATTAAAAAATCCAGAATGAAGAGTAGTCCACTGCCAACTAGCACTGCCTCATAAATCCTGAAATAGAGTTCACTGCAATCTGCAATAACACATACATCAATGGCACATTTAAAAATTAATAAAACACAAATTATATTATTTAAATATTTCTCATGCTTTTTTAGAAGCAAAATCACTAATGATTTTTTTGTATTTAATATCTTTTAACAAATCATTTTCAATGGATAAAATAGCTAACCCATTTAATCTTTCTTGAGACATGGTGGAACGTAAATAATTTTTTATCAATTTCAATTTTAAAAAATTTCTCTCTGCAGATGCAGCTGTTACATGGATTGTTAGCGAAATTCGATAAATAATAAAACAATTTGGAAATGAGTCAATTTTACTAATAAATGATAATATCTTTAAAGGAGACTTGACATCTATTTCTAAAACAACTCTTAAAACTTTTAACTCAGAGAAAAAATCATAACCATCAATATCACATGCAACACGTATTTGTCTTTCAAACTTCTTTAGGCATTTACATATTTTTATTTTTGATTCCATAATACATGGTACATATCATAGTAAACTCTCTTAATATATATTTTTATTACAATTATGATCATAATGTATATTTTTAGAATTTTGAACACATATTTTACAAATATGATATATAATATTTATGATAACATAATAACAATATTTTATATTTCATAAATCTTTCAATAAAATGATAAATTACTTGGCTATTCTTATTATTTAAAAATAAAATGATAACTCAATTTTCTTTACTTTAAATAATTATTTTGAAAAAGTGAATACATTGCAAAAAAAATTAAAATTTATGTAGGTTTAAATTATTTATCCTTAGATTTCTTAAAAAATAACATGTTTGCTATTAGTATTAAAGAGCACTTTTTTGATAAACTGATAAGCCCGAACAAATGTAACAACAGTTAAGTAATAGTTTTGAAAAACTAAATTACACGCGTATCACAATAGTATTAATGTCATTTATTTTTTCAAGTTGGTAAAAGGAAATCTAGGTTATATTTTCTAATACCAATTTGATATTTTTTTGGAGAATTTTTCTATTTTACATTTTTTACCTAAAATAATTTTCTTATAAAAATAATTAATATTTATGTGTATATATATATATATATATATATATAAATGACAAAAAATATTAGGGGCGCTTGTATATGTGGGGGCCCTAAGTGACTGCTTAGTTGGCTTTACTGTTGAGTTGGCCCTGCTATGATTGTCTGATTGTTACCACATATAAGAAGATCATCTACATACACCAATATCAGTGTGATGTTCGATGTATCCTGAAGAGTAAACAAGCTGTAATCAGCTTTGGACTGGACATAATCAAGCGATTTTAGAGTGACAGACAACTTGTGCAACCATAACCGAGGTGCTTTTCCGAGACTGTATAGCGACTTCTTGAGTTTGCAAACCAAATTACCAGAAGCACAGGCTACAGACGCAAGTATGATTCTGCTACCAAGTCCTGTGTAACCCAGTGGGAATTTCATGTATATTTCTTCATGGAGGTCACCATGCAGGAATGCATTGGTGACATCCATCTGTACCGTCATCCAATTATGCATAGCAGCAATGGCCAACATGGCCCTAACTAATGTCATTTTACATACAGGTGCAAATGTTTCAGTAAAATCCTCACCATAGATTTGTATGCAACCAAGAATAACAAGTCTGGAGGTCACTATGCAGGAATGCATTGGTAACATCCATCTGTACCGTCATCCAATTATGCATAGCAGCAATGGCCAAATGGCCCTAACTAATGTCATTTTACACACAGGTGCAAATGTTTCAGTAAAATCCTCACCATAGATTTGTATGCAACCAAGAATAACAAGTCTGGACTTATACTTGTCAACCGAACCATCTGGTTTGTATATACTTTTGTACAACCATTTTGAACCAATTGCCTTTTTGCCTGGAGGAAGTTCAATTATCTCCCAAGTATTGTTCCTTTCAAGTGCATCTAATTCGATATTCATAGCAGCAATCCGGTGCTTATGCAGGACGGCTTGACTGAAGTTGAGTGGATCTTTAGTGTTAGCTAGAGAAGCTTGAAAATAGTTGAAGGTAGGAGAGACTGCATGTGAAGTCACAGAGTCAATCAAAGAAGTAGACGCAAGATGAGCATAGCTGGCCAACCATACGGGTGATTTCTTAGTCCTGGAGCTTCGTCTGAGTAATTGTGAGGTTTCATCAGCATCAGTCTGTGTAGAATCAGAGATATTATCACGAGAGTCCATATCATGATCAATAAACTCATCTAAGTCAACAGCCGAGACTGATGTGTGTGGTAGAGACACTGGCAAATGATGCATATAAGGTTTAGAGGAGCTGCTGTTCAGAGGAAATATTTCTTCATGGAAGACCGCATCTCTTGAAGTAAATTCTTGTTTATTCAGCAAGTTTAAAAACTTATAGCCTTTCTGTGATGGGGGATAACCCATAAACACACATGGCACGCCTTTTGCAGCAAATTTATCAGAAGCAGCTGACTCAATTGCAACAAAGGCCAAACATCCAAACACTTTGAGATGTTCATATGGCGTTTCTTTGTCAAACATCATTTCATATGGTGTTTTGAAATTAATTACAGAGCAAGGCAGTCTATTCATGATATGAGTTGTTGTCATGACACAATCTCCCCAATAAGAGAGCTCAAGCCCTGCTTGAAATCTTAAGGCTCTTGCAATTTCCCATATTTTCCTGTGTCTTCTCTCCACTCGGGCATTCTGTTGAGGCATGTGTACACATGAGGTTTGATGGACAATGCCCTTTGTGCCATAGAATTGCCTGCACTTGCTGTCAGCAAATTCTGGTGCATTATCTGTTCTTAAAATCTTAACAGCCATGCTGAAGTGGTTACAGACATGAATACAGAACTTCTCAAATGTTTGCAGAAAGTCAGACTTAAGTATCATAAGAAACAACCAAGACTTTCTGTTATGATCATCTACTATAGTCAAAAAATACTTATATTTGGACCTAGTACAGACTTTATAGGGACCCCAATGTCTATGTCTATCAGATCAAACACATTGCTAGTATGAGAACTACTAACAAGATAGGGCAATTTTGTGAATTTTGACAGAGGACAAGTTACACATACCTCAGTAGCACCAACAGTGAGGGGTTTAACGTGATTTATCCTTTGCAGAGTAGACACTGAAGCATGCCCCAATCTCTGATGCCAAAGATTGTAACCTTTGGTTTTAGTTGAATCAACAACAAGGCAATAAGAAGTTACAGGGCTGGAGTTGCAACTTTTTTGGGATGTTGGCACGGTCACCAGATAATACAAACCATCTATGAACTGTCCAAGGGCTCGAGCTTCTTTGTGATAGCAGTTTGGATAGTATATGTGGAAGGATGAAATAGTACTTCACAGTTGTTATCCCTAGCCAGCTTGTGTATAGACATAAGATTGTGTAGAAACTGAGGAACATACAGGACATTCAACAACTTCAAGCCATTTGACAACTGCAAATCACCAACATGTGAAATGACTGTGGCTGCTCCTGTAGGCAAGTTGATTGTGTAATGAGGTGGTGCTGGCTTGACATTATTCAGTTGACTCAGATCAGTTGTCATATGGTCACTTGCTCCAGAATCCATGATCCAATCTCCACGCCCTTTCGCCAGCATACAACTTGACACCATGCCAGAAAATTCACACTCCAATTCTTCATCAGTTTCCGACCCTCTTTCAGATTTACCATGTTTGCCAGGTAGCAATATTAATAGCTGCTCTAATTGCTGTGAAGTGATGTGAACATCATCTCTCCCAAATGAGCTCTGAGCATTGTTACTCATTCGTGCATAGTTGGTTCTATAAGCATTGGGTTTTGATGTCCCTTTAGCAGCTAATTTTTTGTGCTTGTGGTGCCACTTGGGGTAACCCACAATAGTCCAACACTTTTCTCCAGATTGACCCTTTGCTCCACACACCGTGCACACTCATTAATAACAAATCTATCCCCAGATCTACTGCTATACATAGCAGAAGCTTCAACAACATAATTATCAGTGTTACGCAAAACATCCCTTTGGACATCCTCTTGTTGAATAGATGAACATGCCATTTCAACAGTTGGAAGGGGAGTCATCATCAACAACTGACTACGTTGAGCCCCGTACTTATCGTCAAGACCATTTAGAAATTGAAACAATTTTGCTTCCTCTTTCATGGTATTAATAACAGCTAAAAAATTAGCAACCTCAGGGGTGATAGTAGTAAATGTAGGCAATCTATTCATGGATACAATTTCCTCCCATAGGCTACTCAAGGCTGTATAATACTCAAAAATAGACAAGTTACTTTGTTTCAGGGAAAACAAATCCTTAATTAACTTGTATTTTCTAGATCTGTTAGTTATAGAAAAACGCCTTTATAACTGACACCAAATATCATGAGCAGAGTTGACAAATAACACACACTGCTTAATATTTTCAGATAGATTGTTACGAAGCCAGGAAATTACCCGATTATTACACGTATCCCATTGTATAGCTTCAACTTCACTCGTTGTGCTTCGAGTAACTGTTCCGTTGACAAAGCCAAGTTTACGCTTAGAAGAGAGTTGGATCTCGAACAATCTCTTCCAAGAACGATAATCACCAGATCCTTGGAGCTTCGGAATGCTTACGGACAGAGGACCATCTGAGGGATGAAGGAACAAGGGATTCTGCATATCAGCAAACGTATACCTTCCTCCAGTGGCATTAAATATGAACTTGTATATTCCACAAATAACTCTCAAGAAAAAACGATTCAACTAATGTTGTATGTCAAGCTCTGATACCATATTGACTTATAAGAAACAACACTCACACATACTAGATGAATGCAGAGAGAATGATAATGCAGTAATGCTTATCAGGAGGAAAATGGAAAATATCTCAATACAAAGTTATTGGTAATGGGCATACATATTCCATTTAATAGCTAGCTACAAAGGGAATATTCTTATCTAACCAACTTGAGACCAGTAGACTAATCATTTGTGACAGCAATACAATCTCCTCAAATAGCTATTTATTCAATAATACTGAAAAAGGAAAAATAACTTAATTGTGTCACAGCTGATGCAATGATGAGGTGACAGTGAACACACTCCTTTAAAACCCAACTGTATTCCATACATCACAAGGTAAGCAACTTATTACTCACTTTTAAGTTGGAACCTAACTTTTACGCTGTGCTCCAGAATTTGAAAATGGAGAGAAGAGAAGAGAAAAGATAATTTTAAAATTTTCCTTCCTAGGCGTGCTCCCAACTTTTTTGGCGAGAGAAAAGAAGTGATAAGAAGAGAAAATTTTCAATAATTTCCCCCCTAACTTTCTTCCCAAAAATGGGAAGATTTGGAAAGATCCTCTCACATTATCTTATTTTTCATGGTCATTTTCTCTCCTTTTTATAAAAACTCTAGAGCACACGACTAATTTATTTTCTTCTACTATTTCTCTTCTTTTCTTTTATCCTCCCGTCTCTCTCTTCTCTTCTTTCCTAGAAAATATCTGGAGCAAGGCATTAAGTCCGTTCTAGTTACAAGTTAAGTTTCGAGAAGTAGCAAATACATAGTAACAATTTCAGTTACTTAAATAAAATTTGTACTTTACTCGACAATCATCAATATACTCATTTGAAATGTAACTCTTACTTTTTTTGTTTAATTTTTTTACATTTCATAAACTATATATATATATATATATATATATATTAGTAATAACAGGAATGGAGGCTTTTGCTTCCGAGTTAAATCAGGAAAGCGTGCAACCTCTCCTGCGTTGTCAAACAGTATATATGTGGGAAGTTTACTGTTTCCTGTGAATTCAGCTCCCCATAGGGTATCAGCCATTAACAAAAAGATACAGAGACCAAATTTAAGTCGATACAATAGAGTTTGACATATTGTACACTGCCTTGCCAATAGTGGTAAGAAGCATTGCATCTTAATCTATTAAGTAAATTACTAGTGAATACAAAGTAACAATATCATAAAGGAAAAAATGTAGCAAGGAAGAAGCATACCATATACTAAATTGTCTCTTATTAAAATTTTCTAAACAGACCAGCTACAGTCTTTTCAGGTATATTTGACTAAATAAAATGGCTATAGCCACAATCAGGAAAATTTTCTGACACATTCATAACTTAAATACAAAGGTAATTGATTCTAAAATTACATTAAAAGTCTAAAACCAGATTTAATTAATCTATGAACTACAAAGAACCCTTGCTAACCAGCACCACACCATCAAAACAACAATCTGCAGGTTCTGCTTCAAGCAGCCGAGTAAGACAAATGTCACTACTTCATTAAAACAGGACACCCATTTTCTTTGCAAAGTCATCTGCGTCATCATCTTCCTCGAAGTAGTCATCTTCGGGATCAGCATTCTCACCTTCGTCTAAGTTATAGTCTTTGCCGTCAGCCTGCTCACCATAGTCAAAGCCATCTCCCTTTTGATCATAGGCTTCATCACCAATCATACCTTCTTCAAGCTGTAGCTCACTAGTATTACGTTGTAAAGATATTGATCCCTCATTCTTGACTGCTGAGGGAAAGGCATTATCTGATTCTTTCGCCTCAGTAGGTTTCGTCAAGTGTTCCTTTCCTTCCTTTTGAGCATGTTCTTCACCATATGTAGAGCCACTCTCATGGATAGCAACATTACCTCTTTTTCGCTTCAAAATTTCACTTAAAGGCTTCGGCCCTTCAAATGAGATATCTTCTTCACCTTGTTGGCTTTCCTCCAGCTTTTGATATTTCCTTTTTCCATGTGTCATTAGATCGTCCATGGGCTGTTCATAAATCTCAGAAGTCTTGGTAACCTTCAGCTCTGATAGGCTTTTAGGACCACTAAAATCAGCATTATTGTCATCTACGATATCTCTTCTTATGCGAGACCCCCTAATGTTTCTCTCATTAATAAAATCTTCTTGAACTCTTCCCTTAATTCTGTCCCTGAACCTTCCCAGGGGCCTTTCTGAGGATAATCTACTTCGATGCCTCGCCCTGTCAGTTTCTTTCTCTGAAAGAGGAGGAATAGGAGACACTAATCTTCCTGGAATTTTTATTCTCCCACGAAGTCGACTGCTAACCAAATTATCATGTGTGGGTAAATGGTCCCTTCCAGGAGCTCGGTAACTACGATCATCAGCATAGCCTTCATGAGCACGATCTCGGCTAATGATTGATCTCAAACCACTATTCCTCTTCTGCTTTGAAAGATGATGCCTCAAGTCTGACCCATTAATCTGACCTGGGCTATCAGCTCTGGGGTACCGCCTCCTTTCTAAATAAGCAGATCCACCTGAAACCCTCTCAGATGAAGATCTTTGCACCTCCCTCCTATAATTCCCTTGCAGGCGCTCATCATAATTACGCTTGTCAGGGTACATGTCCCCATCAACATCAGCAACAGGACCATAATCAGAAGAACGTCGTCTAATACCATATTCATTAGCTGAGCCCAAAGTCATTCCATCATGCCCTGCATATACAGCATCTCCGTCAAGATAATATTCGGAATCCATAAGCTCATCGTCCACAAGAACATCGAAACCAGGTGAAAGCTCCCTCGAGACTTCATCAGCATCTTTAACATTTGAAACACTCTGATCCACCTGATGGTTGCGGTTTGACCTGATGACTGAATTCCCATTGCTATATGAATGAACATTTACTGGCCTGTACTGAGGAATCTCATCATCCAAGCCTGCAGCAATGGACGCATTTCTGCTGATTGAAACTTCATTTCTAAATGGAGCCTTTTCCGCAGCATCAGCTGATTTTTCTTGTGGTGGTAAAATAGCAGATTTCAGGGCACTACCCTGTGAAAACTTCTGAACCTGAGTATGCTTTCCAAGACCTCCAAATGTCTTTTTAGTAGGTTGAGATTCAGAAACAGGTGTAGCTCCTGCAGACTGAGTTGCTTTATTGTTCAGAGAGTAAGGGGCATGCATAAAGGGGCACATAACACCTTTTAAACAGTAGCCTTTCTGGAAAAAAATGCAGGGGACTGCTTGTTTATCAGGGACATTGGGCCCCTGAGATGAAACTGGTACCATAGTCTGGGATGGAGGTAAAGAATTTACAGCAGTAGTCGCCTGAGTTCCAAGTAATCCATCTAGAGGCTGAAAAGTGAACAATATAGGTATACTTAGACTTACTGGTATTACGTACAAATCTTAAAAGATAAAAATACAATCTACTTCTATGTTCCAATCACACAATATTCAGTATTTAAAAATGACAGGGTAGAAATAAACATTTAAAGAAGACTTACCGGATGCCGGAAAGCACACTTTGGATTCAAGCAGTTACCATTCAACCAGAACCAGCAATCCTGGGGGTTCAGCCGAGCAATGTCACTGTGACGATACTCACATTCAATTCCCTGATGGCAAGGAAAACATAAAGAAGATTAGATACAATTGAACACTTAAAGTTAGTTGCACAAGAAATAAACTTCAAGGGCGCAGAGATCAAAACCAAGTTGTATACCTTATAAGCAAGAAAGAGAAGTTGACAATAAAGTCAATGGCACTTACTTTAGCCAAAAAAGGTGAAAGGTAATGCAGAAAGCTGAATTTTACAACACATAAAGCTGCCCATATTGGATACACATAACAAACTAGCGTTACACGTATGGTCATAACTCATAAGGATGATAACACAAGCAACAATAACCCGGACGGTGACTTTTATTAAATCACGAAAACACAAAAAATTCATTAAATATGCAAATTCAACGACAAAGCAGTAACAAAATTTGTCATTACGTTACTTTCAAATTCTAGGAATCTAGTCAAAACCAAATGCATTCAAAAACATATATAATTACTGTTACCACTTTCATATATTAAAACCGAATGCGACAAAATATTCTGATGATTAGCATTAATTCGATAACCGTACAACATTCTCCAACTAGAACCATCCAAGACAATTTCCTCCGACAGGAACCATCCAACACAACGAAGATTTCCCGAATCAAAAAACATTCTCTAACTACTAACCACCCATAATTCCATTTTTTCATGAAAAAACAATCACCACATTCTATGATTCCAATCCCAACTAAAGCACAGAAACCAATATGTCATCACAAAACAAACATCACAAAAACACCTTATACATACAGCACATCACACTGAGCAAACAGATATACAAAATATACACACAGAAATTACAAACACAGATTTATAGACTACCAGATCCCTAACCAATGCAAAGATCTGATTTCAAGAACCCAATTCACCAAACATAAAAAACACATACAATTCTAATAAAAACACATTTAAAAGTGAATTTGACAAATGGGTAATCAAGATTATACCTTTTTACAAGTCAAGGGAGAAGCAAGAAAGTAGACACAATCAGTGTTGCGTTTAAGAGCTTCATCTTGAGGTGTAATCTGAGGAGTTTGTTCAGTTTGTGTAACACCCAACATGGTGTTTTGCATTCTTGGCTCTAGATCTGGCCTTGCAAAATCGATCTACCACAAAACAGATATATATGTGTGTGTATAAATGAATTTTTATTTATGTGTTTGTGTGTGATACGAGTATATGGATAGTGAATACCCGAGAGAGAGAGAGAGAGAGAGAGAGAGAGTATTTTGTGTGTGTGTGTGTGTGATACGAGTATCTGGATAGTGAATACACGAGAGAGGGAGAGAGAGAGAGAGAGAGATTGAGGGTTAGGTTGTGTTTGTAAAATTGTAACTACAGTTGAACTCCAGACTCCAGTTCATGTCTCAAATTTTGGGCCCCAGCCCCCAAACCCAAATTGTTGTATGTTTTGGTTTGATATTAGGGTAAAAATGAATTGAAAAATATTTATAAATTTGTAGTTTTGTGCATCTATAGATTCATAAAAAAGGATTAGATATTATTTTATTACTTTTCAAATACTATATTTCTTTTACTTAAATGTGTATGCTTGTGAGTATGTTCTAATCGCATATTTTTCTATTACAAGCCACATTATTTTATATCATTTGAATATATATAAATATTGCGCTTATTATAAATATTGATTTTTTAAAACATCTTCATAAAATGTAAAGATGTTTGTTCTGTAGCACTTGTTAACATCTATAATATTTATAATAAATGATATATAATTTTAAATTTTAAATTATTTATATAATTTATTAATAATTAAATGATAATCATTTCATTAAGATTTAGCATTAAGTAATTAATTTAATCAAACCAACAAAAAAAATCCAAAATATATAAATTAAAGATGTTCTTTATCTTGACAAAAGAAAATATAATATTTTTTCATAAATCCAATCATTTTCGATAATAAATTGCATCAAAATTATATTTATCGTCTAGATTTTGAGGTTCAATTAAGATTTTAAAGGGTTTTTTTTTGGATTTTGAAAATCCCAGGGTATTTAATTTGAATTCTAAAAAATTATTTAAAATCTGATGGTATTCAATATGGATTGAAAAAAGTATTTTAAAATCTGGGGTATTCAATTTAAATTTTAAAAAGTTCATTAAAATATGGTGGTATTCAACTTGGATTTTTAAAAATCCATTAAAATCTGTTAGTATTCAAAAGCTCATGGAATTTTTTGTATTTATAAAATTGTAGATTTTGATGGATTTACTAGTGTTTTTTATATTTTTAGAAATCTTAGCAAAATCTAAGAAATTTTAATGGATTTGTAAAAATTAATACTCAAATCAGCAAGATTCTACTAGATTTATCAACAATTTCGCTAAAATCCGCTTATAATTAAAATCAGCTAAAATAACAACAATCATTCAAAATTAATGAATTTTTCTAAATCCTTATTAATAAGGGTGTATTCAATCAAGATTTTTAAGAATTTTCAAAATACATGGATATTCAATTTAGATTTTGAAAAATCTTTCAAAATCTGCAGTTATTCAATTTGGATTGTAAAAAATCCATTAAGATCTCAGTGTACTCAATTTAGATTTAAAAAAAAATCTATTAAAATCTTAGGTTGTTTAATTTAGATTTTAAAAATTCCAATGAAATATGATCGTATTCAAAAGTCCATGAATTTTGTTTTATTTGAAAAATATGTGGATTTTGATGGATTTAGCGGTACATTTTTTAATATTTTAAAATCTCACGAAAATACTTGAGATTTTAAAGGTATTTTAAAAAAATTCACAAAATTATAAAGTCTGTGCAAGATTTTTTTATCAACTACGTAAAAATCCGCAAACTTTTAAATTCAACGAAAATCTTGTAAAATTCATGAATTATTATCAAATTTTCTTTTTTTTTGAAACTTGCTAGCTCAATTCATTCAAATCAACACGTCATATGCAAGGGCCTCCAACAAACACGTAGGAGGAGAAGTGAATACCTTATAGGAATTTACTAAACACGGGATTCTAGCTACCTCATGCGCTACCCTGTTAGCATTTTTCCTGATAAAAACAACCGAAACTCTATTTAAGCTAATGAGGATCTGCTTGCACTCTTCCACTATTTCGCCAACCTCCAAGTAGTTCGTACAAACCTTTTGAATTGCATTAACAGTGATCTGTGAATCTGATTCCACTGTTATCTCTTAATCTTGCATCCTTAGTTCTTTAATCCACGACAAAGCTTCGCGGACACCAATAGTCTCGGCCTCTACTACTGATACTTCACCACTGCATTTGTAGGTTCTGGCTGCCATGAAGTTGCCTGTATCATTCCTCAGCACCATTCCTACTGCGAAGGCATTTGTACCTAGGTAGACAGATGCATCAACATTAAGTTTAAAAGTTCCAGTTGCAGGGAGTTTCCATTTTGCACTGACCCGTGGCATTGTTTCTCGACCATCTGCTCTTCCTGGAGCATTATCTTCATGTTTTTTCCGTGCTTGAAACCAGTCTGACTGTATTCGAAGGCTGCTGTCCATGGCAAAATCTGGTGTGACTATCTTCCCTTCCCATACCTTCTTGTTTCGCCAGTACCAAATACCCCATAAAGTCACACAAATTTTCACCTTCTCCTCACTTGTTGCAGAGCTAAGCTTGTGTAGTAACCATTCCGGGGCAGATTCCGTTTGGCTCCAGTCATAAACCAATCCAACACGGTTCCAGCATCCAGTAGCAAAACTACAATCAAAGAACAGATGTAACATATGCTCGACATCCCCTGTACACATGGGACATGTAATGGGAATTCTGACTCCCTTGGAGCTCAGTCTCCATCGTACTGGAACGACATTTCGACAAAAACGCCACACAAACACCTTGATTTTATGAGGTAACTGCAGATGCCAGATACTTTTCCATCCTGTGCTTTGCGGAACACCATTATCACCAAAGTGAGCATCATACCAGAATCGATACGCATGCTTAGCTGTGTAGGCACCATCAGTCGAGTGAGTCCATACTACTCTGTCAGTTACTGCACGTTGAGGAATGGGTATTGATAAGATTGCCTCTGCATCATCTTTAAGAAAATTTCGCTGGATCAAGGCCATGTTCCACTTCTTCTCTCCTGGCAGAAATAAGCTACAGACCTTCTCCTCTCTTCCTGTATAAAACTGGTTCTGCTCCACTTGGAAATTAATTTTGTTTCTCAGTCATGGGTCTCGAGCTGCTACAATCTCTTCGCCATCTCCCAATACCCACCTAAACCCTTTAGCTAGTTCCTCATTTGCCGTCCATATCCCTGCCCATATAAAGCTTGCTCCTTGTCCTTTAACTGCTTTTAGCACATGAGTATTCGGAAAATATCGACCTTTAAATAATCTTGCAACAAGAGAATTCAGATTCTGCATAAAATTCCATATGTGCTTACCCAGTAGAGCAATATTAAAACCGTGTAAATTATGAAAACCCAAGCCTCCCTTACTCTTTGCATAACTCATATTATTCCAAGAAAGCCAATTCATTCCTTTTTGACTGTCGCCTCTTCCCGATCTCCACCAGTAATTGTTATACATCTGTTCAAGTTCATGACAAAGGGTCGTAGGGAGCAGAAAGCATGACATACTGTATGACGGAATTGCCTGGGCTACATTCCTTATTAGCACCGTTTTCCCACCTTGAGACATTGGTTTAGTTTGCCACTGCTGAATCTTCTTACTGGCCTTCTCCTTTATGTAACTAAACACCCTTCTCTTCGATCGTCCTACCAAAGATGGCAACCCAAGATACATTGTATTTGTGATCCCATTATGCACCTGCAGAATCTGTGATATTTCAGTTTGCTTAGCTTGATTAACATTCGCACTAAAATAAACTCCCGACTTCTGGAAGTTTATAGATTGGCCTGAATATTTCTCATAACTGACAAGGAGGTTTTTTATGTTTCTTGCTTCCTCAGTAGTAGCTCTAAAGAATAGAAAGCTGTCGTCAGCAAACAAGAGGTGGGAGATCGTTGGTGCTGCTGGGCTAATTCGACAACCATGAATCATATCATTGGCAGAAGCATCATCAATTGCATTTGACAAGCCTTCAACACACAACAAGAATAGGTAAGGGGAGAGCGGGTCGCCCTGTCTCAATCCTTTCTTAGGGAGAACTGGTCCAATAAGAGAGCCATTTAGAGTGAAATTATACGTGACTGTTTTGACACATAGCATTGTCCACTCAATCCATTTATCACAGAATCCCATAGCTTTCATTCGTCTTTGCAGAAAGGACCAATTTACCTTGTCATATGCCTTGCTGATGTCCAACTTCAGAGCAACTTCTCCTACCCTTCCCTTCTTTTTGCGAGATATATGGTGAATCACCTCAAAAGCTATGAGTACATTATCTGTAATACCTCTGTTTTTTATAAACGCAGATTGGTTTTCCGAAATCAGAGACGGAAGCACCTCTTGCAATCTATTAGCCAACACCTTTGCCATAATCTGATAGAGTACATTGCACAGAGCAATGGGTCTTAAGTCTCTCATATTAGAAGCATGCTCCTTCTTTGGGATCAAGACCACATTTGTACTGTTGAGGTCCCCTGGAAATTCCTTTCTTTTAATCCACTGCGTACATTGCTTAAACACCTCATGTCCCATCACTTTCCAAAAATTTTGAAAAAACGCTGGATTGAGTCCGTCAGGGCCCCCAGCTTTATCAGGGTGCATTTGCTTTAATGCTGTAGTAAACTCATCAAATGTGAACTCCTCTGTCAGCTTTCGATTTTGCTCTGCAGATAACATCCTATGACTATCAGGCATTGTCATATTATTTATCCCTTTCTCTTCAGTAAACAACTTGGCAAAATACTCCCGAACAATTTCAGACATTCCATCGTGGTCCTCAACTCTTTCTCCAGCATCATTTGTCAGAAAAGCAATTTTATTTGCCTTTTTCTTTGCAGAGGCAGAGGCATGAAAGAACCTCGTATTATCATCTCCTTCTCGTAGCCAAAATAGTTTAGCACGCTGTTTCCAATAAATTTCTTCCTGAAGTAAAAGTGTATTCAACTATTCTTTCTCACTTAGATACTTCTTAACATTCTCAGCATCCTCACAGTCTACGAGCTCTTCTAAGTTTGCCTTATGCTTTCTTATTTTTTCTCTGAATTTATGAAAGAACGATCTTCCCCACCTGGCCATGAACGAGGTGATTTCAACAATTTTTGGGAGAAGGTGTAATATTGGAGTCGAAACCCAAATTTCAGAAACTTCCTTAACAAAGTCTGGTTCTTTTAACCAAATATTCTCAAATCGGAAACGCCACTCCTTCTTTGATATCTCCGTGCTTAAAAGATCCAACACAATCGGTTCATGATCGGAAACTGGCGCATGAACCACTTTCAGATTATTTGCTGGGAATTTAGCCAACCAGCCTGCATTAGCAAAACCACGATCCAGTTTTCTCTTACCCAAGCATTAGTACCTCGACCTCTTTCCCACGTGAATTTACCACCTCTTAGATTTATTTCATCCAGTTGACACTCCTCAATCACTTTACGAAAGTCATCAAGAAGATATTGAGGGTGTGCAATCGTGCCTTTTTTATCAGAAGCAAAAAGGAGATCATTAAAATCTCCCCAGATACACCAAGGTACATTTGATATATCCGCCAGTCTACGAATTAAACTCCATGACTCTCTACGCCTTGTACGTTCCGGATACCCATAATAGCATGAGAGACGCCATGACACAGTGCTATTTTCCATGAACAGCATATTAATATGGTGATTAGAGTAACCAGCCACTTGACAGTTTGCAATCTGCTTCCATAGAACAGCCAAACCTCCACTACGTCCAACTCTATCTACTGCAAAACAGTGATCGAAACCAAACTTAACTCTAAGGTCCTCTATTTTATTAGCAAAAGAAATCGTCTTACTTAAAAATACAAAGATGGATTTGTGATCTCTTATCAGATCACCAAGTGCTCGAACTGTACAAGGCTTCCCAAGGCCTCGATAATTCCAACTAATGTGACTCATTGCTGCTGGCTAGCTTGCATAGCAAGCTGAGCCAATAAGATTGAAGAAGTCCCTGCACAATCAACATTAGAAAGAGTAGGGTCCTTAGTTGTTGTATCTTTTTGTTGTGTCTGCACTGTAGTGAATTGGGCTTCAATTCTCTGCCTTTTTCTTTCCTCCAGATTTAGCCCATATAACTCATCTGCGTCCAGCCCATTATCGTTACTTAAATTTGAATTCCCCGCCTTAGCTGATACATTACTTTCGTACATCTCGCTATATCCCTGATTTTTATCCGAATTATCCCCCTTATCCCTTTGATCACGCAAATCAGTTGGTGAGCGCGTCCAATCAGTTTTTTGAAATCCCTGATTTTCAGCACTGTAATTATCCATCCCTTTCCGCCGCCCCCAGTCGCCGTCACCTTCCTCCCGGAGCCATTTGCTTTTACTGCCGCCAGCCATTCTACGTGGTGGAGCCCTTAGCCAATGTCCCCATTCCTTGGTAATCTCTCCATCATTGGTCTCTAGTTTCTTTCTACAGAAGCGTTCTGTATGTGACAGTAGACCGCAGATAAAACAAAAATCCCCCAGCTTCTCGTACTTGCAGTTAACCACAATCTCTGTTTTATCTTTTTTGACTATCTTCTTCTTTCTTTTTAGAGGCTTACGAACATCTACTCGGATTCTTAGTCGCATGAATTCACGCCATTTACTCGAGTTGTTCTTTGCATCATATTGTAAGAACGTTCCAAAAAAGTTTCCCAGTTGTTTACCCACCATCTCCGTCATATTGCCAACCGGGAGATCATGTATCTGAATCCAAAAATCCACCTCATTCAATGAGACCTTAACAGGATCTTCTCCCACCTTTACGATGTTCATCACCAAGAGCGCTCCATCAAAAGTCCATGGTCCATTATTCAGCACCCAATTCATGTCATCCTTATGGTAGAACTGAAACAAGAAGATCCCAGGCTTAAGATCTTTGATGTTTATGCCCATTGCAAGTTTCCATAAATCAGCAAGGTTTGTCCTCATTGCACGGCCATTGATGTTTTTCTTCGTTAGAAAGCGTCCCACAATACATAATTCAAATCTGTTGCAGTCCTCTTCCACCCCTTTATCAAAGACTAACTCTTCATTCTCCTCATTTTCAATATTCAAATCCTCCATCTGCATCTCTATGTCATCCATTGTTGCCATGAAGATCACAGCCTCTCACAATTCTAGGTTATAGAAGGAGAGAAAACATTCACACCTCTCACATAGAAGGAGAGAAAACAAATTGGAATCAATCTTTCATTTTTAACAAATTATTATCAAATTTTCAAAATCTCAATTGAATACAATCCTAAAATATGAATTAAATACATCCAGTATATTTAATATATTTACAAATTTTCATTTTCTAAATTAAAAAAAAAACATCCCATGAAATTTTGCTAATTAGCTTCTTTCACTTGTTTGTCGGCTTGGAGGACTGAAGCAGAGATCTTTACTAGGCCAGGACCCCCCAAACCTCAGGTAACACCCTAGCCTCGGACCCTTTTCCCCCCTTTTTGCCACCAACTCAATTAGGGTTTCAATTTCAAATTCTCACCTCTGAATTTATATTTTAAAGATTCAATCTTTAACATCAATTTAGTTTCTTTTCACTTTTAATCTTTTCTACATGTACTTAATTTGGTTTAATTGTCAATTTAGAAATTTAGTGTCTTTTCCCTTTTAATCTGCTCTACATGTAGAATTTAATAAATTCTTGATGAAGTTTGTAACTTTAATGATTCAATTTATATCTATGGGAAAGATTCAATTTTTAACATCAATTTAGTATCTTTTCAATTTTAATCTGCTCTACATTTGCTTAAAATGGTTTAATTGACAATAATTTAACAAATTGCTGATAAAGTTTGTAACTTTAAAGATTCAGTTAAGTTATATTGTAAAGATTCAATTTTTAACATCTATTTTGTGTCTTTTACCTTTTAATCTGCTCTACATGTACTTAACTTGGTTTAATTGACAAGAATTTAACAATTTGCTGATGAAGTTTGTAACTTGAAAGATTCAGTATATTTAACTAATGGAAAGATTCAAATTTTAATATAAAAGTGTGTCTTTACTTTTAATCTGCTCTACATGTACTTGAGTTGGTTTAATTGACAAGAATTTAACAATTTGATGATAAAGTTTGTAACTTTAAAGATTTAGTATATTTAACTAATGGAAAGATTCAAATTTTAACATCAAAAAAGTGTCTTTACTTTTAATCTGCTCTACGTGTGAAATTTGACTTAATAGACAAGCATTTATGAAATTGTTGATAAAGTTTGTATCTTTAAAGAAAATTGCAGGGCTTCAAGAAGATGCAAACTAGGGTTCCAGTTCCAAACTATAATCTGAGATCAACTAGTTCTTATATTGGAGGAAGCAAGTCTGCACGCGATCTTAAGACTGATGATAGTAGGCATCCTGGTGAAATTGATGGTTCTGAGCACGATGGTGTTACGGATGGTAACTTGGATAATGATGGAGAATCTGTTGCTGTTGTGAGTTCTATTTGGTTTTCCTTAATTATTATTAACTAAATTGTGAATTTAGATTAATGTACGTAGAGGTTAGTTTAAGTTGGCTATATTTTTGCAAGCATTGACTGACGGCGCATTGTTGAGTAGACCGTAGTGGATACACTCTGTAGGGTTCGAGTATGACTGGAACATGTGTCTGTGCATATAAGGGATAAGGAATTCATGAATACCCGGCTTGCCTTTAATACTAATTGGGAATTCAGATTAATTTATAAAGAGCTTAATTTAAATTTACCATATGTTTGCTAGCAAAATGAAATGTATCATTTGTAGTATTGACGAATGACGCATCATTGTATCCTAGTAGATACCCTTACGAGGGTTCGAGTTTGAGTGGAGACATGTGCGTGAAGGGTAAGGGCTCCGTCAAAATCCTGCTTGTCTGTAAATAAATAATGAAATGTATCTGCAATGTTGTAATATCCATTGAACTATTTGATTAACCTTCGGGCACTTCTGGACACTTGAGGATTTAACTATTTGGAAAATGTGAATTGGAAAAGGATCTTCTGGTGATTAAGTTGAGGATTATTTGTATTAGCTTGGTAATTTGAAAGAGTGTGCATTAATATTTAAGGGGAAGTAATATACTATTGGGTAACGTACCTGGAATCGGAATTGCGAGACCTTAAAGTGGTAATTTTACACATAAATTTGTTTTTTCCTAAACCTTATTCTTTTCAGGATTGCATACATGAATCATACAGTAATTCTCTGCCACTTCCCTGTGTTGGGGTGGATGAAGATCGTTCCAGTCTTGAAAATAATGGGCCTTCTTTAGATCCTTACGGCGTGTGTACCATTGAGGGTGAGTTCTGGTTTAGCAGTCGTGAGCTAGAACTGAGATTAGGAGCATGAAGTTGCTTATTTGTGTTTTTCTCCTATCTGTATTTCAATATAATTAGTATTTGTGTTAGATGTTACACCAATTGAAGAAGCTAGGTCAAGGTTTTTGGACATTTTGGTGGATCATTTTATAACTCCACATGTAACTGAAGCAAGAGATCTGGCGGCAGACTATATATCTCAGGCTGCAGAAGATAAAGAAAGCAAGAGGAAGTTGAAAGAGAGTCTGTTGGAAGGAGATGCACGTTTTGTATTGCCTATGATGTATGTGGCTAATATGTATGAAACATTGGTTAATGAAGTTAATATGAAACTTTCTTCAGTAAACGGCATGCGTGAAAAGTCCATTGGGGTCCCCCTCGAAGCAGCTGGTGGTCTGTACAGAAAGCTTGCCAAAAAGTTTCCTAGGAAAGGTGTGATTTATGTATATATATTTGGTCAATTATCAAGTTTTTACTTAAAGAAATTTTAAGATCATCCAAGTTTAGGATCCACTCTGTGGCATATAATCATTTCTTTGTGGGTTTGTTTACATAATACATTTTGTACCTATCTGAATTTAGAATCAATCAGTGATAGGATCCGTTTATTTTTGCTTTTCCCGGTTCTTGTTTTTCTTTCACTCCTTGGTTCATACATATTGAATTTGGGAACAGTATGTCCCTGTTGATTACTCGCCATTGCACTTGTTTTCCACTGATCAAGTCAATGTTTATAAGATCTATCTAAATATAATTGAAGTTTCATTTAGCATTTCCTATCTTCAAAAGTTTTTTGTAGTGTGACCAAGTCTTAGACTCTCACATCTTCTTATGCTTACAAGTAGGACCATGCATATTCAAGAGAAGGGAATTGGCAACTTCAATGGAGACAAGATCAAGATTTCCGGAGCTAGTAATACAAGATGAAAAGCGAGTCCGTTTTGTCGTTGTCAATGGTTTGGAAATCAACGAGAGGCCAGCTGATGTGAGTATTGATGATGCAGAGTGGTAAGCCTGGAGTGTGCCTTTTCAGTTGTTTTTGGTTATGATTATATACTTTCTATGTTGATTATCATGTATTCTATTTAAACACTCGAAACTCAAACTAAGGCGATTGTACACTTACCAAAAAAACGTAAAATATTCTCAGTGACATACTAACAGTGTTTTGTTTACTTAAAAACACTCCATAAACCGAAGCTATAGCTATATAAAATATGTACCTCAAGCCTCACTAAGATGCAGGAAATTTAATACTCTAAGAGCTCGGGTTTAGAAATAGAAGAATGTAACTGTGTAGCTTATGAATAAGTTGAGCCCAGCAAGGTCAACCATATTATCAGCTGGACCAAAAAGAATGTATTAGTCAAAGATGCCCATAAGCAGGTTCATAGGACAGGATGAGTTCTGATGTAATGTGAAGTTTAATCTATACTTGTTGTAATTTAGTTTCTTGTGGATGATTCAAATTGCCAAAGATGTCAGTTCACTTCATTTTGATAGCATGGGATTCAGAGGCACAAACAGTCCTTTAAAGAGATATTGAAGGGAATGGATTTCATGAACTTTGAAGCCTTGTAATGTGATATGCTGAATTGTATAGGTTTAAAAGATTGACCGGTCGGAGTGAAGTAGCTATCTCTTCTAGGGACTACAAATTTTATGCTCCGCGGCACAAATACAGGCGTGTTTCATCTTCAAGTTCTGTATCCAGTGTCCTTGGTTTGCCTGTAAGCTTGACAGATCTTTCAGAGTATTCGTTACATACTTCAGTTGACAACTTTATTCAAGCTGATTATAGCTCCTTGATATTCTGTTCAGTCCTTTTCCAATACAGATTCCGCTTCTCCAATGAATACTTCACAAGGTTATCACTCTATCACTGAGGTAAGCCTTACTATTTCTTGAACACCTTCCTAGAAAAAACACTTTTGCTACCTGGCCAAGGAATGTTTACACTATAGTATAGCTGATACTATTCTTCTTAATTATATTGCTACAGCCTCAACAACAGCAGATCTCATCAAACCAGCACATTCAAACTGTGTCACATTCGGGTCAGTTTCATCCCCTGCAACAAAGTCAATCTATCGATCAACGTCAACATGTAGGGCACTTCTCCCACAACCACCAGTGTGGACCCTCAAGCCATCTTTCTGGTGTTTCAAATGGGCAGCAACCCACATCTATTTCGCAACATATGGCTTGCATACAACCACTTGGTCATTCCGCAGGGCGTTTGCATGTACTGGTGAGCGTTTCTCGAAACTTTCTTTATTTTGAAGTTCTGTTGCATACATTTAGTTTACTTCTGTTTCCTATCATGTAGCTGTTTACATTTCTTGTTTGTATCATGTACTGTTAATGCCTATTTTCCATCTAATCATGAGGGTCTGCAACTGATTATTATTTAAATTTTTATACTTCGTGTTCTAATTGCTGCCTCTTCAAATTGTGACCTGCAGCCCTCTGGTCCTCCAAAGTATTGCGATGAATGTGGAGCTCCCTATTTGAGAGAAACATCTAAGTTTTGCTCAGAATGTGGTTTTAAGAGGCTAGGAATGTGAAGTCATCTGTCTGTTCTCCTTCTCTTTCCGAAAGGTACAAATTTGATTCTTTGTTATAGTAACTTTTTAGAATCGATATCTAGCAAAAGAAATCCAGAATATATTATTGTTATTTGTGTGTACTTTTTACATACATTACAATTAGTTAAGTAGGTTGTTTACTTGTAACTCATATACTGCATGAAATTAGGAAGCTACCTCCGGTCTTTAGATAAGAATTTGATGTTTCTATATATTAAAATTCCATTATAGAATGTTGCCTACATTACTTGGACATAGTCTGTTAACACCCTGTTATTTGTATAATGAAGTACCGATTAATTTTACTTTCTGAGGAAGAGAATTATTCATGTGGTTTTATCCAAATTTATCAACAGAAATGTAATGAAGTACAAGGGTAATATCCCTTCCCCACATAGAAGCATGTTGGACACTTTCTTATGTTGTTTAAGTTTGACTACCAAGTGCACCAACAAGGCTCTCTGGATTACGCCTGCTAGTTGCATCTGGGTCTGAATTGAAACTTATTTCAAATTCAGGAATAGGATACTCATGGATTTTGATATGGCCTTGGGGATTTGACCAAGGTTGTCACACTTAGAGGGCAGTGCCCACACTAAGTTTGGTTAATAGGAAATAATTTTCTAAGCTTTCTATCTTCTCAATGGTGGAAAGCGTGAATTGTCGCATTTTAATGGTGATGCTTGTTATAACAGATAAATTGCATTCATTTGGCGCAGGGAATATACTTTCTTTACCTAGAGACTAGTTTAATAGTTGGGGTTAAGGAATATCAGATTAACCTGATATAACCACAACCTTTATATCAGGTTAAACGGCCTCGTTTAGTCTTATACAGTATAAATCTATCAAAACAATGTGTTCATCAGGGTGTCTTAGCTTCTCCTTTCAGTTCTGTTCTATATTCATGTAAATTCATAATTTAAATTTCAAAAACATACCATGATTTAGATGAAAGAGATGTAAACACATGTAGACTATATACCGTAGAGTTTGGATGATTGTGGTCCCATATGAAGGAAGTTGTCGTTTATAGAACTGGCACATGCATTCCATTCCAGTGTCGTTTCACCTCATCTAAACATACTCCATGTATCAGGTTTATCTGATTTCCCTTTTTCTCTTAAAAGTTTCAACATATATGTAAACTATGATATTTTTGTGATTCCTCCTGTAAATATTACGGAATACCCTGTATAACTTGCATCTTCTTTCACTTAATCTGATGCAGATATTTCAAAGACATTCCATTATGGGCCACTACGTTAGGTTCTCCTAGATGCTCGTATACAAGGAACTAGAACGATGCTGGAAGTGCTTTTTGAGCAATATGTGTGCACTTTGTCTTGCTTCTTCCCTGTACAACTGTTGCTACCTCAATATACCAGCTTAAGCATTTTAATGAGAAGAGAAATTCTATGTATGCATTTCTTAAACTAGTTATGTTTAGTTAGGGTTATTTGGATGTAATTGGTGGTTGGGAGGCATGGGGCTCCGGCATTGTCTTCAAGAAGCCCCAGTTGAGCGCTATGGAGTAGAACACACAGAAGTAACTTTTAAGACCCTATTAGGGAAGAATTATTTGATCATTTTATCTGTAGAAAAATGTAATCATAAAGTTTTAGAACGTATCACAGTAATGTTGAGAATTTTCAAAAAGTGTATTGAGTCGGCGATTACACAATATTATCTATGGTATAATATAGGTGCTTTCATGCTCTCTTTAAGTATTGCTGGTTCTTGCCGTTCTTTGGTGTGGTTTGTTCATTGTTGTTCCTTATTTTATCATCTTCAAAAGGATAGGGGAGAATAAAGTAAAACAGCCTCAAGTCTCGATAGATAAATGAAGTGTCATAAGGTGATTCTATTAGAACTAGTAATCTGAACCCAAATCATAATTACCAAAGAACTAGGGGTTAGGGGTTTGCGAAGGTCCAGTGTACCTCTCTGATTTGTTTAATTAGTTGAGGGATTCGCAACGGGCAAACTGGTCGGACGAGAAGGGCTTAACTAATCAAATAAGGTCGGAGAAGAAGGGCTTAAGTAATTGAGCGAATATTTTCACGGCATGGATAAGTCCCATGTGAAGAAAACCAAAACCATGGGCCGGCCCGCAAGGGTTGGTTCAGTTGGTTAAATAAGGAATAACTATCATTTTTTTTCACAGATTCGAATCCCACGGTTTATCTTGGTTCACCTGGTTTGCATGCTATTACGGGAGCCCGTAGGGTTTACCCAGTGCGCACCCAAATGGTAGCGGCTGCGGGTTAACTACGATAAAAAAAACACCATGAGCCAAAATATTGTCTCGATTACTTTTACGTAATTTTATGTATCATTGTATATAGGGTTGTAAACGAACTGAGTCGAGTCGAGTCGAGTTTTGTACTTAACGAGCCAAGCTTAACTTTTTTTCTTAACGAACCGAGCTGAGCCGAGCTTTTATTATCACACAAAAATTGTGTTCGAGCTCGAGATTGTTAACGAACCGAGCCAAACTCGAGCTTTTATCGGACAAAAACGAGTCAAACCGAACTCGAGCCCCTAATGAACAGCTCGTGAACAGTAACATTTAATTTAAAAAAAATGATTGAAACACGCTTCGATCAACTTATTATCAGTTAGTTTCAGACAACTGAAACTCAAATTTTAATCTATTAATCTCAGATAATTCAAATTGCTTAGCAAAAAAAAAATAATTCAAATTATTTGTGTATTAAATAGTTGAGAGTAATTTCAAACTTAAAATATTAGAAACATTTTTAAAAATCTGGATATATTTATGTTTTTTTCGAGTCCTTAACGAGTCGAACTCGAGCCGAACGAGTTCAAGGCGAACTCGAGTCGCACATGCTAAAACTCAACTCGAGCTCGTTAAGCTTATCGCACATATTTTCGAGCTCGAGTACTTAAGAACCGAGCCCTTAACGAGCCGAACACGAGTTTGCTAACGAACAGTCGGTTCAGTTACAGTTCTAATTGTATATCACCTTGTACCTGAAATACACATATCAGTGCATAAACAAGTCGAGGGTATTTTGTGAAAACAGTCTTTCCATTCTTTTGAATAAGGGTAAGGCTGTCTTTTCATTATTTTGAACAAGGGTAAGACTGCGTATAATATATTCTTCCCACTGCTTTATGCGATATACACCGGGCATAATTGATTGATTGAAGGTCTGTGGGATATGATTATGAACATAAACCACCCACTGTCCTCGTTATATAAATTTGCAGTACTTTGTTTATATAACTGGTGTTTTGAGGTGATAAATGATCAGAGGACCAAGTTAAATATTGACCCTTTCTTTTAAATTTGCAGTAATTTGGTTGAATCTAATATATTTGTGAGCAAGTGCTCACAATTGGCATGGATTTAAATATGTTAAACTTGGCTCCACTTTGAATTTAGGTCAAATATATCAAGAATATGAGGGGAAAGTACAGGTCAAGAGTAATCACAAAAGCTATCAAAAGCTTATGTAAGCATGTCAGCATAGTTCCCAATCTCATCAAAGCCAAGATCATTATAGGCCACAGGCAAGCTAATAGTTCTGGCCCGCAGGTTAACTACAGTTTTTAGGGGATGGCCTGTGAACTTAATTGTGGATATGATGGTTAGCTGATCAGAAAACTATCTCATCAGAGTTCAAACTCGCACAGAAAAACCACAAGTCTGTAATGCTTTTTCCCCCTCTTGAAATAGAGAAAAATAAACAAAACTTCTAAATCTTGTCGATGAGCCAACTAAAACACCAAAATTAGCTGTAAAACTGATCATGTACCCTATCAATTTAAAAAAAAAACAGTTGCAAACCTTCAACAGGGATGCATACAATATATACATGGAAGGTTTAGTTTGTGTCTTCTCATCCATAACACACCCATCCTATAGAACTCAATTTACGAAACGAGACTTAAATAGAACACAAAAGTATTGGCAGTTTAAACTAACATTGCCTAGAAAAAACCAATATTTTTAGGCATAAACATGCTTCACTCCCAAGTGACCGAAATCATTGAGTTAGCTAAACCAGATTCACCGAACGTCAAGTTGCTTTCATATTCCAAGAATCTTGAAGCACCCGGGATTGCTTGATTCAAGCGGAACTGTCGAGCATCAGCTTCATCAAGTTGGGAATTGCAAAATGACCACAACAGCTGAAAATTTTAAAAAAAAATTAGTAAAATTGGAAAGCCGAAAAAAACATCTATAGTAACCGCAAGTAAAAGAGTAATGACAAGTTGTGATAATAATGTGTTTGCCTAGCCACGACATAAAGAAATATCCATAAAGGCTTTTCGAGCCATTTCATATGAGGGAACGATCAGTCACCATGATTAGGCCCGACAATTTGGTACATGACACAAACACCAAATAAAGTAATAATGTCTATAAAAATGCATGGACTTTTTTATATAAATTCCAATTTATACACTTTGTCATCATAAGCGGGACTTGACTTATTTATTTTCATATTAACTTCATATACGTATCGCTTTTTGATGGCATTTCATATTTAGAAAGTGGCTGCCACTTCTTCTTAATGTTTCGAAGGGGTGCAGAAAGTGTAGAATATACTAAAAATGGTCTACACAAATAAAATACTTGCTGGTCTCTTTTCAATATAATGTTTAATCTAACATAAAAATTCTGTAAACAACACACATTTACGAAACGAGAAACATATGAATATTAAATTTGCTGGCCAATGACAAAAGGGAGGAAGAAAGGTAATTAAGTATAAGCCTAGACTAGTTGGCATTTTAAAAGTCCCAGTTGAGCCTACACATAACAATTACATCGAAAAATTACTATTTTATTATCAGTATCACTCCAATTAATAAGTACTACCAAACCTTTCCAGCTACTACCATGCATAGGGAGGGTAGCTCATTCGAGTAACTTGTAGTACTAAAAAATTATCTGCCATTTTGTAAATGTAAATCTCTAAGTCTTGTCCGACCCTTAAATATAGAGTTTGGGTTTTGAAAATCTTATACAGAACACGAAAGTAAATGAACACAAAAATACATAGATACATGGATACATGTAGTGTAGTGATTCGGGTTTTCAGTTCAAGTACACAAACATGACACAGAAGTACTGTGCACGAAATAAACAAATAAATAAATGTATTTACCCAACACCTCTTGGTGCAGCGGTATCTCCCACGCTCCCTTTACGAGCTGTCGAGGGTTCGAACCTTGTCGGAGACAAGGTGGGTGTGTGGATGTGTTTAACTAGCAAAAAATTAAATTAAATTGAATGTAGTTACATACAATGTTTAATTTAAAATTTTTATACATAATTGTCATCATAAGCGGAACTAAGTCAATTGTCTAGTTTCATAATAACTATCGTTTTCTGTGTCATTTCGTATTTAGACAGTGGTTGCCTCTTATAGAGGGTTCAGACTTCAAACAGGGTTCAAAAAGCGTAGAATGTTTTAAAAAATGGCGCGTGCGAGCAAAATATTTGCCACTTAAAAAATGAAAATTTTAATTTAACGAAAACTTTTGCACACAACACAAATTACGACACTGAGAAACAAATGAATTTCAAATTTGTGATCCCAACACAAAAGAGGGGGAGGAGATAGGCGAGTAGGTATGAACCTAGACCACGTTACTGTTACTATTTCAACATCACTACAATTAAGGCCTAGTAAAAATCATTCCAGCTACTATTATGTATAGGCAGGGCGGATATATCCAACTCATTCCAGTATATACTTATTCTAATTTTAAAGCAATATCTCCCTTTTTTTCAAATGTGAATCTCCAAGTCCAGCCCGACTCAAATTTAGTTTTGAGTTTCGAAAGTGCATCATCACAAAAAAATATAAAGACTTGATAAATTTAATGTTCTGAAAATGGCGTGGGAGTAAAATCGTTGCCACTTTTTTAAAATAATGTTTAAGCGAAAAAAGGTATGCAATTACATCAGAGCAATATAACATGTCTCTAAAAATTATTTTCTTTTATGTGTTTTGTTTAAGTCGAGGGATTTACACTCTAATAGCACCATTGCAATCACATATATTTTGCAACTATTTGAAAATTATAATAATAACTATGTTGAATGTTAATTGGAAAACCACACTGTGAGACTCGATTATATAAAATTACATTTCTCTCGCTAACATAAGTACGTTATCCCGACTCTTCTGTTTAGGTAGCCGTACCCGTTTCGGACACTTGGACACTCGGACACGACACTTATTCTGTGTCGAATCCTTTGACCGAAACATGGACACTTTGACCAATTTATTAAGCAAATATTAGTCACACTTAATATTTAAAATAAATATGTAAGAAAAATGAAAGAAGCGAGAATGAGATAAAAGTAGGGAAGATGCCAAACTCGTAAAGTTCTTTAGAAAATTAACTTTAATCTAAGTTCTATTTTTACTTTATTCTTAGATGTCTAACTTAAAATACTTACTTATTAGTAAAATAGGCCGTGTCCCCAATTTTTACACTTCTAAATTCTGACACTCGGATACGTTTCGTGTCCGACACTCCGTACCCGATTCGGAGTAACATAGAACATAACAATTTATGTCGAAGATTTATACTTATAGGGAAAAAAATAAGTCGGGCTGATTAGAAATTAAATATTTACTTTATGTAAGTAAATTATGTAATTTTAAAATCTGATATGCTTCTAGATTTGTCATGCTATTTCCTTTTCAATCTCCAAGGTTTTCCCACCAACTACAAATCAAGGTTAGACCTGACCATCGTGTTGTGTACTTTCGTCTTGGCAAGGACAGCCCCCCCCCCCAAATACACACACTATATGAAATCAATTTTGTGTACTTTCCATGTATACGAATGTCTTCATATCAACACAAAAAGAACCCTAAATATTTCAATTACTTTCCGTGCATGAGAACAAAACATTGCGACATAAAGAAACTATTGGAAACGAGGGTTGGGAGAAAAATCTCTACCTGTATTGGGTCAGTGCGTAGAAAGTTCCTCTGCAGCCTTCGTCCATCAGGAAGTCGCACTCCAACCTTGCAAAGGAGGTTCTTATCAGCTTTCTTATCAGCTTTTGGCTCCTCAGGCAGGGGTGGAAATGTTGGCTTCTTCAATTTGTATTTTTCTTCCTCAGCATCAGTTATATCCATATCTCGTGAGACTCCACTAGTATCTTTAATGCCTTCCATTGAAGCTGCTAATGCTAATAGCATTTCCTCATCCTCATTAGTTTCACCTGCTGCAACTGAAAACATCAAATATAAGTTGTACTAAAAGATACTCAACGTGCTCCTTCGCAACTCTAGAACAAGCAGGAGATCCACATTATAAATTTACTTCCAATCATAAAATTTCTAAGAACAAAATTAAAGATACATTGGATGAATATTACACAAGACAATATTTTGCAGGTAAATACATCTACCAATGAGGTAAACGTCCCGCATTCATACAACCTTAACAATTCGTTGATGTAGACTGTGGAATATTATGGAATGATTTAAATATTATGATGGCAAGTTTAGTGTTTTCATCTAGTCATGTGTTGCCAACTTGCCATGTAGAACATAGAAGAAAAAACAAGATAAGATCCATGGTCAATTGGTCCTTGGTAAAACCCGAAAAGTCCTTTGCGAAGAAAATTCAAAATTTTCAATGCCTTTAGATTTCTAAAACATTCTTACTTATTTAATTTCAGTTTACCATCTCTTTTATCATATACTACTTCATGGGTTGCAGCACAACAGTCGAGGTGATAATGTTCTAGGCAAAACTTAGTTTGTAGGCCTCAAAAAAGTTCTAGAATCTGAAAGTGGTTTGGCTGCACTGATATTGTACAAATTCACACATTTATTTGTGGTAACATAATAAGGTCCAACCTGATTGTTTTCATTTTAGCAGGCATAACATAATAATCACGAAAGGAAAGTGTAGGGAGACCATATTAAAATTCATGAAAGGTGAGCTGATCACATTATTAGATGATGACATAAAAAGACAAGGACTGCCCATACCTTGCACTTTCTGAGGGGTAACCTGAGTAGTTTCTCTAGGTCTTTTATGAGACAAACTGATATGATGATCCTTAGGGCTACCATCCAAGAATGGTATAAGATCCTACAAGAACACATAATGATTTATTATGTAAAAGCATTTCAAAGTTACAATGCTTATACTTGCACAGATTCCACACTGTTAACTAACAGTTAACTAACACTCTAATTCAGTGAGTAAAATAAAGTAGCAAAACACCAACAAGAGACACATTCTAGGACCTTTGAGGTCCCTTTAATTCAAAAACATATAATAGTCACTTGGATAGTGTATTCAACTCATGCTGCACACTCTGACCCAAAAAAAGAAATCATGCTGCACACTCACCTGTAAATCTACAAAAAACGATACGTGTACTTTAAAATAAAATGTCAAGGAAGTATACTTCATAAAGAAACAAAATGAAAGACATAACAAAGATTTGCAAAAGAAAACATTAATTCAAACCAAATGCATCAGGTCTGTGAAGATAATATTGGTCCGAAGAAGAATATACTTCGATAAAATCTCAACAACATTATTTACGTCAAGTTTCTTATTCAGACGTTTAATATCCTTCACTTGATACTTTTAATACCCCTTTCTTTTGTGTGCCAGTTGAACTCACATACATTTATATGTGTCTTTCAAGAGAACCTAAACCAGGAAATATATATGCGTCTTTCAAGAGAACCTAAACCAGGGGACTATTGGGCCAAAGGTCTTTTGAGTACACTTTCAAAATCCATGCACGTATATAAAATTGTCTACACCACAAGTACACCTACATAATTTGTAAAGTATGTACCTCCAGCAATGTCTCTGGTTGAACCATTCCCCGCCATGATCGCATTTTCTGTCCCGTAATGGGGTCAATAACAAGAACTATAGGACTTGAATCCAACTTGTAGTAAGTACAGACCTTACTGCCCTCCTCGGTGTCATCATATACCTGAATATCACATATACAGATGATAAATTTAGACAGAAACAAGAAATCACAAAATCGAGTAAACAAAAGGAGTGATTCACTCTACTGTAGACAATCATACACGCTATTTAAGAGAACAGTGACATCCTTAAAATAACACTAATTGTTTATTTGAACAAAACATGGAATTCTATATGTGGACAAAAGACATGGGAAGGAGGGATATATATATATATAGATAAACTTTTAAATCCTTGTTTTATCATTAAATAATTATATTTAATAAAGATGTTTTAGATTTTAAAAGAAGTGTAATAACTAAAAATAATATTTGGTGTACTAATAGTGTTTGTTTGCTCCTCTTCCTTCATTAAAATTCTGATATACCAGATTAAATCAACAATATAATGTTCATTTCATTGATTTTCATGTAAGATTTTGAATCTTCAGATCTAATGCATGCTGTTCATTACTCGGTCAGTATAGTCAATGGTTTATGGTAGAATGATGAAATCATATGACCTAGTTGGGAAATTCTATATATATATTGTCATGAAAATTAGTGCGGTCACCTCTTAGGTTTGCAATTTAAAGCACTACTGCCACTATAATTACCAAAGAAATGTACTACTTTCTAAATATATTAACAAAATTAACAGTCAATTTGTCCTATAAACTAAATGTGGACAATATTTTGATTTCTCTTGATTTGTTAATCTATCATAAAGCACTTTCAATTAAATCTATGTGAATGATAATGAAATGGAAGATTGCTACAATTCTAGTACATGATATGATAGACATTAGATCGGGAGATTAAATGCGGATTGTTAAACTCCTATAATTGGTTCTTAATAGTCTTTAGTTACTTTAATTGAGTATGAGTGTGGCATTCTGGGGGATAAACGTAGGCACTATAATTCACGTCGGAGAGGTCTTCATAAATATTAGAAGGTCTCTCATAGTTAATTTTTAGTAATTTTTTGCTTAAATTTTTTTCCTTGTTAGATAGATTTAACTGGTGATTTCACTCCCAAAAAGTATCCTCCACACTTCTAGATTGTAGGTGATAAATACTTGAAACTGATTTAATCAAATAATCAATCATTACCCCCTTACCAGCCTATGATGTGTCTGCGACACGACTTGTTTCAGTTGCATAATGTTGGGAAAAACCAAGCGTAAAAAGAAAAAATGACGTACTAACTAATTAAAATATTACACTAATAAAATACAATAAAAATGTGTAATTACATAAACATGAGCATATGGCTAGAGTTGGCTATATTTTAAATACTGCACAAATACAATGACCAAACAAGAAGTACCAAATATTAACAATTCAACCAAGAAGACATACTTGTAAACATCCGGACAGGCCTTTAATTTAACAATATTTTCATAACAAAATAACAATCTATATTTAGGAATGCCTAATGAAAAAATGCAATACACTAATGTACTAGAAATATAATGGAACCATTATAACAAAAGAAGACAGTGCTACAAAAAGAACAAAACAAACCTGCCAGAAGATGAAATTAGAAATGATGGTTTGTGCAACAGCCTCATTTGCCCAGGTGTCCCTGTTAAGCTATACAAACATTCAAAAGACCGCAAGTGAATTTCCCAAAGAAAAAAAGAGAGGGTTCCATAAATATGAGAAAGAGAGAATTATAGAAACTACAAAATATCAGCCGACAATACCATATGGGAGCTGAATTCCCTTGTGGACTGTAAATTAACCAGAAGCCATCTGTTTTGAGATTTAGCTGCATCTTTTGCCTACATAGGAGGGGAAAAACATCCATGAGTTAGATAAACAGGATGGCAGGGATCCATTCATAAAACTAGCCACTCATGTATTAGAATTAGTAAGTTCGGATTTTAATATTTGTCAACCCTTATCAAGGTTTTAGTTAGAAAGCCTAATATAAACTTAGAGCCCACACTGACAGGAGCCTTGTACAATAGATAATAATTTTCATGTGGCTTGTTTACCTTCTCAAAGGGCCCTTGGAGCATTATTGCAAAAGGTGGACGATATAATGAGGCAAGATTATCTCGAGAATTATCAACTGCAGATGCAGAAGATTGGTCTGCTTCCCAGATCCCAGGATGCTTTAGTTCCTGGTCAAAATTTCGGAATGGTACAACCGAACGAGCTCCATGAGAAGTATTGCCCATTCTAGGTCTGAGTAACCACAGAGAAAAAGAGGGAAGGTGTTAAATATTTACTTATCTCCTGCCCTGAATATTACAATAAGAAGTCCATATACCAGCATATACAAAGGTCATCATGAAACTCATCAAGGGCTCAAATATATTTGCAACTGCTTGCAAGAAGAGAGAACACAGGCAAGAACGAATGAAAAAATTAATAATTTGAAAGTAACATGTTTCTAACTTCCATTAAACAATACACATGAGAACTGACACCGCCACAGACCAACTTTCTTTTATTAGCTAAAAGGGAAGAAACAATATCAAATATTGAGAGACACCAAATAAGGCAAAGAAGTAAAAAATGATATCACTAAAAAGAAGTAGAAAACACGAAAAAGACATAATCATCTTGAAAAGGTAAACAAAAACTCTAAGCTCAGATCAAATACCCATAAAGCATTGGCCCATCATAGAGAACATCCCTCTTAACTGGTAGAGGAGCTCGTACTTCAGACTCATCAGGCAATGCATGTTCTTGACTTAAGTCCTTTCCTGGTCCACTAATAAACAAATGTAGTGATCAGAGAGATTAATGTGGAGATAACAGCTACACATTGATAAATTCCTCCCAAACACACTTCACTTACCTTAGACTTTCTTCATTTTGGGTACTTTCAGTCACTAAAGGAGGAAATTCTGAAGATGCTGCAACAATTCCACTATCATTTCCAACATAAAAGAGCTGAAGAGCATCCTCAAGCTTCCAACCAGTGGCCTGTGTACATAATACATACCATCAGCTTTAACTATGATGAGACTTTTTACATGTTACAGGAACTAGACAAATTTCAATAGGACTGACAATTATAGGCGACCATTGTTATCCAACACGCAATGCGCAAGGTAGGACAAAGGAATTCTATAGCATAAGCGCAATGCGCAAACACAAAGCGTGCAATTCATCGAAGCAATATACACAGATCTTAAACACATGGATTCATTATAACATTAATAAGCTACAGCAACAATATATTTTAAAAAAATGTCCTGATTATTATTATTCATTTCACTTTCAGAACTTGCACATTGTAATCCTCATCCATAATATTGGTTTTGAACTATTTATGGTAACTTTTGAAGTGCATTACTAGCATTTAATAGCTATTCAGAGGCAACAAAAATCACAAATAATCAGTAATATCTGATATGCGGCAACATAACAATAAGTAATCACCGTGAACATGAAATAAAAAGTAAGTGGGATTTTGTCCATGAGATGACTTGGTTATTAAATACACTGTGAAACCAGAAGAAACAGGACTGTTGTCAGGCGTTTATTTGACCCCCCTTAAACAAACGTACATAAAAATCACTTAACATACATACACTGATAGTCTGATACACACACAATCTAATTTCCCACAAACCCGAAACAACAAAACAACCAAAAACAACTCATACAAAAAAGGTTTTCAAGTCTCACACAGAAAAATCCAATTTCTAATCTAAACACCCAAATTTCAAGAAACACAAATCCCAAATCAATAAATCCAAGAGAATAAGTTTAAAACGCATTCTCCTCTACTAAACCGAAAAAAGCCCCCTTTTTTATTACTTCAATGAACTGACAGTAAATCTACAATGTACATAGCAACTATATCACTCAACATACACACACAATCAAATTTCCCGCAAACCCGAAACACCAAAACAACAAAAAACAACTCATACAAAAAGGGTTTTCAATTATCACACACAAAAATCCAATCTTTAATCTTTACACCCAAATTTCAAGAACCACAAATCCGAAACCAAAAAATCAAAAGTGCTTTCAACTAGTACAATAAAAATCACATCTTTAACTAAAATCAAGAAATCAATCAACAACCCATCAAGAAATGTGCAACCGAAAAGACAAAATCATCGAATTGAACAAGATTTATACCTGTAAGAATTGTCTAGCAGTGTCTACAGTCTGACCAGCAGCGATTTCGAGAAAGGAAGATATAAGCATCTGGTGCTCAGTTGAAATCTCGTTCTCCATGGTTGTTTTTGTGAAATGAATCGTTTGTTATTACACAACACTGAGAAACCCCAATTGTGTGTGTATATGTTGAGACAATACACAAGTGTGTTTTTAGTTTGTTTATGTTGAGAATATCTCGTAGGATTGTTTTCATTTAAGTGAGATTTTTAGCCAATTTAATATGTATTCTAGTTATTTAATATCTCGCACGCTTACAGATTTTATAAATCAGAACTATTAGATTGAAATATCGATTTATGATTTATTAAGTAATTTTTAAAAAATTGAGTGACTTATCAGAAATTGATACAAATATTTTTTTACTAATTTATTGGTAATTTTTGAAAAATTGACCGATTTCTATAATCATGCGTAAAAGAGTTATGTCTCGTTTATCAAAATTATAAATATTACATTATAATAATTAAAAATACTAAAAATATAAGAAATATCATAATAATTTTAATTATAATGGAAAAAATAAAGGGAATTAATGTTAGTTATTATGAAATAATGGGACTTATAATTTATTTGTGACCATTTTTGCATCTTTTCCCGTTATTTGTATTATTGCTATGAGACTTATGTGCAGTGGCCCAAAATGGTTGCCCATTTGGTTTAGTTGTGGGTAGAAGCTTGGGCTTTTGCTTTTCAAATAGCCCATCTATGGAGTTGTTTCTTAGTCCATATCAATCGGCTATGTTTCCTTTGCAAAATTAAAATATACGCTAAAATAAAACACTCAAATTTACGAGCACAAAGATTTGACATAAGGAAAATTAATACAGTATAACGTTAGGAGAGAGATGTGTCATACTTACATTTCAAAATTCACTATAATATTTCTTAAAACAAACATGTCTTTAATATATCTATTATATAATAGTTTCTGTTGCGTGATTTGTCCCGTATCGTCCACAGTAGTCTTTCATTTTAGGTCTTTACCACTCCTTTTCAGTTAAATTACAAAATTACCGGCACTTGCATGTAGAGATGCACAAAAGGCCCACCGGGCCGGGTTTTGACCGGGCCTTAAAAAATCCGGGCTTTGACCGGGCCGGACTTTTCGGGCTTTGACTTTGACCGGGCCGGGCCGGGCTTTCCGAAAATGTCAGAGCCCGTTTGGGCCCTCGAGGCGGGCCTAATCGGACTTTTTTTCGGGCCGGATTGGATCGGGCCGGGCTTTTTTCTAATTTAAAACGGATTGAGTTTTATTAGAGATTCCGAAGATACATATGTTAGCAACTAGATCATCGTAAAAATGTATTAGTTTACATGGAATATTTTATGAAAACATTACTTCGTTGAAAACATTTAAGTTCGGCAAAAAATAAACATTTTTATTGAATAATATGTTTTATCATTGTTATCCAAATATATATAGTGTACTTATTATATCTTCTTTCATTATTTATGCAACAAAGTATATAAATAATATTATTAATCACAAATATGTAAATATATATGTATTTAAAGTATTATTTATATTTATAATAAATGTGAATCTATAAATATATAAGAAAATATATTAGAATAATCAGATTTTAACCGAGTTTTTTCGGGTTTTTAATCGGGCCGGGCCGAAGCCCGGGCTTTTAACCGGGCCGGGCCGGGCTTTGCATAAAAATATAGGGCCCGTCCGGGCCCGAAGCCCGGGCCGGGCTTGAATGGGCTTTGACCGGATCGGGCTGGGCCAGATTTTCGGACCCAGGCTTTTTGTGCATCTCTACTTGCATGTCAACTACTCAGTTTCTTCGTCAGTTGCACGTGCATTTTGTCATAAAAATAGATTAAAATATATCCCCTCTTCTACAAAATATCCATTTTTTCCTACAAAATATGGAGGCTTCTCTTGCACGCCCCCTTTCTTTGCTCCTAATTCAAATTTTATAAATTGTACACTTTAGCATCAAATAAAACGCCAACTAATTTTTTGTGGAATACATCTAAATTAGCACATCTATTTTGTTCTATCATTGCAAGGTTCCAAACTTATTACGGAAACCGTGAATGGTATATTGGCGGATCTTTTATTGTCAGATCTTTTATAAACTCAGTAGTTTAGCCTTTTTTTGTCAGGTAATTTATTATTTTCTGTTCGCTAAATTTTTAAGTGATATAGGATGAGGATAATCCCGGTGTCTATTCAACCGGGAAGATTTGATCAATGGTTATTGTGCTTATAAAAAGGCGAAGAAGGTGAGAAAAATCAATTACTACCCAGACAAAGAAATCTGGGAAGATATTGTGAGTCTCAAACATCAAATGAAAGTGGACAAACATGTAATTTTGTGTAAGCATGTTCGTGATTCTATTTTATAGTTAATTTTCAAAATTTGGCTGAGATTTTGAATTACATTCAAATTTATCTTTACATTTAGTTTTTGTAAGCATGTTCGTGATGCAATTTTTTTTGCCAAAATAGAGACTTAAATTGCATAAGTAAGCCATTTTTGCAATGGCTAATAAACATATGACATCATAGAGTGTGATCGAATAAGATCGATTTATATATACGGACCAAAAAGTGAAATAGGATTGGTATTACTTCTCGAACTTATACAATTCTTTATTTTTATATACAAATGCAAGTATGTATAGGAGAATAAAATTTATTTTTCATATTTATAAACTTAACATTTTTTTTTTACTTTTATAGGTAATAAAAAGCCGAAAAAGTTTAAAAATTTTCTACAAAACATAAATGTTCTTTACTTTTGAAATATGTTGAAAATATTTTAAAGTAATTTTAGACTATTTTAATTTTTTGAATTAGTTCCCCATAATAAAGTATAAAATCTAATCACTTTAAAATTATAGTGAATATACAAGAGTACCCTTACTTTTATAACAATGATCAATGCTAGTTGATAACTCGTTTTCTCGATCTAGTCCCTTCCCGTCTCACTCTTTACTCGCAATGTGGTGTAATGCTAGTTGGGAGTCTACAAAATAATATTGAAGGGTGATTTGATCCCCACAAGAGTG
Source organism: Apium graveolens (assembly GCF_009905375.1). Classification (NCBI taxonomy): domain Eukaryota; kingdom Viridiplantae; phylum Streptophyta; class Magnoliopsida; order Apiales; family Apiaceae; genus Apium; species Apium graveolens. The sequence continues at coordinate 202,043,435 of NC_133647.1, forward strand.
TGAGAATAAGAAAAGATTTGAAAGGAGATAATTAAGAAATGAGAGAGATCCAAAAGTGCACTTATATTACTCGTCAATCATCAGGACGAAATAGGTTCAAAAGGGTGTGTTGTCCTAGTCTGAACCATAATTTGGTCCTCAGTATATTTATAAGGAGATCTTTGAGAGTTATCTTTAATTCTAAATCTCGATTGATTTTGAAACCCTGACCGTGACTTATACATAGTATGGAGTATAACAATTCAAAGTAGGTGTTTAATATGGCAAAATTTATTTTTACGAACGATCATCGTTTGCTTAAGTATACGTATGCATTCATATAGAAAAAGGTTTATGTTAAAAGTAAATCTCAAAGTAAATAATACCAATCTCAATTAAAATAAGGACTAATATCTCAAATATTTATAACAAAAATAAACAGATATGGGCTAACATATTTAAGGTTAGGGCTAATCATTCTATATACATGTTACTCTATGTTTTAATAATATAATTTTCAAGGAGATCATGATGATTTGTGGTTCTTATCGAGTGTTTACTTATGGTACTTTCAGATCTAAAAGGGCTTGTTGGTGTAGTCGGGTTCAGTGGCACGCCTTGACCACAAAACAATGTCAAACCCGAGATTCTTCTAGCGTCAATGAACACTCTCTTTATAGATCTAGTCCTTCCTTGCCTCGCTACTTTCTCAGAATGTGCTGTAGCTGCTAATTGTATAAAATAAGAATAAGAAAATAGTTGACAGGAGATAATAAAATATGAGAGAGATCTAAAAATATATAGGGAGTGGCCAAGGATTAAGATTTGGGGGATGATACTTTTAATCATGGGCGTTAATTTTAATGCAATAAGAACACACGAGCGTTAATTGTATACATGCACTACTAGAAAAATATGATATAACATTGGTATTTAGACATCGGTTGGTTAGGAAACCGATGTTAAAGCCTCTTTAGACATCGGTTTTTTTTAAAAACGATGTTACAATTTCTATTAGACATCGCTATATAAAATAACTGTTATTGATCATAATTTTTTGAAAATAGAAAACACAACTTAAACATTGATTCTTGAGATAACCGTTGTCAACTTTACTTAGACATCAGTTTAAAACTTAACCCTTGTAGATCATTATTTTTTAAAAAAATTATAAAAAGGCACAAATACCGCTTCCCCCATTATTTCCAAAATATTCCCCCCTTTAACATCAAAATCGTCCCCCCCAACTCAAATCTACTTCCCCCATTCCCCCTCTCTCTCACTTCACCCCTCTCTCGACTCACTTTCTCTCACTCCCCGACTAACTCTCCCGTCTCTCTCGTCTCGTCTCGTCTCGTCTCTCTCTCTCTCTCTCCCATGCCTTAAATTAAAACCTCAATTTTCTCTCACCGTTTATATTTCCTTGTAATTTGGGCACCAATTGAAATCCTAATTGAAGGATAACTTCAATTAATGGAACTCAAACTTTGAGAAACACTAATTTAACGATCTTAATTGGTATTTTTCTCTTTCGATTGAGTTTTGGTTATTCTTCCTGTTGAATTAATTTTGAATATAACTCCATTGGGTCTTGCCCAATTTCGTTTCTTACTTTTTTACAGACTGGAGCTTAGACTGCAACTTGTTTGCTCTTTTCCCCCTTTTCTGAGTTAAGCAAGCTGTAATTGAATTGCTGAGGTTTATTTACTTGTTCTTCATCTTTTTGTGCTCTCTTTAATTTGTATGTATATATTTATATAAGCTATATTTTCTTAAATTTAGTTGAGTTTTCTTGCATCTGCTTACAAAAAATTAAGGTTTGTACAAGTATGGTCTACTATAATTGTAATTAAAATGCTGAATTTATTGTTAATGCCAGAATTCTTCAATTTCTAGTATAGTATAATTCTTTAGTGATGTTTTAAAATCAGTCTTATATAAATATATATGAATATGTTTATGAACTAGGTTGCGACTGGAATAAGTTTCAGGTGCTACACATGGATCTTTAGTTGGTCATTTGCTTGAGTGTGCCTGTCAGCTCGAAGGAGGATATTTTATGCATCCAGGTAAACCAATTTTGGCTTTTATTTTTTTTCTGAAAAACTTAAAAATGTGTTATATCTGTGTGCTTCTTGGACAAAACTACATGTTGTTCATGAAACGGGATCCCAACTTTTGGTAGTCGGGCATACCGAATGTTTAAATTGACGAGCTACTTAAATCTTGTAAGATGCAAAAAAACTATATGCTTAGATAAAGCGTGACAATTATTTTTACAATAGTAGCCAGATTTTGGTTTTAATTAATTTATTTTTTTTACAGATTTTGTAATGGCACGGCCTATTAGTTCAATGGTGAAATTAATTTGCTGATTTTGCAGATTTTCCTGAATTGAATTAATTTGTAACCTATTTTCTTTTGACAAATTGTTTGCAAATTAGATCCTGTGCAGAATTGTCAATTTTGACCTATAAAGCTGCTTAATTAGAGCATGAACTTTGTGACGGTTTCTATGTAATTCTGTCATATATTTATTTTGTCATAATTATTTATGTATTATAGAAATATGCTATGATATAGGTAATGACTTGTAGACCCTAAATAATATTTAATAAATTTCTCCTTGTATTATTGATTTTATGCTATGATACTGGTGAGGACTTACACACCCATAATTTATTTTTATGTTAATCTGCAAGCTCTCCGCAATTTGGACAACATGATTCTTGTAAGCTTTCTCACTTTCATATATTGGTTGATATATAACTTATGGTTTTAATTTCTGGTTTGTTGCTAGTTTCTAGAGGAATTCCCACCAATGATCTCGGTGAAAATTCGTGAAAACAGTTAGTATAATATTATGAGCTACTTAGAGATTGGATTGGTAGGCGCTTGAATATAAATGGAGAACTTTGTTAATGGTTAGACAACCTAACTTTTTCAAGAGAAAGTTAATATCAAATCAAGGATTTATAATTTTCAAAATTTAAACTTGCATCTTACTGTATATTCTTAGCTAAATTATGAGATTTTTTTTAAACAAAATTGACAGGTGTGTTAGGAATATGTTGTAGACTTGATGATATGCTACAAAATACCTTGGTAGATTTGATTAAGTGTAATTGTAGCTTTCAATGTATAATGTACTTTGTCATCCGTAGAAAGAGTAATTTATGTTTAAATAAGTTTTGATAGCATATTCCTGCATATTGTAATACCTTAAAGAACTAGAAGTTGTAGGATATTCTAAGTCATGTTGACTACTAGATTGATATGCAAAATAGGTTGGCTAATTGTAAATATTAGATGCCTTGTAATATTGCATAAGTGAAATAGAGTTAACTGCTTTGAAGATACTCTCAACGGATATTTCACAAGGTTTCAACGGATGATCAACTAGAGTTTCAACGGATAATCCAACAAAGTCTCAACAGATGACCCAACAAAGTTTCAACGGATGATCAAATTCAAAAAACACTTGATAGTGACTTGACAGTCACATGGGTTGATTGTTTGCAAATGGAATGTGGCAGTCTATTAACAGGTTTTAGAGAACAAAGAAGAATTTCCACTTCCATGCTAACTTGAAGAAATACAAAGATGCTGGATGGAGAAATGGAGCAGCATGTAATAGACTAGGACACTTTTGTCTTATTAGTTTGTCTTTTTATCATGTAACTTGGTGATATATAAACCAAGAGTAGCAAGTTGAAAACTATGCAAGCAAGAACTGAGAAATAGAAAAATCTGTATCTGTTAAGAATTTCTCTATTCTAAGTGTATCATACTTGTAAGCAGCTGTGTGCATTTTTGCATCATAGAGTTCTCATCAATATATATATCTCTGGTGGATAAGTTTAATCTACCAGAAAATTTTTAATCCTTGTGTTTAATTACTTTGTGTTTGAATACATCTATATTTTCAGTCCGCACTTTTGCATATTCAAACACTGATATATTTATATTTGTGAGAAGTTCTTAAAATCGAAAAGAAAACAAGAATTACATTCAACCCCCCTTATGTAATTCTAGTTGTTAGATTGTTTGGGAATAATAATTGGAATCAGAGCAAGCTCTTGACACACTAAGAGTTTAAAGATCAAATCAACTAACAATATGAGCATGAAGGATGTTGGAGTAAAGTTCCCGTTCTTAGATAAAGACAATTATCACTATTGGAAGGTGAAAATGCACCTGCGTCTTCTCTCTAATGATGAAAGGTATGTTGATTGCATTGAGAAAGGACCTCATGTTCCTCGAAGAGCTGCTACAGATGCTGATGGTGCTGTAGGCAATGAACAAACTGTTCCAAAGCCACAAGCAGAATGGACAGATGAAGACATTGAGCAAGTACATAAAGATAAAAGGCTATGAATATTCTGTTCAATGGTCTAGATGAAGATATGTTTGACAATGTCATCAATTGCAAAACTGCTAATGGTCCGTTTGGAAAACTGGATTTCATTTGAAATTATGGATTTCATCAAATAAGGTATTTGGGAATTTGGATTTGGATTTTATTTGAAATCCAGGACATTCAAATATTAGTATAAACATGAAAATTTAAAATGACAACTCAAATCCTATCATTTAAAATTTCTAAATTGAAATGAAAGTTTTCAAACGCACTCTAAGGAAATTTGGGATACAATTCAAATCATATGTGATGAAACTGAACAAGTAGGGAGAACAAGATGCAACTCTTAATCCAGCAGTGTGAGCACTTTTATTATGAAGACAGTGAATCTTTAAGTGATATCTTTAGTAGATTTCAAAAACTACTGAATGCACTGAAGCTGCATGGAAGGGTCTATAAAACCAAAGATTCAAACTTGAAGTTCCTTAGATCTCTCCCAAAGGAATGGAATCATATGACTGTCTCTCTCAGAAATTCACAAGATTATAAGGAATTCACCTTGGAGAGACTGTATGGAATTCTAAAAACTTATGAACTCAAGTTAGAACAAGATGAGCAAATAGAGAATGGAAGGAAGAAGGGAGGATCTATAGCACTGGTAGTTGAGCAAGAGAGAGGGAAAGAGATGAAGGTTGAAGCTTGAAATCTGCACCAAACTCTAGGGTATGTGAAGGCAAAGGAAATGGGCTAGTAGTTGATCATGAAGATCATCTTAGTCAAGATGAAATGGAAAATGTAGATGAATATCTAGCTTTCTTGTCAAGAAGGTTTGCCAAGCTCAAATATAAAAAGAATTTTGGAGCAACCAAGCCAAATTGAAACATGGTGGATAAATCCAAATTCAAGTGTTTCAAATGTGGCTTGAGTGGTCATTTTTCTAGTGAATGCAGAAAGCCTGATTCTGAGAAAAAGAAGTTTTAGCCCGTGGATTACAAAAAGAAGTACTTTGAGCTGCTCAAACAAAAGGTAAGTGCTTTTTTGACTCAGGAAAATGATTGGGCTACAGATGGGATATATGAAGATGAAGAAACAAACTATGTCAACCTAGCCCTGATGGCTAAATCAGATGAAGCAGAAGTCAGTTCTTCAAGCAATCAGGTAATCACCATTAACCTAACACATCTTTTTAAAGATGAGTGTAATGATGCTATAAATGACGTGTCCACGGAGTTATATCATTTGTATGTTACACTTAAATCACTCACCAAAAAGAACACAAGAATAAAAGATAATAATTTGTTTTTAAGTGAGAGAAATGTTGTGTTAGAAACTCAACTTATTGAGTTTATCTGTTGAATCCACATCCGTTAAAAGTCCTTCTACCAAACTAGGATCCAGTTTCTCTTTACTCTTTTTCCAGGCTTCCTCACAGAAAGACTTTATAACTTGAACTTTGGTAATTTGAGTATGGACATCTCTAGATGATTTCCAAGCCTTAATTACCTCCTTTTCTCGTTCAAGTTGCTTTCTTAAAATCTCCTCTTTCTTTAAGGATTCAGTCAGTTCCTCCTTAGCAATTCTACACTCTCTAAATTAAATAAAAAATATGGATCAATTTCCAAGAACTTTGTTACAGTAGAAACAAGTCAAGTCAAGGAAAACAAGATTGCTAATGTAGGACATCTGTCAATTAAGCAATTGAATGACAGATTGGATAAAATTGAGGTTAAAGCAGACTCAAAAAGGAAAAACAATAGGAATGGAAAAGTGGATATTAACAAACATAACAACTACACACCTGGAAAATATGCTCCTAGAAAAATCCGTGTTAAGTATGGTGGTGTTAATCACTTGTCTGTTAATTGCAAATATGTTATGCCTGCATCCATGTCTGCACCTCCCTCATTTCCCAACATGCCTACATTGCCTTTGAATGTCATGCCTGTTATGCCGACACCGAATCTGAATTCATAATTTGCTAATATGCCATTTGCACAAAACCCCTACTATGCTGCATTTAATATACCTTAAATTCCATTTAGCATGCCTTACTGGAATTACATGTTTGCACAAAGTATGCCATTTCATGTTAACTAACCTGTGTATGATAAATCTGTTGTGATGAATGATTTTCAAAGCCCTACTCTAATGACTAAGGTTGAATCTCAGTCACCTAAGTTAAATGAGGAAAAGCTTAAAAAACCTAAAAAGAAGGCTAACAAAGCAGGAACCAAGGAGACTTGGGTACCAAAATCAACTTGATTTGATTTTGTTGTGTGCAGGGAAATATAAAGAATCTCTGGTATCTGGATAGTGGTTGCTCAAGACTAATAACTGGAGATTCTACCCTGCTCACTGAGTTTAAGGAGAAAGTTGGCCCCAATATTACTTTTGGAGATGATAACAAAGGGTATATTGTGGGATATGACTTGATTTGAAAAGACAATGCCATCATTGAAGAAGTTGCTTTAGTGGATGGACTCAAACACAATCTCTTGAGTGTCAGCCAGCTATGTGACAAGGGCAAATCAGTACATTCAATTCTGAAGCTTGTGTTGTTACAAATAAGAAGGACAACAAAGTGGTTCTCATTGGAGTGAGAAAATGAAAGGTTTATTTAGCTGACTTCAACTCATCAAGTGCAAATTCTATTACTTGTCTTTTCAGCAAAGCAAGTCAAGATGAAAGTTGGCTATGACACAAGAAGCTGTCCCATCCGAACTTCAAGATTATGATTGCATTAGTTAGGAAAGATCTTGTTAGAGGCATTCCTCAATTTGAGTTCTCAAAGGATGGACTGTGTGATGCCTGTCAAAAGGAAAAGCAAATCAAGGCATCATTCAAGAAGAAACTTGAATCTAAAATTGAAGAACCTCTACAACTTCTGCATATGGATTTGGTTAGACCAGTCAATGTGTTGTCAATCTCAAAGAAAAAATACTGCCTAATGATTGTTGATGCTTTCTCAAAGTTTACTTGGACATACTTTCTCAAAACTAAAGATGAAGCTAGTGAAATCATATCAATCGTATAAGACAAGTCAACAATCATCCTGGTCTCAAAGTTAAAAGAATTAGGAGTGACAATGGAACTGAGTTCAAGAATTATGTTATGAGGTTATTTTGTGAAGAAAATGGGATCATGCATGAATTTTCAGCAGCAAGGACTCCACAACAAAATGGAGTGGTGGAAAGGAAGAACAGATCTCTTATTGAAGCTGCAAGGATAATGCAAGAAGAATCAAAGTTACCAACTTACTTTTAAGCTGAAACTGTAAATACTGCATGCTACACTCAGAATATTTCTTTGGTCAATCAAGCAAAATGCATGACTCCCTATCAATTGTTCAAGAACAAGAAATTAACACTTAACTTTCTACATGTCTTTGGATACAAATGCTATATTATAAGGAATTAAACTGAGCAACATGGAAAGTTTGATGCCAAAGCTGATGAAGGGATATTTGTTGGATGTGCTGTGGGAAAAGCATATAGGGTCTACAATCTTAAAACCAACATTATTATGGAATATGTACATGTTGTGTTTGATGATAAGAAGATTGAAGGACTGAAAGATGGAGGCTTCCATGAAAGCCTCAAATTTGACAATGTTGAGATGTATTGTGATGAAAGTGATGATAATAGTGATCAAGAAATAATTCCTAAGGAGATTGTAGAAAAATCAACAACAAATGAAGCACATAACTCATCATCCGTCAAAAGACAAAGTGCATCATCCGTTGAAAGACAAACTGCATCATCCGTTGAAAGGCAAAGATCAACATCCGTTGAGCCATCAATAGAAGTTGAAGGTCATTTTAGATCACACAGTGAAACAACCCCAACTTCGAGTCAAAGATCCACAAACTCAGGGGGAGTTTCTTCTAATCAAAACTCAGTCACACATCAAGACAACTATGAGGCCTCTTCATCTAGAGCTAATCTACCACAATAAATAAAATGGACTAGAGATCACCCCTTTGAACTAATTATTGGTGATGTATCTTCAAGAGTGCAAACCAGAAAAGCAACTAAAGAAGAATATCTATATAGCAGCTTCCTGTCTCAGGAAGAGCCTAAGAAGGTAAAAGAAACTTTGTTGGATCCTTATTGGGTTTTAGCTATGCAGGAGGAGCTAAACCAATTTGAAAAAAATAAAGTTTGGAAACTGATACCCAAGCCTAAAGGCAAAAATCATATTGACACCAAATGGGTATTCAAAAATAAGATGGATGAAAATGGCATAGTAGTCAGGAACAAAGCTAGATTGGTTACCAAGGGCTATTGTCAACAAGAAGGAATAGATTTTGATGAGACATTTGCTCCTGTTGCAAGACTTGAAGCCATCAGAATCTTTCTAGCCTATGCAGCTCATGCAAATTTCAAGGTCTATCAAATGGATGTTAAAAGTGCATTTCTGAATGGAGATTTGGAAGAGGAAGTCTATGTCAGCCAGCCTCTTGGTTTTGAAGACCCCAACTTTCCAGACTATGTCTACTATCTTTTGACAGCACTGTATGGTTTCAAGCAAGCACCTATAGCCTGATATGATACTTTGTCAAAGTTCCTTTTAGAAAATCACTTCACAAGAGGTACTATTGATAAAACTCTTTTTTTAGAAATGTTAATGGCTCTAATATACTTGTTCAGATTTATGTAGATGATATTATATTTGGCTCTACAGATGAAAAAGTTTGCAAAAAGTTTGTTAAATTGATGCAAAGTAAATATGAAATGAGCATGATGGGAGAACTAACTTACTTTCTTGGTTTACAAGTTGAGCAAGTTAGTGATGGAATATTCATTAGTCAAACCAAATATATTTATGATCTTTTAAAGAAGTTTGACCTAATGGATTGCACATCTGCAAAAATTCTCATGGCCACTGCTACTAAACTTGAATTGAACACTACTGAAAAGTCTGTGGACATTTCAAGTTATGGAGGCATGATTGGCTCACTTTTATATTTAACAGCCAGTAGGCCAGATATTATATTTGCTACTTATTTTGTGCTAGATTTCAAGCTGATCTTAGAGAATCTCATTTAGTAGCTATTAAGAGAATTTTCAGATATTTCAAAGGAACACGAAAACTTGGCATTTGGTATTCTAGAGATTCTGGTTTTGATCTAATTGGTTATTCAGATGCAGAATATGCAGGTTGTAAAATTTATAGAAAAAGTACAACATGAACCTGTCAATTTCTAGGAAACAAGCTACTGTCCTGGTTTAGTAAGAAACAAAATTCAGTCTCTACTTCTACAGCTGAGACTAAATATATTGCTGCTGGCAGTTTCCGTGCATATATTTTATGGATGAAAAATCAATTATTGGATTATGGTCCATAAATGGACAAGATTCCAATCTTCTGTGACAACACAAGTGCCATTGCCATTACTGAAAATCCTGTGCAGCATTCAAGGACAAAGCACATTGACATCAACTACCACTTTATTCGAGAACATGTCATGAATGGTACCGTGGAACTTTATTTTATTCCAAGTGAGAAGCAACTTGTAGACATCTTTACCAAACCACTTAATGAGTCCACCTTCACTAGGTTGGTAAGTGAGTTAGGTATACTTAATTATTCTTGAATTATTTTGATGTCTAAGCAATTTGTATTGCAGCCAGAATCATATTTGATTTTTATTATTAAGATGAAATTTTGGCTAAGTCAAAATTTACATCTCGACGGATGTTTATTGTCCGTTGAAAATGAATATCCGTTGAATTTCATTATCTGTTGAAAATTAAATATTTTTCTAGGTACTTTATATATCGGCGGATATCTGTTTAATCCATATCCGTTGAATTGCTTTCATCATAGCCGTTAATTCTATTCCTTAATCGTTGAATTTACTTACAGTCTGTAAGGATAACTCGACGGATTATTTCTAGAATTTCTACAGTTTGTTTATTTTTAAACGGCTATTTTGGGCAAAATTTATTTGGTACTTTATTTTACTTTTTATTTTTTTTTGTTTATTTCTAAGAAAGTATATATGCCCCATTTCATTTTATATTTTACTTTTATCTTTCTCAAAGCAATTTCTACTCTCTCTTCGTCTCCAAACCAAAACCCCTCTTTTCTGTAACTGTTTTCATTCACAACAATGACACCTGTAGTCAAGATAATGTCTCATTCTGGATTCGTGTATAAAAAGAACAACTTTATAGAACTGGTGAACAAGGGTATTGCTGCTTCTGAGGCCTATCACAAAATGATGGACTTCATTCAAGGTTGCAAACTGAGCTATGCAATGTTGGCATCACCAGTAATCTACTGTGAGGTTGTGGAGGAGATATGGACTACAGCAGTGTACAACTCCAAAGACAAAACTATTGCCTTCACTCTGAAAGGTAATGATTACTGTATAAATAGTGATGAAATTCAAGCTTTCTTACAATTGCCTGAAAACAATACACTAGTTCCACACACAGACACAGATGTCAGTGCCATGCTTATTTCTATGGGCTATGCTCTTAACCCTGCCAAGTTAGGTGAAGTTAGGAGGATGGGCCTTAGAAAAGAATGGAGCTTTCTTTGTGATTCCTTTATTAGGCATTTTCTGGTAAGATAAGCAATTTTGATGCAGTTACATACTCACTTGTTAACATGCTATATATGCTACTTAGTGATAAGTACTATAACTTTAGTGAGTTTGTCATGTATGAGTTAGGTTTCAAATTAGGAGACATTAAGAAGAGAAATAAGAATATCTATTATACTAGATTCTTTATGATGATAGCTAATCATATTTCTACGGATCTCCCTATTGAGAACCCAACAAATAAGCTTGATTGTTGGGTCCAAGAGAAGAGAGTTATTGCTGATTTAAACAAGGCAAATCACCACAGTGAGGTTCCCCTCATCCTTTTGCCAATCATGGAGGAACCTCAGGTAAGTGAGGTAAACACTTCTGTCTCTACTACTTCCCAACCACCAATTTCTTTGAAAACTTCCGTGACAATGGCATCTGTGATAATGACTAAATAGATGCCTACCCAAGTCACACAATTAAAAATTTCAAAGTTCAAGTCTAAGAAACCCCACTCTAGTTTCTCTCAAAAGGGACTAGTTTCAAAAACTACTAAATCCAAAGAGGGGAGTGTGAAGGGAAGTAAGATTGGTGAGGGACAGGGTGAACATCAAAGAAACCCAAAGGATAAGGAGAGTAAGGTTTGTGTGACCCAAGCCAACCACACTGCAGTTTCCCAACAGACTGCAGTGCTTAATAAGGATATAAGCTCTTTACTAGTTGCATCCTCCCAAAAGGATGTACCTATTGAAACAAGCTCTCAACCAAGAGCACATGACAAAAGGGGAAGGGACACAAACCAACCTCAAACTTATATTAGAAAGAAGAAATCTAAACCTATAGGGGAGTCACAGGGTGCACACACAGTGCCAACTGCAGTCAAAGACTCAGTTACTGCACCATCTCAAAGTCAGATTGATGTGGCTCCAATAAATATGGAGTCACAACCAAAATCTCTCATAATTGAAACACCTCAAACACAAAATTCTCCCACAAACTCACTAGATGTGGACATGATAAATTCATCAATTCCTGATTCTCCTTCTTTAACTCTCATGGAAGAGCCAAAATCCAAAACAAGTGAGTATCATCTTATAAATAATTTGTTAGCTAACTTGCCATTTCTTTTTGATTTTACTGAGAAATATGTGCATAATCTCAAATCAATTACCACAGATTCTACATTAGTTTCAACTCCTAACTCTATCAATTCTCCTCTCTCGACAGATATTCATCATCCGTCAATTTATGATTGTCTCTCGACGGATAAGCTTAACAACAATTATCCATTGACATTCACAACTAATAATTCGAAGGATGTCACTCATCCGTTGAAAATCTCTACACAACTTGAAATTTCTACAAATGTTACAAGTGTGGATGACTTAGTGGTTGTTCAATCACTATTATGATTGAGGGAAGGGAGTGAACTGAGTGAGAGGCTTAGTTTCTTTAAGGCAAAAGGAGAGGAAAAGAGTGACCCAATGCATGATATTTCTTCCATCATGGCAAAAGTGAGTGAGAGGAGTCCCACCTTAGATGGTGAAGGTGAGGGTGGGAAGCCAAGGGGAGCCCTTGATGCAACAAAAGAGAGATAATGAGAGAAATGCAGGTACCATAGAAGAATGAGAAGAGCCCATTGTTAGTGAGTTAAAGGATGTCAATGAGGCAGAAAAGAAGTAGCTATTTTAACAAGAATATCAAGCTGTTTTAGACTCTGTTTCTTTTTAAACTGAGGCATTTACTCATCTTGTTCCAGCTTATCAAATTCTAGCTGAACAGGGAAATGAGGCTGCTGAGAAGTCATTAAATATGATGCACACAACATCTTCCATGCTAAGGTCCAATGATGCAATCAACTCTCATCCACCTACATCTAGTGATGACTTTGAGTTAGATTCTAGTGGTACATTTGGATATGCTTCTAATGAGGAGGATGATGTCATAGACATAGGAGGAGATGCAGGTCCTAGCTCAAGCACAAGCACTCCAGCCTGGATGTTTAGCAAGGACTGCAGTGACCATCATTTTAAATCAATTATACACCAACTTACCCATCAAACTCAAATAGCTTTTCAAGCCACTACAGATGCCAACCAAAAGTATTCTCCAAGCCCATCTTGAATCTCTACAACTGCACAAGATTCAATCTCTCAAACAGAGTCAAGATGTGGATGACATCAAGATAAATATTGCACAAGTCAAGAAGGACATCAATAAAAGAATGGAGTCTAAACTTCTTGAAGCTAAAATAAGAGACATTCACCAGAAAATCAGGAAGGATGATGACTTAAGTAGAAAAATTGATTCTTTGGACACTAGGCTGACAACACTGGAAAATTTAATCACCAAGATCCAGATCAACCAAGTTCATCAGACACTCCTTCTTCAGAAATTGGTGGATGCTCAAACTTCAACCTCTGCCTTACTTGATGATAACAAAAAGGGGGAGAAAGATGCTATTGTCCAAACTAGTGAGGGGGAGAAGGATGTGCACATTCAAGTCAGCAAAGTGATTGTTCCATCAATTACTTTCTCAAAACCACCAGTTATAGACAATATTGACTTGATCAATATTGCAACAACTAAGCTCAGGTTAAATGAACAAATAAAGAAGATCGATGAAAGGATTGAAAAGGTTATTGGTCCAATTGCAAAGCAAGATAAATTTGTGAACCACTTCACATAATTGAGACAAATCCCTATTAGTGAAATGAGCTTGAGGAATATGGAGAGAGGTCAAACTTCTGCTAGAAGACAGTCAAATGCCAATGTGATCTTGAAGCCCAAGAATCATTCATCAAAACATTCTACCAAGAATTCTTTGGACCTAGTCTATGCAACTCCACAATCTGATGAAAAGAAATTACTTGGTCACTCTATTGCAAATATCAAGGATCCCAAAGACTCAGTTTTAAAGAAAAGGATAGCAAAAGTCTATAGACATGGAAAAGAAATTTATGTGCTGGCTGGACATCCACAATTTGTAGAAGCCAAGAAAGAAGAGAAACCGAGACTCAAGAATTAGAAAAGGCAGGATGCCTTAGAAGCTAAGAATGAAGCTGAAAAGGTTGCTACCAAATCAAAAATTCAGAAGCCTGCCACAATAACTGAAATTGAGAAGAGTGAAGAACCAAAGCATAAACCATGAAAGGGGTATAGAAAGCAAAGAGCCAAAAGGAAGCTGGAATTTGAAGAAAAAGAAAAGAAAGAAGATGAACCTGAGCCTACCCAGTCTACTACTACAAATCAATCAACTTTACCCACAATGAAGCAAGCTGAATTCAAGGTCAATCCTGATGTGAATTTTCATGGTGAACCAATCATTCCAAAGGATGAAATAATAGACTGGGAAAGCCTACCTATCCCTGATCTTAATCTCCCTATTCTAACTTCCTCTAAAAGAAGAAAGAACAAACCAAACAAACTAGTAAAGTCCATACCATCAAAATCCAAAACATTATCCACACCCAAACCTACTGTCAACAAAGGAGATCAACTCTATATTTGTGACATAAAGGAATTTTCTGACATCAACCTAATGAGCTAGATGAAGTAAGGGCTATTGATGCTCATAAAAGAATACCAAACATATTGGTGTTCAAGTACAAGGGTGGCATGGAAGTCAATTGGCCTCTTCATAGGATTCTCAATGAAGGCTTCTCTGTCTTAGTGAAGATTTTCTCTTCAATCAAAAAAAACTTTGGCTTTAAGATTGCTGCCAAAAAGCAGATACTCAACCAGATTGAAAGAATAAGACAAAGCTGGAGAGACCCAAATGCACTCCCAAGAGTCTTAACTATTCTTTACACTGGGGATAAAGTGCATTTGAGGCCATATTAACTAATGGAGTTCAAGGATGAAAAGAACATAAGAAGATTATTCAAATTAGATGATCAAATAAAGATATCAAGCAATGAAACTCTTAAGAAAATACAGGAGATGCTGGATCAATCAAATGAAGATGAATCTGAATTCTACAAATAACTCCAACACCAGATTGAAGAGAACAATGAAAGGATGGGAAAGAAGACTAGACATTCAAGGAGAAAATATTAATTTGCTCAGACTAGAGGAGCACCTTGAAAAATGGCTTGTGAGATTTCTATGAACTTTTTTTGTACAATTTTCAATAAATTGCAGCACTTATCAGCTTTATCTAATGTTGACTAATCTCTATGTAAAAAAGGTGTTTTGTTATCATCAAGTACCTCTAAATTTATGCCTACAATTCTAGTAGACATAAATTGGGGGATATTATTAGGAATATGTTGTAGACTTGATGATATGCTACAAAACACCTTAATAGATTTGATTAAGTGTAATTGTAGCTTTCAACAGATAATGTACTCTGTCATCTGTTGAAAGAGTAGCTTATGTTTAAATAAGTTTTGGTAGCATATTCCTGCATATTGTAATGCCTTAAAGAACTAGAAGTTGTAGGATATATATTCTAAGTCATGTTGACTACTAGATTGATATGCAAAATAGGTTGGCTAATTTTAAATATTAGATGCCTTGTAATCTTGCATAAGTGAAATAGAGTTAACTGCTATAAAAATAATCTCAACGGATATTCCACAAGGTTTTAACGGATGATCAACTAGAGTTTCAACGGATGATCCAACAAAGTCTCAACGGATTACCCAACAGAGTTTCAACAGATGATCAAATTGAAAAAGCAGTTGATAGTGACTTGACAGTCACATGGGTTGATTGTATGCAAATGGAATGTGGAAGCTATAATAGGTTTTAGAGAACAAAGAAGCATTTCCACTTCCATGCTAACTTGAAGAAATACAAAGATGTTGGATGGATAAATGGAGCAGCATGTAATTAGACTAAGACACTTTTGTCTTACTAGTTTGTCTTTTTATCATGTAACTTGGTGATATATAAATCAAGAGTAGCAAGTTGAAAACTATGCAAGCAAGAACTGAGAAATAAAAAAATCTGTATCTGTTAAGAATTTCTCTGTTCTAAGTGTATCATACTTGTAAGTAGCTGTGTGCATTTTTGCATCACAGAGTTCTCATCAATATATATATATCTCCAGTGGGTAAGTTCAATCCCCCAGAATGTTTTTAATCCTTGTGTTTAATTACTTTGTGTTTGAATACATCTATATTTTCAGTCCGCACTTTTGCATTTTCAAACACTGATATATTTATATTTGTGAGAAGTTCTTAAAATCGAAAAGAAACCAAGAATTACATTCAACCCCCTTCTATAATTCTAGTTGTTAGATTGTTTGGGAATAACAAGGTGTTGATGGACATCAAGAATTAATTCTCCTGCATATAGTATATTTTTCTTGATTTTTATTTGATTGTATCTTGACTTTGTAAGAATATATATCTTGATGAATCAAAGTGGAATGAGTTAATACCATAAGCTTTCCACTGATTGTGCAAAATTACGGTGTTTAATCAGTTTTAAATGGTAGATTACCATAAGTTAGGATGTAAATACTCAATTATATCAATATAGAAACACATAAAAGCATATACACAAACATGTAGTGCACACACTTCTAAAAGAAGCTAATCTATTAATATTTATCCCTATTAGATATATTTGAGATGTCATGTCTAATATGTTTCATGTTTAGTTTTCAGATCTTAACTAACAGGAAATATTAGGACTTACTGAAATCAGGACTTACTGAAATCAGGACTTACTGGAAGTCAGAACATAATATCAGGACTTAAGGTCATATCAGAACTTAAGTACGGGAGGATTTACAATTAAGGAAGGAAGCTGATTTACAGTAGAAGATCGAGACTAAAACAAAGGAAGATATGCATGGAAAGAGTTAGAGGACTGAAAGACTTGTAGAAGATATCTTATTGATATATTTCAGGAGACAGAATTATATTCCATATCAATTAGAATATATCTTGTAACTATGTAGTATATAAACACAACTTAGGGTTTACGCTATATGTGTTATCATTATCGAGAAGATTATACATTGTAACCTAGCAGCTCTTAGTGATATTTTTTTTTGCTAAGTTGCTTTTAGTGATATTTGTTCATCACTGAGAGAGAACAGTTCCATTGTAACAGAGTTTATCATATTGAATATATCTGTTTACTGTTACTTGTGTTTAAAATCAATTTGATTGTACTAAGCACTGTATTCAACCCCCTTCTATAGTGTTGTGTGACCTAACAAGTGGTATCAGAGCCTTTCTGTTAACACACATAAAAAATATTATATAGAGTACCCAGGTGGGCCTAGTAAAGATCCAAACAATCAATCATGTCTGATCAATCAAAAACATAAGACCCCGTAAAGAAGCTTTCCAGGAAAAGTGGAAGTCCTAAAAAGAAAGGGCTCAGAAAGACTGAAGTCAAAGGAGGAAAGTCTGACAAAGGCCATATCTCTCTTGATTGCAAGAAAAACCTGGAAGACACTTCAGATTCTGAAAAAGAGGTAAATTATGCCTTAATGGCAAATGCTGATAGCAGTTCTGAAACTGCTGAATTGAAGGTACCTCAAACAACTTATGCTTTTCATACTGATGATATTACTAAGTTGAGATTATATCTTAAAACCATGTTCATTAGTTATAGAGATCAAACTTTAACATGTGAAAGATTAACTTCTGAAAATCTTGTTTTTAAGAAAAGGAATGACTATTTAGAGAATGAGTTAGTTATGTTCCATCAAATTCAGAAAGAGAGAGATGATGCTGTGTATGCTAGAGATGAAGTGCTAAAATTGAATGAATCTCTTAAAACTGAATTAGAAAAAGAAAGGGAGATTATCAGGACTTGGACTAACTCTGGCAGAACAACTCAGAATTTGCTAAGTAGTGGAAACTGGAAAGAGGGATTAGGTTATGGAGAAAAAAAAAGTGAAAAAGGAACTAAGCAAATTGAGCCAATCGTTGTTAAACAAATTGTCAATCCAAAGGTAAATCCTATTAAGTTTGTAGCTAAAACTGTAAACTCTGATTCTGAAAAGATGAAAGAGTCTAGGACAAAAGTCAAAGAAAAGTCTACTTCTGACAAATTAAAACATGATAAACCAGGTGAAGTTAACATAGGCTTAATGATAAAAAAACATCTTAAACATAAGCTGAAAGAGATCAGAAATGTAAACAAGGTAAAGAAAGCTAGGAAAAATAGGAATGGAAAGGAAGGTGTGAATAAAAGTAATAATTATATGCCTGTTCCTAATGCTCCTAGAAAGAGATGTTATAACTGTGGAAACTCTAACCATCTTGCTTTTTTTTGCAGGAAAAATAAGGATATAAACTCTTTACCTCCTAAATCAGGAGTTAAGAATCAGTCTGTTAGGTTTAAGCCACAAAATCCTTGTTTTCATTGTGGTAGTTTATGGCATTCCATTTATACTTGTAAGGAATATCATAGTTTGTACTATGATTATTATCAAATATAACCTTCTTTAAAGAAAGTTAGCATTATTCCTTGTAGTTTAAGTTCTGATGCAAAGTCTGATACTGTAAATTCTGATAAACAACATGTTAGCATAAACTCTGAAATTAAATCCGCTGCAAATGCTAACAAACTTAATAAGGCCAAAGGATCCAAGCAAGTCTGGGTCCTTAAAACTAACCAATAGTGGTCTTTGCGATTGCAGGGTAACAGGAAAAACATCCTAGTTCTTGATAGTGGATGTTCAGGACATATGACTGGAAATAAAGCCCTGCTATCAGACTTTGTGGAGAAAGCTGGCCCAGGAGTTTCTTATGGAGATGAAAACATGGGAAAAATATTGGGATATGGCAATATCAATCTTGGGAATGTCGCTCTTGTCTCAGGGCTTAAACACAATCTGCTAAGTGTGAGTCAAATCTGTGACAGAGATTATCATGTGAATTTCTTTGAAGAACACTGTGAAGTTGTAAGCAATTCTACATGCAAAGTGGTTCTGAAAGGTTACAGGCATGGTAACATTTATGAAGCCAAACTTTCAACAAACTCTGATGGTTCTGCAATCTGTCTGTTGAGTAGAGCATCAATTGAAGAAAGCTGGAATTGACACAAGAAATCTCTCATTTAAATTTCAACAAGATAAATGAGCTTGTAAAGAAAGACATTGTGAGAGGACTGCCAAAATTAGTATTTGCTCCTGATGGCCTTTGTGATTCATGTCAAAAGGCAAAATAAAGAAAATCTTCATTCAAGAGCAAAACTGAATCCTCAATTCTTGAGCCTTATCACTTACTGCATGTTGATTTATTTGGTCCAGTCAATGTCATGTCTATTGCAAAGAAGAAATATGCCATGGTTATAGTGGATGAGTTCACAAGATACACTTGGGTGTATTTCTTGCACAAGAAGACTGAAACTGCATCTACTCTAACTGATCATGTCAAATAGCTGGATAAATTGGTCAAAGATTCTGTTAAAATCATAAGGAGTGATAATGGCACTGAGTTCAAGAATTCAATAGTGGAAGAGTTCTGCAAAGAGCATAGAATCAAACAGGAATTTTCTGCACCTGGAACTCCACAGCAAAATGGAGTTGTAGAAAGAAAGAACAGAACTCTCATTGAAGCTGCACGAACTTTGCTTGATGAAGCAAAGCTACCAACCTACTTTTGGGCTGAAGCTGTGTAGACTGCTTGTTTTACTCAGAATTCAACTCTGATCAACAAGCATGGATAAACACCATATGAAATGGTGAAGAAAAAGAAGCCAAATCTGAAATATTTTCATGTATTTGGATGCAAGTGTTTTGTTCTTAAGACTCATCCTGAACAGCTGTCAAAATTTGATCTAAAAGCTGATGAAGGAATTTTTGTTGGATATCCACTTTCCCCAAAAGCCTTCAGAGTCTACAATTTAAGAACAAGGGTTGTCATGGAATCTATCAATGTATCTTTTGATGATAAGAAGATTACTGGACTTGAAGATTTCAATGATCATGATCAGCTGAGATTTGAAAATGAAGATTTAAATTCTGATTCTGCAAGTTCTGATGACTTAAATCCTGATCCTGTAAGTTCTGACGGGTTAAAGTCTGATGTCATTGAAACTGTGGTAACTACTCTAAGGGAAAATGCACCTGTCCAGGGGAGCAAGCTGAAGATCCTACCACAACTCAAGACTCTCAAGAAGCATCAAAACCTGTCACTGGCTCTTCAAGTTCTGATTCATTAAGTTCTGATGAGCCAAATTCTGAAAATTCTGGAAACTCTGATTCTTCAAATCCTGATGGATCCAACTCAAATTCTGAAGTCTTAGAGAGCATAACGACAGGGGGAGTATCAGAAAATGCTGATGGAGACAACATGGATCATGAGGGAGGATCCAGTTCTAGAGAACAACTTCCATCTGCAAGGAAGTGGACTAAAGCACATACACCTGACTTAATAATTGGAGATCCTGAAGCAGGTGTCAGAACTAGAACTGCAACATCAAATGAATGTCTCTATCATTCCTTTCTATCCCAGACTGAACCAAAGAAAGTGGAAGAAGCTCTTCAAGATGCTGATTGAGTACAAGCAATGCGGAAAGAGTTAAATGAATTCGAAAGAAATAAAGTCTGGACTTTATTGCCAAGACCAAAGAATAGATCTGTTGTTGGTACTAAATGGGTGTTGAGAAATAAAACTGACAGTGATGGCATAATTACAAGGAATAAAGCAGGACTGGTTGTTAAAGGCTACTCTCAACAGGAGGGTATTGATTATGATGAACCATTTGTACCAGTTGCTAGATTGGAAGCCATAAGAATATTTTTGGCTTATGCTGCTCACAAGAAGTTCAAAGTCTTTCAAATGGATGTAAAAAGTGCTTTTCTCAATGGAGAATTGGAAGAAAAGGTATATGTTGAACAACCTTCAGGCTTTATAGATCCTAAATTTCCAAATCATATCTACAGGCTTGATAAAGCACTTTATGGTCTTAAGCAAGCTCCAAGAGCATGGTATGAGACTTTAGCTCAATTTCTTCTGGAAAGTGGTTTTAACAGAGGCACAATTGACAAGACTTTATTTTACCTCAACCATGGAAAGGACTTACTTTTGGTACAGATATATGTTGATGATATCATTTTTGGCTCTACAAATACAAAGCTTTGTGAAAGATTTTCCAAGCTAATGTAGTCAAGATATCAAATGAGTATGATGGGAGAGTTGAGTTATTTTCTGGGACTTCAAGTCAAACAAACTAAAGAAGGTACTTTCATCAGTCAATCCAAGTACACCAGAAATCTACTCAAGAAATTTGGAATGCAAGACAGTTCTACTGCTTCAACTCCCATGGCCACTGCAACCAAGTTAGATAAAGATACCGGTTCATCAATAGATATTACTAACTATAGAGATTTTACAGGATGCAAAATAGACAGAAAAAGCACTAGTGGAAGCTGCCAATTTCTTGGAGGCAGATTGGTTTCTTGGTTTAGCAAGAAACATACGTCAATTTCCATATCAACTGCAGAAGCAGAATATATTGCTGCAGAAAGCTGTTGTGCACAGATTCTTTGGATGAAGAATCAATTACTGAACTATGGGTTAGAATTTTCTAAAATACCTATTTACTGTGATAATCAAAGTGCTATTGCTATGATAGGTAATCCAGTTCAACACTCAATGACAAAGCACATCAGCATTAGGTACCATTTCATAAGGGAACATGTAATAGAAGGTACAGTGGAAATGTATTTTATCCCAACAGATCAACAACTAGCAGATATCTTCACAAAACCACTTTGTGAAGCTACTTTTACAAGACTGGTAAATGAACTTGGAATGATTTCAGGTTCTTTTTCTAAATCTGCTTAGTTTTTGTTCTCATGCATCAGACTTTATGATCAGTGTTTACAAATTGTCTTATTTCTATGTAATCTGTGCTTAAATTGTAATACATTAAATGCTGATTGTTATTTGATGTGGATCTATATACTTTGATAGGGATTTGAATGTTCCGTGACTATTCAATCCAAAAGGATAACTGTGCTAGATGCTGACCTAGTAGTCTCTAACATACTAGAAATCCCATGTTTGAATTAGTTGTTTATGTGGAAACTCATTAACATAGGTAAATTTTGATTTAGAGCTTAGTCAAATTTACTTTGTGTATCTTATTATTAAGTCACAAACTAGATTCTTGCTTCTCATCTATCAAATTCTGATGTCAGTAAATCTTAAGGATGAATCACATGCTTGATAAGCCTCACTTATCTGAAGAAAAAATAAATAAATTAATGTCAGGTACCCCTTTGAGATCTAGAGTAAATATGTGGAAGGGAAGACCTAAGTGCATTCCTGGTATTAAGTAATATGCATTAGAAAAGCAAATAAATTTTTCTTGGTGACTTTTCACATTCTCTGATTACTGGAGAAATACTCTGATAAATAGCATAAATTATGATAGCATTCGTGACTCACTTACACTGAGAAGCCACTGTGAAAAAAATGTTAAAATATGCATCAAATGAGCACAAACAGTTGAGGTGGACTCTTGCATAAATTTATTCTATATTAGACTTCATTATTAATGATAGATTTTAAGCACCTTTCTTAGTTATGCCTTATTTCTAAGATGTACTGAAGTTTATCAGACTTCAATCTTTATCTGATATTTTGCTAAATGCACACACTCTCACTCCATATGAATGATGAAAATTATTGTGGTGATTAAGTTATTTTAGATAAACAGTTAAGTGTCATTTGCATAAATTCTGAGGACAAGTTCTGATGATTAAACTCTGAAGAAAACAAGTCAGTATTTGTATAAAGAATCACAGATACAAACATTCACTTTTTGAGTAAAGAATCCCTGTTCTGATGACTGTTAAGATCTGATAATAGTCAAGTTCTGATATTAAATTCTGATGGAAACTCTGATGCTTACGTGACATTATTTTTACTTGACTTATTTGTGTTAAATACTGTAACGGTCATATTAAATCAGAATATAATTAGGTGAGATATAAATAGTCATAATCATTTGGGTTAGTGGTAAACATGTTTGTCTTGAAAACCTGCATGTACACAGTAATTGTTACTTATTTCTTGTGCCCATTAACTCCTGCTTTAACTTTTTACTGACTGTTATCATTACATATCGGTCTAGGAAGACGAGGCATCATTAAATCTACACTTAATCATTAATTAATCCTCTAGTCCCTTGATATTCCATTGGCTATTTAACCGACATATCATCTCAGACAAATCATCTCCTATTCTCACACAAAATCATTCTCTCTCTCTCTCTCTCTTTTAATTCTCACCATTTTCCTTCTTCATAAAAATGGTTCTTGTAAACATGATTATGAATTATGAAAACTTCAACGTCGAGTTCAGTTGTGGTGATTGGGAACAGGAATGGCACATCACTGCCATTCCTGAAGAGATCTGGAACTTGGTTCCACAAGAGGTTCAGACAAATCTCTTGTTCTTTGAGATGGACTATCAACTTCATCTTGATCACTTGGAAGAAGAACGGAGAGAGGCTCTTCTTCAGCAAGAACGGATCATCCGTCTTGCAGTGTTATTTGTCAGCAGCAGGAGGAACTAATTGATCGCTTTCCTTCTGAGACCAAGGATGTTGATGTTCACTATCTTAGACTAGGATTATCTTGTAATCTTTTGCATATAATCTACAAATTTCATATAACGTACTCTTTTGATATTTTAATGAAATTTCTGTTGATTGCAAGATTTAGTCTTTGTTTATCTCGTGTTATGTGCTTGTGAATGTTATCATTGTAACCTGTTAATCTTTACTTCATCTACTTGAAATGTATTTCTTGATGAATATTTTGATTAATATTGTGGTTACTAATAATTTGTGATGATTTGACAAACAAATGTTACATATGAATTGACATATCCTGAGCTACACTTGAAAAGGTAGAAGCAATTGAGAAAGCTCAAGAGAAGCAACAAACCCAAATTTCCGAGGTCCTACAAAATCAAGCTTCTCAGCAAACTCAGTTGAATGAAATTCAATCTTCAGTAGAACTTCTTCTCTCACTCCTACTACCTGATGATACCAAATAGGGGGAGAAGATAGTTAAGTCCAAATGCTCTAATGATCAAGCACTGAAGAAGAAAGATGATGAAGCTGATGTCCAGGGAAAACCTAGCAAGGGTAGAGGTCAAGTTCAAAGTAAAGGGCAGAGCAGCAAGGTTTCTTCAAGGAAACTAATTACTGATGCAAGCAAATCTTCTATTCAAAAGAAGATAAGTTCTGAAGCTGCTCAAACTCAAAATCTGATAGCAAGTATTGATACTCAAAATCTGATATCAAGTTCTGATGAGCAAAGTCTGATGACAAAGCCTGATGTTCTGGTACAAGGTGGAAGTCAAGATTATCAGAAGTTCATGCAAACTCTGAAGCTCAAGGGAAAGCAGACAACTGTCTACTACATGGATCCTAAGATTCAGACACTTGATGAGGAAATTGCTAGAAGATTATTTCTGAAGCATAATCCAGGAATGGATTTGGAAAGTCTCAAGGAAGAAGAAGCTAGATTTAAAGCTGAAATACAAGGTGGAATTCAAGATTCTCAAAAGTCATGCAAACTCTGAAGCTCAAGGGAAAGCAAACAATTGTCTACTACAAGGATCCCAAGATTCAGACATTTGATGATGAAATTGCTAGAAGATTATTTCTGAAGCATAATCCAGGAATGGATTTGGAAAGTCTCAAGAAGGAAGAAGCAAGATTTAAAGCTGAAAAGACAGATTTAAAGTCTAAAGCTTCTGTTGCAAAGAAACCTCCTAGGCCTAAAGAGAAAGGCATTGTGATCAAGGAGAAGTCAAATTCTGAGGCTTCAAAGCCCATGACAAGATCACAGATTGATCCCAAAGACAAAGGGAAAGAAAAAGTTGATGAACCTATAAAACCACAGGAGATGAAAATTTCTCAAATCCTGATAAAACCTGTGTGCAAACTGGTTCAAGTTATTGATGATATTCTTGCTGAAGATGAAGATGTTCAAACTCTGAAAAGAAAGAAGATTTCTGAAGAATCAAAGACAACCTCTGACAAAGCTCAAGTTGTTCAGAGTGAGAAACATCAAGCTACAAAAGAAGCAGCAAGTTCTGATAAAGTCAAGAAATTAACCTCTGATATTGCTCAAGTTGATTTAGACAAGATGGAAATATCTGATAAAAAGAAACTTATGTGGAAGAATATCAAACCATCAGATCCAAAGAAAAGCCAATTGTTATCTGATTTCATGACTGTTGGATTGAAAGCCAGAGAAGCAAGAGACAGGGCTGGACTAGAATCTGATGAAGCTAAAATCAAGACATGAGTTGAAGTTGCTACTAGAGATCCATTTCTATTGACTGGCAGACCTCTTGAAGATGTTACACAAAAACATCTTGATAAAGTTATATCTGTTCAAGTGGTACTGGATGCTCATAACAAGCACAAAATCAAAGAAAATATGATTCTATTTCTTGAAGATGGAAGGACATATCAGATGTCAGAATCAGATGTACTGAACAAAACTCTGAAAGAACTTCAATTCTTTCATTACCTTTTAGAGGTAAAGTCTGATATTACCAGGAGATGGTCAGAATTCATATTGAAGACCATCAGAGATAAAGCAAGAATTTCTAGTTCAAGATTTACAAAATTCATTCCAAATATTGTTGAAGATGATGGAAGTGAAATTCCTATGAAGAAAGATTCTGCTAAGCTTGAGGTAATACTGAATGAGAAATGTCTCTACTAAAATGAAGATTCTTCTCATCCTAGGGTAATAAGACTGAATGATGGTTTATAAAGAAACCATATCTCTGCTATAAGGACTGCAATCTATCAGATTGGAAGTCAGAATGAAGAGATGAAGCAAGTCAAGACTACACTCTCTCAGGTCCTGAGGATTAAAGAAGAAAAGCCGATATCAAACTTTGTTAAGAATCATTATGGATTCAGATTGACTCAGTGAGATTGGTAAAAGCTACAAGGACTGTAAGTTGTAGTTAGTTATTCAGTTAAACTCTTAATGCATTTGTACTTAAATGTTTTTGACATCATCAAATCTATTAACTTGTATATTTTGCATAATTTACAAGTTGGGGGAGATTGCTAGATATATTTGAGATGTCATGTCTAATATGTTTCATGTTTAGTTTTCAGATCTTAACTAACAGAAAATATCAGGACTTACTGAAATCAGGACTTACTGGAAGTCAGAACATAATATCAGGACTTAAGGTCATATCAGAACTTAAGTACGGGAGGACTTACAGTTAAGGAAGGAAGCTGATTTACAGTAGAAGATCGAGACTAAAACAAAGGAAAATATGCATGGAAAGAGTTAGAGGACTGAAAGACTTGTAGAGGATATCTGATTGATATATTTTAGGAGACATAATTATATTCCATATCAATTAGAATATATCTTGTAACTGTGTAGTATATAAACACAGCTTAGGGTTTATACTATATGTGTTATCATTATCGAGAAGATTATACATTGTAACCTAGCAGCTCTTAGTGATAATTGTTCATCACTGAGAGAGAACAGTTCTATTGTAACAGAGTTTATCATATTGAATATATCTGTTTACTGTTACTTGTGTTCAAAATCGATTTGATTGTATTAAACACTGTATTCAACCCCCTTCTACAGTGTTGTGTGACCTAACAATCCCAACGTATATTGGTAATCAGTTTGCACTTTTTGATTTTTATAGTTGAGATTAAATTCTTGATATTAGAATCAGTGTAGTAAACCATATTTATGTATGTTTTCTTATGGTTTTCTTTCTTGCTGAATCAGGAATACTAGAGTGCGCTGAATTGTCTTCTGAACATCAAGCTTGGAGATAGCGAACAGAGTAGAGGCATCAATTATATATGGCATAAAAGAGCCAATTCAAGGAATTACTCCCAGATCCAGTTCAATGTCATAATGGGGAATAATGAAGGAGATTTTTATTGATTCAGATACAAAGGAATCACTTGCAGAAGCAGTTGAAAGTCCTAGATGATTGCAAGTGTTGTTGTCGGATGTTTTATGTCTAGTTTGTTAGTTGTAGATAACATGAATTGTATCGGCTATTTATTTTGCTTGACTTTAAATTGGAGTTACGAATGATATGTAGTAAGTGCTGTAATTTTTGTTGGTTGACTAATTTATTAGTTTAGTTCATATGAAAGCAGTGCAATACACTTTTATGACATAAATCTGATTTCTAAAAACTACAAAGACAACAACTACAACTAAAGAAATCAATGTGAACAAAAGGATATAAAAACAGTTGAAGTTCTAAAATCGATGTTAAAAACAGAAGTTAACAACATCCAGAAGAACAAAACCGATGTTAATATGTGAGGTTAACATCAGTTAGACAAATAAAACCGATGCTAAAAATTAAAAATAAGGACGACTACAAAGATAAAACCGATGTCATTCATGGAAATTAAAATCGGTTCCTTAGAAAAGTGATGTTAATTAATTTAATAGACATCACTTTTTCTATATAACCGATATTAATGCTGTTTTCTTTCCCATGTATTACATATTTAAATACATCCAGACTTCCTGATATTGCAGTTCTAAACTTGTGGTTATTCAATTATACTACAAAAATGTGATAATGACATCGGTAATCTTCCAAAAGTATTGTGTAAGACTGCTTTTGACATCGAATTTTACGCAATATCTATGTAAAAATACTTTTAACATCACTCATTTTTTACAAAGACATTGGGATTTACCCGATGTCTAAGGCCAAATTTCTAGTAGTGATGGTGTTGTAGATGGTTAGACCTGTCTAAGTGAAACTTGTGATCACGCGTATTTGACATA
Source organism: Apium graveolens (assembly GCF_009905375.1). Classification (NCBI taxonomy): domain Eukaryota; kingdom Viridiplantae; phylum Streptophyta; class Magnoliopsida; order Apiales; family Apiaceae; genus Apium; species Apium graveolens. Next base: position 202,071,077 of record NC_133647.1, read on the forward strand.
TTTTGTCCTCTAGATGATTGTGCTAATCATTGGCCATTATCAGCTGTGTTTATCAAGAAGAAACTATAGTCATGACTTGGATGTCACATGTCATGAATTGTGCAACTTATTATCATATATTGGGGCATATTTCGGCTTAAATTACGTTAGATTTGGGCTACAATCCTAATTTCAGCTATTACTAGATAGTAAAATAGAAAAAATATAATAGATTGTAAAAATATTGGTAATACTATTGTATAAGCATAAAATTTATATATGTATTATTGTAATTTAACTAGTTTACAGTGATTGAGTCGGATAAATTATTGTTTGCTTACTACACCTTGATTTATTTAATCTTGAAAGATAAGTTTTCTTTTTAAAATTATCACAACTTTTTATAAAAAAAAATCATTAAATATTTTGCACTATATCTTAAAGTACTCCTAGAAGCGTTGCCCCATATTTTGATGAATTTCTAATGACTCGATATATAGTTGATATCACACACTTATTAATCTAATAATTGGAGCATCTGCAACTTGCTCTTAGCCTCGTCTTTATAAGTAATATACAAAATTAGCTTGTATTAAAATAATGTAGATTCATTTTCAGCAAAATAATCTTTGAACTCATTCATTATTTTATTATTTTATAATTAAAATTACATTGAAATTGCAAAAGAACAAAGAAGGTGTCAGAGGTAGGGTTAGGATTTCACAGTTAGATGTTTACACTACGAGACAAGACAGAAGGTAAAAGCAAAAGATAATTCTCAATTCATGATTTTACCAATAACATCCCCTGGACTATATATAGAGGCTGTAACACGACACGTGTCAGCAAACTACTAGTCCAATACTAACAACCACTAGTACTGCTATTTAAAATAATACTAGTTGAAATGTTAGCACATGATTGAGCACGTGATAATTGGTAGACCAACAACATCGTTATAACAATGCAATAATCTCATTTAGAGTAAATCATGACATATCCCCGTTCTTCACTGCATCCTTGACCTCAAGGATGGAAGTCTGGAAAACGTTTGTTGATGGACTCCAATCGTTCCCACGTTGTATTCTGAGGAGAACCATTTTCCCACTGGATCAATACCATAACATCCGGCTTGTTACCTCTTTTAACCAATCCCCGGTCTAACACAGCTACAGGTTGAGGATTTAGGATACCATTATCATCAGCAGTTGGCAGAGAGTTCTGAATCTCTTTATTGTGACCAATTTTCTTCTTTAACTGCGAGACATGAAAGATGTCATGTATTTTTGTTGAGGGAGGGAGATCAAGTTTATAAGCCACCTGTCCAATCTTGCTCAGAACCTTGTAAGGACCATAAAATCTAGCAGAGAGCTTATGATTCCTTCTTTCATTTAGTGACTGTTGTCTATACGGTTGTAGCTTCAAATAGACTTCATCACCTACTGAGAATGCCCTTTCACTACGTTTCTTATCCGCGAACCACTTCATACGCTCCTGGGCTTTAATGAGGTTGTCTTTAATTAGCTGTTGAGTTGAGCTCCTATCCCTGAGAAACTTATTTACTTGGCTGTCTGCGGTTCTGTGATACAAGAAGTTAACAGAGGGAGGGGAAACAGAGTATAGAGCCTGGAAGGGGGACATGTTGATGGCTGAGTGGTGTGAAGTGTTGTACCACCATTCGGCCAGGGATAACCAAGAAGACCACGATCCTGGTTTGTGACCCGCAAGGCAACGTAGGAACATTTCTATGCATTGATTTACTCGCTCGGTTTGGCCATCAGTTTGAGGGTGGTAGGCTGAGCTAAGCTTGACTTTTGTGCCCAGTGATTTGAATAATTCCTTCCAAAAAGAACTGATGAAGATAGGATCCCTGTCTGAGATTATAATCTGTGGCATTCCATGGAGTTTTATAACATTATCAAGGACTTCTTGAGCCACCTTAGATGCTGTGTATGGATGAGACAGAGGGATTAGATGGCAGTATTTAGTAAATCTGTCAACCACCACTAAGATAGTGTCATTCCCCTTTGATCTTGGCAGCCCCTCAACAAAATCCATACTGATGGCCTCCCAAGCATTATTTGGTAGTTCAATCGGTTGTAGTAGCCCCGAAGTCTTGACATGCTCAGTTTTATTTGTCTGACATATAGTGCACTCCTTGACAAACTTGGTAACATCATTTTTGAGACCTGGCCAGTAGAAAATTCTTTCTATTCTTTTTATTGTTGCAGCAATACCCGAATGTCCTCCTTCAGGTCCACTGTGTAATGTTGAGATGATCCTTTGCCTTAATTCTGTGGCTGCACCAACATAGAATCGGTTGTCTTTTTTGAGTTCCCCATTGAGTATATGATATCCTTCACTATTCGAGGGAGTTATAGATAGCTCTAAGATGATCTGTTGAGCAACAGGATCTTGATCCAGACTTTCAGACAACTCCTCCTTCCACATAGGCTTAATATTGTGCCTTAGAGAATATAATTCGCTGTCACCATGCATCCGTGACAAGGTATCGGCCGCAACATTCTCTTTCCCCTTTTTGTATTGCACTGAATAGTCAAATCCTAAAAGTTTTGATAACCATTTTTGTTGGAGACTAGTAGTGATCTTCTGTTCCATAATATGCTTGAGTGCTTCCTGATCGGTCTTTATGATGAAGTGGTGGCCAAGCAGATATGACCTCCATTTCTGGGTGGCAATGATCACAGCGAGCAATTCTTTCTCGTAAGTGGACAAACCCAAGTGTTTTGGTCCCAATGCTTTACTCAGAAATGCTATGGGTTGTCCATCTTGCATCATAACGGCCCCTACCCCATTCTTGCTCGCATCTGTTTCAATTACGAGAGGTTTGGTGAAATCCGGGACAACAAGTACTGGGGGGTAGCCATCACTGTTTTGAGAGTGGTGAAGGCTTCTTGTGCTTCATTTCCCCATGAGAACTTCCCCTTTTTGAGCAGCTGGGTCAGTGGTTTACTCAGCATGCCATACCCTCTTATGAACCTTCGATAATAGCCCGTTAGACCCAAGAATCCTCTGAGCGACTTGACATTTGTTGGAGTTGGCCAGTCCTTCATGGCCTGTATTTTCTTGTCATCGGCTGCCACTCCGCTACCCGATATGATATGGCCAAGGTATTCAACCTGTGGCCTAGCAAACTCACATTTACTGGCTTTCACGAAGAGTTTGTGCTCACTGAGTTTATCAAAAACTAATTGGAGATGCTTCTTGTGCTCATCCAACGAATTGCTGTAAACCAGAATGTCGTCGAAGAAGACCAGGACGAACTTTCTGAGATAATCTGAGAAAACCTCGTTCATCAGTTCTTGAAAGGAGGCTGGTGCGTTTGTCAAGCCAAAGGGCATGACTACAAATTCGAACAACCCTTGGTGAGTCCTGAACGCCGTTTTGTAGATATCATCCGGATGAATCTTAATTTGGTGGTATCCACTTCTGAGGTCCAATTTAGAATAGACTTGGCTTCCTTTCAAAGCTGACAACAGCTCTTCAATGACGGGAATAGGAAATCTGTTTTTGATAGTGAGTTCATTGAGGGCTCGATAATCGACAACAAGCCTCCAAATGTTGTCTTTTTTCCTAACAAGCAGCACAGGAGAAGCAAACGGAGAGGTGCTGGTTCTGATTATGCCAGCCGAAAGCATTTCCCTTGTAATTTTTTCTATTTCTTCTCTATGAGCTATGGGACAACGGTATGGGTGAGAGTTAACTGGGAAGCTATTAGGTTTTAAGGGAATGTGGTGATCTTGTTTTCTCGGTGGTGGAAGGTTGGTTGGATGGGCAAAGATGTCTGAGTATGTCATGATCAGGTCAGAGATTACAGGGTTTGGGGCTGTTGGTTTATCAGTGGTTTCGACCTCCTCAATAGCAGCTATTTGGACCAGGAAGAAAGCTTCTTCTTACGTTGTTTCATAGCTGATGGTTTTAGTTGTAACTTGACTTGGGGTGACAAAGAGTATTGGGATAATACGACTTTTTTATCATCCTTCTTTATAGTGACTATTTCCTCTTCATAATCAAAGGTTAATGGGCTGACAGATGCCATCCATTCTACACCCAATATGAGGTCATAACCCCCTAGAGGTAGTATGTGTACAACAACAATAAAGATCTCACCCGCCATAGTCCACTTAAATTGTTCAACAACATTGGAGCAGGACAACACTTCACCATTTGCAACTGTTACTTGCATTGGTGAACATGGCTTTAGTCTCAGTTGCAATTGCTTGGCTAGGCCTTGTGAAAGAAAATTATTAGTAGATCCACTGTCCAACAGAATGCTGATAAGCTTGTTTTGAGTCTTCCCTTGTATTTTCAGGGTATTAGTACCCTTCCACCCTGTTAGTGCATTCAGGGAAACCTTCAACTCCTTCTCTGGAATTATAGTGGCAGCATCATCACCTTCCCAAACTAAAGCTGTCTCTTCATTGTTCTGCTCAGATTTTCCTCCTTCCTCTCCTATCATAATAAATAGTTTCTTCTTCCTACAGTTGTGGCCAGGTTCAAATTTCTGGTCACAATAAAAACAAAGCCCCTTTTGTTTCCTGTCAGTAATTTCTGCCAGTGTAAGTTTTTTATATCCCTCTGTATTGGTTGTTGTTAGGGTATTCTCTTGGTAAGGCTTAGTAGGTTTATTAGAGGTATAAGAAACTGAGTTTGGTTTCTGATTCTGGCCTGCAGACTTGTATCTCTTGTCAAGAACACTCAGATAATGCTCTTGCCCTCTAGCTAGTTCTCTAGCTTCTTGGAGATTTTTTGGTTTGTGGTTATAGAGGTGTTGTGCTATCTCTTCCTTCAATCCACTGATAAAGTTATCCACATAATATGACTCCATGTGGAATCCCTCATCCACCATCATATAGTTTCTTAACTCGTCAAACTGATAGATATAATCATCTACTCTGTCTTTTTGCGTGAGCTTATTGAACTGTCCTACCAAATTCTCGTAACCCGACTTAGCAAATCTTTGGCACACTAAGGTCACAAATTCAGGCCACAATAAGTTGTATTTTTCCTTCTCCAAACATCTGTACCAAACATCTGCCTCACCCACCATGTGCAGAGCAGCACATAAAACTCTGGACCTTAAATCAGTATGGGGGTGTAGTTGAAAGAATTTGTCACATTTACTGATCCATCCCCTGGGATCTTTACCCTCAAATTTTGGGAAATCAAGCTTAGGTACTTTATAAGTGAGATGGTTGGGGTTTGGTGGTCGGTTGTGAGTTTGTTCCATATTGGTGTTTGTGTGTATTACAGTGCTGGAAGGTATAACATTAACAGGGGTGGTGCCCTGGGCGGAAAACATGGTGGAGTAGGAAGGGGGTGGGTACTGTAGATATAACGGTTGTGCAAAGGGATTGAGACTTGATGGTATGTATTGAGTGGAATGGTGTGACTGTTCAGTGTTAAAAGGCGGTGGATGAGTGAAGTTTCTAGGTGTAAGATGTCTGTATTCAGGTAACGAAAATGGGTCAATGAATCTAGCAGATAACTCGAAGGGCTGGGTAATAGGGTTGTAAACCTGCCCTTCCCAGTTTATGCTTCTAGATTTAGACTGCATATTACTAGTAGAATCATTAACTGTAGCAAAATGAGTAGGGGTTTGGGGTGTATGACTTACAGTAGTGGTGAATAACGTGGTATGTGGGTTTGTTTGTTGTCCGGTGTCCAGCTCCTTGTTTCTCAATAAAAAATCCCTTCTGAATAGCTCAGTGAGTTCTGCAATACCCTTCTTCATTTCCTTGTTATCTTGAGAAAGGGTCTCAAACTCAGATCTTAAGGAAGAGATCTGTTCTTGAGTAAAAGACTGACCTTCTTCAAACATACTCAGTTTATCAGCCATGGTAGAAATTGAGCTTTCACATTTCTGTAGACTACTTTTCTCTGTCATGGTGATTATGAGTTTTTGGGTAAGCGGCGGCCGAGGAGCTAAAGCTCTGATACCAAGTGTCAGAGGTAGGGTTAGGATTTCACAGTTAGATGTTTACACTATGAGACAAGACAGAAGGTAAAAGCAAAAGATGATTCTCAATTCATGATTTTACCAATAACATCCCCTGGACTATATATAGAGGCTGTAACACGACACGTGTCAGCAAACTACTAGTCCAATACTAACAACCACTAGTACTGCTATTTAAAATAATACTAGTTGAAATGTTAGCACATGATTGAGCACGTGATAATTGATAGACCAATAACATCGTTATAACAATGCAATAATCTCATTTAGAGTAAATCATGACAGAAGGGGAAAGAAAAAAAGTGAGAAGATTTTTTTACTATAAAATATGAGTTACAAGTTATAACTAGGGCCAAGTTTAACATTCTCCTAACATATTCCTTTTTAATATTATAAAGAAAGAAAGATTTTTAGTGATATGAGAAGTCAGTAGCTTAGAGCCTATTATAGTTCCAATTTCATTATTTTTCCTTATATTTTGAGTTAAGAACTCAAATAAAAAGGCAGTTTGACTTTTAGGTACATACTAGTGATTAAAAAAGATCCGATCATCCTGCAAAAATAATCCCAACCCAATCCATCATTTTTTTGAGCCGACCAATCGAGCCGCTCAAAACTAAAGTATAAATGGGTTCAATTTTCTAAACCGAATAGGTTTGATTTAGGGATGGACACGAGGGCACTTTAGGGTCGGGAATGGTATCCTTGTCCCGATCCACGAATTCGATACCGATCCCCAAACACGCCCCGAACCCATAATGGGGATTTTATTCCTCTCCGATCCCCGCCTCGAATGAGGAACGGGGATCCCCATGATGATTAAATGCATTTTTCTTTAATTAAAAATAATATTTTTATGTTATAAAATATATTTTTTAATTAAAAAATAATCTACTACTTCTTAATATATAAATATAATGATAATATCTCATATATTTAACATCAAATCATATTAAAATAAATATATAGTACAAATAAGCGACATATTTAAAAACTATAAAAATATCTAATATTATTATATAATGTAAAAAAATTGATCAATAAATTATAGATTATATATTTTTTAAAATTTAAATATTTTAAAATTTTTTAATAAATTATTTTGTATAATATAAATAAATATTTTATTATATATATATACACACATACATACACTATCAAGGTCGGGAAGACAGTAGCGACTCTTTCCTATTCTCATTCTCATAATTCAGCCTCTTCCCAAATATCTCACAATTTATTGTAGTGTTATTAATCATAATCTTTCTTTTATCATATTTTCATAAATAACAAAATAAAAAGTTGTTTGATTTGTATTGTTAACAAATTATTCATAAAAAATTATGTCATGTTATGAATTATCATGTTATTTAAAGCTGGATTAAATAATAATTGCTATTATTTTAAATTTTAAATTAGTGAATTTTGTGTAATTGATATTGGGGAGATATTGGGGACTACTGTAATAATTTAACATTGCAAAATTTTTAGTGAAATTTTGAATTATTATGATTTTGAATTTAACGTTGGATGAATATTTGGTTGTTGACGTGATATAGTTGGGTTTTAATCCAACCCAATCCAACCCAAGTTAACCCAACATCTATCCATACTATAATATAATAACTGGAATGAGGTATATTTTGCTTCAACGGTTATCCTGTATTTTAATCATTAAAAATAAAAATAAATAGTATTATGTACATGTTAAACTACTAAATTGCTAAACTACGATCAAAACTTATCCTGCTAAACTACGATTACACTTCTTCCAAATTCTTTTAATATTTTTATTATAAATATATATTTATTATATTCATCACATCATAATATATAGTATAATTTAACATTTAAAAAACTAGTAAATAAGCCGTGCGAAACACGGGCCGGAATCAAAATATCAATATTAAATAATAATTATAAAAAATTATTTTAAAATATATAATAAATAAAATTGTACGATTAATGCAATTTTTCTTTTTAATTATATGTAGTTTCATTAACTTAAATTTTATTAGAACAACAAAATTTTAAAATTATTTGAATAGTAATAAATGCGTGTATAACACGGAATTTAAGTTAGTACAAATAATTAATAGGACTGGTTAAAAAAAAAATATTTTTAGGTTATGAGTTAAAAATTTTAACCTAACTATTAAAATTGGGTTGCTAACCCGACCAAAACAACCCGTATTCGCCCCACTACTTACATTACACCTAAACATAAACTCTGTCTATATACGACTATACTATACATACATCAGTACATAATC